>NC_140961.1:16617702-16692702 GCF_056783735.1 Eptatretus burgeri | reverse complement strand
TAGTTTTTACTGAAATTTAATCAGTTTAAGTCCATTGAATAACCTGAAATTGTACAAAGGGAAGGCGGCATGAGGGGCGGGGAAGGGAAGGCGGCATGAGGGGGGGGGAAGGGAAGGCGGCATGTGGGTGGGGGAAGGGAAGGGGGCATGAGGGGGGGGGAAGGGAAGGCGGCTTGAGGAGTGGGGAAGGGAAGGCGGCATGAGGGGCGGGGAAGGGAAGGCGGCATGAGGGGCGGGGAAGGGAAGGCAGCATGAGGGGCGGGCAAGGGAAGGCAGCATGAGGGGCGGGCAAGGGAAGGCGGCATGAGGGGCGGGCATGGGAAGGTGGCATGAGGGGTGGGCAAGGGAAGGCGGCATGAGGGGCGGGCAAGGGAAGGCGGCATGAGGGGCGGGCAAGGGAAGGCGGCATGAGGGGCAGGGAAGGGAAGGCGGCATGAGCAGCGGCGAAGGGAAGGCGGAATGAGGGGCGGGGAAGGGAAGGCAGCATCACGGGCGGGGAAGGGAAGGCAGCATCACGGGCGGGGAAGGGAAGACAGCATGAGGGGCGGGGAAGGGAAGGCAGCATCACAGGCGGGGAAGGGAAAGCAGCATCACGGGCAGGGAAGGGAAGGCAGCATCACGGGCGGGGAAGGGAAGGCAGCATCACGGGCGGGGAAGGGAAGGCAGCATCACGGGCGGGGAAGGGATGGCAGCATCACGGTCGGGGAAGGGAAGGCAGCATCACGGGCGGGGAAGGGAAGGCAGCATCACGGGCGGGGAAGGGAAGGCAGCATCACGGGCGGGGAAGGGAAGGCAGCATCATGGGCGGGGAAGGGAAGGCAGCATCACGGGCGGGGAAGGGAAGGCAGCATCACGGGCGGGGAAGGGAAGGCAGCATCACGGGCGGGGATGGGAAGGCAGCATCACGGGCGGGGAAGGGAAGGCAGCATCACGGGCGGGGAAGGGAAGGCAGCATCATGGGCGGAGAAGGGAAGGCAGCATCACGGGTGGAGAAGGGAAGGCAGCATCACGGGCGGGGAAGGAAAGGCAGCATCATGGGCGGGGAAGGGAAGGCAGCATCACGGGCGGGGAAGGGAAGACAGCATGAGGAGAGGGAAAGGAAAGGGTGATAAAACACACTCAAACAGCAACATTTTCTTTTTCATCGCTGGGTCCAATATAAAACTGGGCGGGAGTATTTGAAACCCACGCTATCTCCCTGGCAAAGGCCTGCCTGCATGCATGTATGTATGCCTGCTCGCACATGCAGCAACCTTTGCCATCCTCCGGTTGGCTCACTTGGAATCTGATGCGTATATGCTACCCTCTCAGGAATCAGTTTTAAATTCAAAAATAAACCGTCAGTCCTGAACAGTCCCCTTAACAGAAGGGGAGTGGTGGGGAAGAAGGGAGAGGGGTATGAGCGAGATAGCGGTGGGTGAGAGAGGGGGTTAGGGGTGGGAGAGAGAGAGAGGGGGGTAGAGATAGTATAGGGGTGTGAAAGACAGGGAGATGAGAAGGGCGAGGAGAGAAAGAAGAGGGGTAGAAGGAGAGGGGGCAGAGAGGAGGAGAGAGTGTAGAGGGGGAGAGGAGAGGGGGGATTCCGGCAGATGTGACACCCAGTTTAATATCCATCTGAGAGATAGCACACATATTGATGAATCACCCTGCCTGGGAAACACCGGGATGAGAGTTTATAGCTGGGTCAGAATTCGAACCCAGGCTAGACAGATTGGAGCGAGCTTGCATCCCTCTCGGCTATCCTGCAATGATGTGGTGATTCATTATTTTGTAACAACTAAAAACATTTTCTACTCATTGTAATCATCCCATTTATTTTGCATGCCTAACTCTGATGGTGATACCATGGTTTGATATCGAAGCTTGAAGAGCGCATGCCAAGTTGTTTAACCAAGCACTCGAACAAAGTGGTTGAAGAAACTTTTTTAAATGAAACATTTAAGTTTGTATGTATATTTATCTTTGTCGAAGTGATGGGTTGCATCATGAAAGAAAATCATACAAAAAGGGGAAACTTGGTGGAAAATAAAATTGCACATTTTCAGTTAGCCAGCCACCACTCGGTGCACTGCAGAGCAATGCGGGGCTAATGCAGGTATGTGGCCCCTGAACTTTGTTCAGCTCAATCGATATACAGTATTCAGTGACAGTGCAAATATTGTAGAGCAATCGCCAAGTATCTTAAGCACTCAAACTGAATAGTTGATAAGGAATGGCTGGCTTGGCAAGCGATTAGCGATGACCAATCAGTCATATTAAACACCTCCCAGAGACGCCCAAAGTGTCAAACTATGCCCAAATTGGACAAATGAACACTTTTTTTTTAGCAGTCGGAACTTCTACTAAGTTCAATTCTGGAGCTGAAATTTTGTAATTCAGCTGAGTTTAAGAGATTCTAGAGGTTATGTCAGGTGCAGAAATGAAACAATGTCCTGAACGCTGGCATCTCCAGGCTTATATAAGCATTGCAATGTATCCAGCGATTCGTAGGTATGTCGATGAGGCATTCGATGATATGAGTGAGGAAAGTGAAGAAGAAAAAAAATTGTTGTTAAGAAATTGTTGCGGCCTGTTCAAAGTCAAGGCATTGTTGAGCAGGCCAAAAAAATGGTGAATTAAGACCCCATCGAGGGAAAGCGCCGTGATTTTGCAGCTCATGATCCCATATCTGATCTGAGGGAGAGTGAGGTGTCTCTCTGAGATGCACATAATGAAGGATATAATTAAATAAGGTGGTTAATTATCTTCAAAAGGGGTGTTTTCATTCACCAAACACCCAATTTTCACAAATGCACTCCCTTGAAGTTCCCTTTGTGTGCATGGAAAGTTTCAGGCTGCAAGGTTTCATGGTTTTGGAGTTATGGAGGAGGCATGCACACATGTTCATCTATAATAATAAATGTGAGTGTATCAGGACATAACAGAAGAAAAAAAACAGGATGTAAAAAACCACATGCATTGGGTGGAGATGATGTATGGTGTGGACAAGATGGATACAGAAAAACTCCAAGGACAGAAAACTGGAAAAATGGCTGGAGGAGGGATTTGGCTGGGGATAACGAGGGGAGAAAAGATCATGCTTTTGGATTGGGCGAGATCTGAGATGGTGGTGAACATCAATCTTGAAGACCTGGAGGGAAGAATGAGATTGAAGAGGATGTGTAAGTTGATTCCTCAGGTGGGAAAAAGAGGAACAAATGGGAGGAACAAAGAACAGCTCAGTTTAACCAGAAGGTGGTTGATGTTGGACAGTGCAATCCCTGCAGAAACCTGGGGTGGGGAGGTGGCGGGGGGGGGGGTGGAATGACAAAGCACGAAAAGAGCAGAGGGTGCGAGACCAGAAAGGAGGTTGTATAACAGAGACCACCATCCTTTACGTGATGGCTAAGTGATAAAGCCCATAGAATCAGCTTCATTGTGAGAGATTTCAATAATCTTAAAGTCCTTGGTTTCACAATGCCAATCTGAGCAAGATGTGAGGCAGGGAAGGGGAGCCATCCCAGAGGGAAAGCAGTGCTCCATCAAGCCTCAGATGAAGACCTTTTTGGTGGATAGGAGTTCAAGTGTGCTAAGGAAGGACTTTGTATGACAGAGGATGCCCAGTTGGCAGCTGACTTTGGAGGCCAACTTTGAAATCTGGTTTTCCCAAAAAAGATCAAGGCTGACAGTGAGACTCAGGAGTTTGAATGAGTGAATATCCTGAAGAAGATTGTGAAGAAAGTCAATAGGAGGGTTTTGCCAGATTGTCCTTTTGGAAAGAGCTCGTGATAGTATGAGATTGGTGAGGATTGAAAGACATATTCCAAATGTTTGACTGACTTGTGATTTTAATTCAAGTTCTGAAGAGAGGGAAAAGACTGCAGCCAGCCTGTGTGAAGGATGAGGGATGTTATGGTAGAGGGTGGAGACATCAGCATATAGATAAAGATGATTCTCCAGAGTTAGAGAGATCATTGATGAAAATCAGGAATAGGACGAGGCCAAGAACACTGCCTTGGGGCACTCCAGCCTTGACAGGGAGAGGAGATTAAAGGGTTCTGTTGAGTGCCACACATTAGCCATGAGAGTAGAGGAAGTCATTCAGCCATGCGTGGAGGTGGGATTGGATGCCATTGGCAGAGAGTTTGGAGAGCAAGGCAGGATGCCGGACTGTATCAAAAGCATGATATATGTCCAGAGATGGCCCTGATATCATGTCTGAGATTGTTGGTCTCCAACTATTGTTGGGTGAATAGAAGTAGAATGTCCAATGTTGAGTGACTGGTCTGACACCAAATTGGTGATCTGAGATGAGGAGGTTGTTGGAGAAAAGGGAGAATTTCATATTCACTTCAATGATGGACTCCACGACCTGCTGATGATTGAATGCAAGCTGATGGGTCTGTAGTTGAAAGGATGACTTTTTTTTTCTCCTTTTACAATTGCAGTGATGTAGGATGATTTTGAAGGAGATTGAAGATGACCTGGCACAAATGACAGGGTGAAGATGGTAGTGAGATGATGTGCAAGAGCAGCAGAGCAGGTTTTTAGGACATGTGAGGTCATGCCATCTGGTCCAGCAGCAGAGTCAGAGCCAAGGGTTGAAAGAACGTTCTCCACCTTTACAGGTACAAAAGTCAGAGTCCAGGAGCAGTTGGATTGAGCAGGGAAGGATGTGGACTGCGAGTGAGGGGTAAGGACACAATATTTTAAAGCAAACAAAGAATTGAGGCATTCAGCCTTCTCACGAACAGAATCGACTGTCGTGCCATTTGAAGAGAGAGAGAGAAGGGATGGAAGGGGGGCATACTCCAGAGACAGACTTAACAAGGTACCAGCAGATTTTAATGGAGGGAGGAAAGTTTGAAAGTTCATTCTTGAGTTTGGACAGTTGTTTCTTTCTGACTCTCCTGAGAGTGGACACACTTATTGTGGACTTTTTGGAATGTACTGAGATTGTCTTCGGTTGGATTTTCCATCCAGGAAGACAGGACAAGTTGTTTCAGAGCAACTGCCTCACCACAGGATTCAGTGTACCACAGGCAGGAAGGATAGGATAATCGAAGATGAGATGGGATGAATCTGTGCATGAGAGAGAAATGGTTTCTATGGAAGAATTCCCAGATTGAGTTAACATCGGGGCAGTAGATATGGGAGACCAGTCTGGAAGAGAGATGACTGCTTGCAGTCCCTGCCAATCTGCTTGAGAGAAATTCCAAACTCAGAGTTGAGGCAGCTCTCTGAGAATAGCCAGAGAGATGTTGGTTTTCACAGCTTATGATCAGATGAACGAATTGGAGCAGAGGGAAGAGCCCGACATTTGCAGGAAAGTTCATCATCACAAAGTAAAGGAAGGAAGATTTGCCATTGAGAGAAATCCAGGTTGGAAATTTCACAGATTGAGTCAGTCCCATTTAGTCACATAAGTCCTTTGCTAAAGTGCCATGACTGGTGAGAGAGGTACCAACCAACACCCAGCCATGTTGTATGGCGATAAATGAAATCACCATAAATGAGGAAGAGAGAGTTAGGATGAGTGACTAAAAGTTTGTACATGTTGTTTGAGAGAGGGAGATGTAGATGGAGCTGCCACTGTTGGGAAGATGGCGCAACACACAGATGAACAAGAGGTCGGAGCAGAGAAGAATCAAATCAGTTCATCAGTGTCACCTACCTAAGCTCTCAACCAAATTTTGTATAAATCCGTCCACAACTTTTTGAGATATTTTATTCACAAACAGACAAACAAACAAGCAAACAAAAAAACAGACAGGGGTGAAAACATAACCTCCATCCACCTTTGGTGGTGGAGGTAAATATAACTCTGGTCCCGTGGACCAGCGGGTGTAAAGTCGGGGTAGTATTTGAAAATTAATGGTTTATTTCTCTTAAATCTGAACGAAAATAGAAATATAAAACTTTTGACAAATATTTGTCACCACCTTTTTAGAGTATACCTGGAAATTCATGCAAATAAACATTTAAATAACAAAGTTATAGCATAACAAAAATCATGCCAGGTCTCTCGGACCCATGTTATGCATCCGAGGATTAAGTCCCTGGAGGAAATAATGAAACGGAACGGCCTCTGGAAGGCAGTTCCATAGATGGGAGTAGTTGGGAATAAAAGAGATGAGGTGTGCAGTCAACCTGGATTTCGGAAGCTTAACCAGAATGGGTTTACTGGAATAATGTGAGTCTCCTGCAGTTGTTTGGAAGGGTTGGAGGACTGAGAGTGCAGAGGGAGCAATGTTGACGAATAGACTCCAGAAAACTGAGACACCACGGACTTGCCAGCGATGATAGAATAACAAACCTTGTGTTTCAGCGTCATTACGAGAGACTTCAATAACTATCCCACCCACCTGGAGTGAAAAGCAGGGTTCAGCAATTCGTTCACTTTATCTGTCCATCTATAAATGTCAGTTTATCATCAAGGAACAACTTGCTTTCAATCGGAATCAGAAACAGGAATCGGAAAACTAACCTGCAGTTTAGCAGTACCTTATCTCTGAATTTGTCCCGATCATGCATGCGCAGAGAGGGGTGAGATTTATTTATTTATTTATTTTTACTTGCCCCTCCTTGCTTGTACCCAAGCAAAATTTAAAATCGTTCCAAACAGAAAAAAATATTTTTAAGGACATCATAAAGGACACAAACAACAGGCATGAATAACTAACATGTTAAAAAAGATGGTGTAAAAGATGCTGCATCAACAGGAGAAAACTTCAGAATTTCTTTTTCTCCAACCTTTAAAATCCTTATTTCAATTGAAAACACTGGAGAACACAAATCGCCTTTTTGACACTTTCAAAGCATTTCCGTTTGGCAATACTTGGACAAAATATTACCACATTTAAGTCATCACAACAAATCAAATTTGCCGTTTGCAGACCCCACCAACGTCCTTGTTTCTCAAGACTGCACGGGGTACTGTGTTCTATGGACTGTATAGTTTTGAGAGTTTTAGATTACACAGAAAGAGAGAGAAAGAGAGAGAAAGAGAGAGAAAGAGAGAGAAAGAGAGAGAAAGAGAGAGAAAGAGAGAGAAAGAGAGAGAAAGAGAGAGAAAGAGAGAGAAAGAGAGAAAGAGAGAGAAAGAGAGAGAAAGAGAGAAAGAGAGAGAAAGAGAGAAAGAGAGAGAAAGAGAGAGAGAGAGAGAGAGAGAGAGAGAGAGAGAGAGAGAGAGAGAGAGAGAGAGAGAGAGAGAGAGAGAGAGAGAGAGAGAGAGAGAGAGAGAGAGAGAGAGAGAGAGAGAGAGAGAGAGGACAGACAATGCTGTTGTGCCAGCCCACAGCGAAGCACTACTTTTATACCCACATACAAATGCCTTGTAGATGTGAGTAGCACCAATCTTCCAAGGAAATACCTGGATCTACAGAGGTCGGAGGATGCCTAGTCTGCAGCTGGTTTTGGGGGACAGCCATGCGATGTGGACGACCATAAAAGATTGTTTGTTTTGGCTCGACAAGGGAATAAATTAATAACCAGGGAACTCACCACTAATATAGTTATTCTAACCTCACGATGGGAATTATGACGTCAGTGTGTGTTGGTGGAAAAATTGTGACAACTAATGTTCTTCACTGAATTTCGAAAAAGGTATGGTAACCACAGAGAAAAAGGGAGCAAATAGACATTTCAGGCATGAGTCCTTCTTCCTCTTGAAGAACAACGAACTCGCCTTGCATGTGAAAGCCAGTGTCTATTTGCATCGGCAGCCAGGTAGGATAATGGATTGAATCAACGAGGTGTTGATTCAGGTATGATGTATGATAACCATCATAGGAAGCAAAGGGAAGCTGACCTTGACGATTAACTCTTCGTCAGAGCAAAAAAAAAGGTAACAAACTTCTCCTTGCTTCCCACGGTGGTTAGCATACCTTGATCAATGTTCTGTCGATTCCATTCATTGTTCTCCCTCATGGTTTGAAGTTAGGCTCACGTATAAAATGTCACTCCACCTTCTCTCCCACAATGATAGTGTACCTCTCCAAACATTTGTTTGAAAAATTAATTATCTTGCCTTCAGCCAAAGATGCAAATTTTTTTTAGACAACTCCCATAAAAATAAAAAGCAGCCTCAAATTCACTTTTAGCTTCGAAGATATAATGGGTTTAAGAGCATTGGAGCCAAGTCGAAAAAATATATAATGCAAAAGTTGAAGAGCAGCCAGAATAGAAAAGGAAGATATTGTTGAACAAGTCACATTTCCTTACGGTAAAAAGAACATGCATGTTGTTGAGCAAATCCAGTTGCTTGGGTAGACCTTGTTCTCCCCAGCGTACAACATAGTTTTCACTAGAAGGGAGACAAAAAGTTCAAAAATCTTTAACTTATGAATGAAACCATTATGAAAAGCCATGGTGACCAAAAAGTTTCCCCTTTCCCCATTTAACACCAATGCCTATATATGTTGGAGCAGATGTGTACGTGGTTATTTATAATACCGTATATGTGTGTGTGTATATATATATATATATATATATATATATATATATATATATATATATATATATATATTGTTGCGGATTCGCGCCCGCCGGCGTGCGAACGGCCACGTAACTCGAATTGTGGCACGTCGCCCACCGGACGGACAATCCAGTCGTGACCCTCTCGGACTAACGCCGGGAACCAGTCACAGGTGGACCTTTCGGCCTCACCACGATCGTGCCAATCGGCCCCCCGCGTGGGATAGGGTTGCTCGCCAAATTCGACCTACCTAAGTACCCACACGGAGGGTAGACCGGGCGATCGCACCTCGCCGCAGGTCGACTTCGGACACGGGCCACTTTAAGCGACCCGTTCCGTACTATCGGGATAACCGAGCGGTGTTATCGTCGGCCTCGACGGTTCAATTAATTATCGGGCGTATTCAGCCTACGACCAACCCTTTACGTGAAGTAAGATGGAGATTCAATAGAGGAAAAGACGAAGCGAAACGGGAAAACAGTTCAACATAAAGCGCATTTATTTCGCGATGAACGGAAAGCACACATATACAATTACACCAAAAGCAAATGTAAAAGGAGAAGGAACACAACAATAATGCACAAAAAGCAAATATAAAAGAGAAACACAATGCAGATCTATTACCGACTATGCGAGCACACGGCAACACTTATACAATTTTACTTCACAGACGGCGCCGACAACACATATACCCAAAGCAAAAGAAAAGGACCACCCTCAAGGATGAGGCGGGCCTGGGGCCGAGACCGCGTTGGGCCTACCCGTCTGATGATGAGACGCAAAGTGGAGGCGGCGCCCCAACTCCGCGGGCCTCGTGGACAGTGTCCGGTAGGGGGCGGGAAAGGGGCCCCCCTGTCGCACCACCTCAGCGCGGGGGGAAACAGGAGGGGGTTGTTGATGCTCGGGGGAAAGGAGGACATCTCCCTGTCTCCGGTCCCGCGACGAGCGTCTCCACCACGACCTCGGCCGCGCCGCCGGCCTCTCCCTCCGCAGCTCCCCGAATCCGACGCGAGCAGCCCCTCGACCGCCCTCGCCGCCGCCACCTCTCCACAGCTCCGTCCAATCGCCCTCTCCGTCTCCTCTCTTGACTCGTCCCAACTCTTCACTGGCTCCGCGAACTCCCAACCGACTCGACTGACGAACGCGGCCCCTTATATGCCCCGTGGCTTCGCCCCTTCACCTTTGACCCTTTACCTCCGACCCTTCTCCTCTAACTGGCTCCCCATTGGACCGAGGAAAAGTGGGCGTGAATGCTTTTTGATCCATGAATTTGCATATAGCGACCACACTCCAACGCCCCTGGAGGCGGGGCCAAATCGCCCCACGCTCGCCGATAGGACGGAACAGAAGTGGGCGTGAGTCGTTTTTGATCCGTTTTCTTCGGAAAGGCTGTGATGTTTCTGCACACTCTGCTCGGTGCGCGCCCTGCACGAGTCCAGTATCGGTGCCCACAAGTGGCGCAAGAATGGTGGTGAT
The DNA here is from genome assembly GCF_056783735.1 of Eptatretus burgeri. Classification (NCBI taxonomy): domain Eukaryota; kingdom Metazoa; phylum Chordata; class Myxini; order Myxiniformes; family Myxinidae; genus Eptatretus; species Eptatretus burgeri. The sequence goes on along the minus strand of NC_140961.1, from coordinate 16,682,771 downwards.
GCGATGGTGGCGAGTTGTGAGGGTAAAGGTGGTGTCTGTTGTTGTGAAGCGGCGTTGTGGTTGGTGGTTGTTGTGTGATGGCTGCTGAGACGTGGTTGGTGGTGGTAGTAATGGCGGCTGGTCCAAAATAAAGATAGTAAAAGAAAAACGGCTATCCTGAAGGGTCGCAGCCCGAATGAATGACATTTATTCCCTCTAAACAACGGGTTTGGGCCTAACTACACATATACTTACAGAGATATCTCACCTAAGGGACCTGAATGGTGGTTTGCGAATTCCGTCAACCACAACACTACCCCCTCCCCTTTTTAGAGACTCGTCCCGAGTCGTCAAATTTTCGTGTGCCATCATGTGTAGTTTTCCCCTAGTACATTTTACCTACGGATCCCTGAGTGCGACATTCATGGTATTCGTGTCCCCAAAATAAATAACCTGAGGGCTGAGTAACTACCTGAACAAACCCACTCACACGGACGACTTAAATAAAATTGCCGGCGCTAAGACAAACATGCCGGGGGCGCACTCATATTTACAGTACATCTTACCTTAACTTACAAATTTTACACTAAACCATGGCCCAGGATCACTGAACTCTGCAAAAAGAAAGCAGTTAGCAGGGAGCCAGGCTGCTCGCATGCAGTCTCTGACTCAAACAATGCAGGTGACGGGGAACGTGGCCGGCTGCTCACACGCAGTCCAAGGCCTTCCCTTTTGAACTGAACGAAGTGAACCACAACGGTGCATGGGCTGCACAAACGTAGTCTCCGTGCCAGCTCAAGTGGCACACGCAATGAACACAACGAATGGATGGATGAATGGTTTGAACTGAACGCAGTGAACCACAACGGTGCATGGGCTGCACCAACGCAGTCTCCGTGCCAGCTCAAGTGGCACACGCAATGAGCACAACGGATGGATGGATGGACACAAACACGGTGCACGGGCCGCCACTGCAGGCCCGTGTTGTAGCTGCCAACAGGGCAGTTCTTGCAGCTTGCAAACTGTTGCTTTTACGATGATCCCGGCGCGCATGGAAATGAACAGGGGGGGCAAAGCAAAATTGAACTGGGCTGGTGAACAGGGGCAGTGGGCATGGCATGGCATGGCATGGCAAAGGCAGCAGGCAAACACAGCCTGCAGAACCAGGCCGTTGCAGGCAAACACAGCCGGCAGATGAACAGGCCGGCACAGGCCTTGAAGTACCACAGCTGCAGATGATCCGGCCGGCACAGGCCTTGCAGCAACACAACAGCTGCCGATGAAGTGGGCCGGCACAGGCCTTGAAGAAAAACAGCCAGCCGGCAGATGGAGTGGGCCGGCACAGGCCTTACAGCAACACAGCCAGCAGATGAAGCTGGCCAGCCTTTGCCGTTCAGTGGAGGTTGGTGGAGGAGTGCGGTGGTGCTGGCCACTCGGAAGGCGGGCTCGGACCTACCCTACGGTCTCCCTCCCAACCTATCGCCTTTGCCTGTCACTGTCCATACCCACTCCCTTAATTTGTCAAACCCCAATTTAGCCCCAACTTATTTTTTTATTTTTACTTCCCCACTATAAATCGTACCCTAACCCCCTGTACTGTCCTTGTTCGGCTAACCTATCCTGTCACCTAGCCTACTCCCAACCCCTACGTTCCCTTCCCGGAGGGGAATAAGGGAGAGCTAGCGTCCTGTGTCGAGGCCCAACGAAGCCTCAGGATGGCCTCCCCAGACTTCAGCGATCTATAACACAAAGTGGGTCCAGCGGCCCACAACGAGAGCGAGGGGATGGATGGTGCGGAGGGGTACACTTCCTATTCTACCCTATCCATTTAACTGTTAAACTACCCCGGGGCTTTCAACAAGCACCTCTCGCTTAAACTATTGGTTCTATCAACCCAGATTCCCGTCGCCTGTGTTGGTGTCCTCACAATTTCGGGCCTCGCCCCCCAATTTTCTCTCCGTGCCCTCACACGGTCTCATGGCTGGGACGCGTGGCTCCCCTTGGCAGGCACGACCCTCTGCCGAATCTCCAGCTATGGCACCCCCGGGCACTACACTGCCTCCGAGCCTACCAGCTCCCTAAACACCGGGGAGTGCCCCCCATGGCACCTCCCCTGAAACGCACACGTGGCAGGCTGGCTTCCCAGGCCCCTTTCCGAGGGTCACCCGTGCCCACAACACTGCCCACGCGGCTAACGGCGCCCCGGGCCCCCGCACCAAGCGGGCGCACCCGTGCCCACTACGCTATCCCGGCCCCCCATGGGCCCTTGGCCTAACACGGCCGACTAGCCTGGTGCCCGGGGTACCCACTCAGCGATACTCACCTTTCGCAGCCACGCTCCCAGCCCGTCAACAGGGCTCCTGCACCCCTCCAAACGGGTTTCGAGCCTACACTCCCACCAACAACAAAACGACCTCCATTTTTGTTAATTTAACTAACCCAGCTAACTCACTCTACACTGACCCCGGGGTCTCTTGGGCGGGAGTCACTCCTCCCCCTAATCACTCATCGCACCATGCATTCCCCATTCGCTCCATTCACACAGACCCGCTGGCCTCACTCACTCATCATGTACTCACCTCACAACTCTTCAACACACACACCGCTGAACTCTGCCATCCTTCTAACTACCTCCCCTAACTAACTCGTGCTCCCACGTCGTCCCTTACACTATAGCACGTTCCTTTTAACACTACGTAGCTAAACTACGTCCCCTCTACACACTCACTATCAGTCACTGTCTCCAAATAATCCCATTAATCAATTTCCCAACCTAAATCTCGCTACAATCCCTCTAACTAATCCATTCCACGGGCCCCATGAGGACTTACCCCTGCCCCATGGAGCCGGTCCAGCTATGCTAACCCTTCCCCCTAACTAGTTTCCATCCTGTGCCCTGGTCAAGGGGGTCTTCCACCCCTTGCCCAGGAATCCTGTGCACCCAAAAGTGAGGCTTGCTGTTTTTTTTTTTTTTCACATGCGCAGCACCAGCGCGGCAACTCACAGCTCGCGCACTTTGCACCTGCCTGTGACTCATGCAGCGGCACATGTACCTCGGCCCTCCTTGGACGGTACCATCCGGCAGGGATACCCCTCCTGCCGGATTCCAACCCCACGTGCAGCCATGACGTCACCGTGCGCATAAAAAAACACAAGCCCCACGTCTCGAGGGGTTTCCCACGCGAACACATGTGCTTTGCCCGTTGGAGCTTAACACACCCGCCCGCGTGGAGAACCCGTCCGGTCCAAATCCGAAATCCTGTCTAAACTTTGTCCGTCCGCGGGATCGGCAAATCCACCGCGTGCGTTTCCGGACCGGGACTTCACTCTCGCAAGCGAGCACGTGGGGGCCTCGTGCGTTGCACAGCACGGACCTCGCGCTCGCTGCTGGGTGAACCCGGCACGGTTCCCGAAACAGCTGCAGCCGCCACTCAGCTTTCTTTCCTCTGTCGCCGTTGTCGTCTCCATTCCACCCACGCACACCTGCGTGTTACGACGCTCACACTCCACTCCATTACATTCGCCCCGGGAGACGCGGCTGCATGTTCACACATGCCCACCGACATCTCCCTCACACACAACGACCTTGCACACGCTGTCTCTCTCACACTCGGCCGCTCACTCACGTATGCCATTTCCCTTGCACACATGGCTCCACTCACTCGTGGCCTTTCACTCACTCGTGCCATTTCCCTCACACAAACCATACTACTCACACACGCGGGGGAACTCATCCGCGGTGCCTCACTCATACACCGTGCCTCACTCACACACGCGGGGGCACTCATCCGCGGTGCCTCACTCATACACCGTGCCTCACTCACACACGCGGGGGCACTCAACCGCGGTGTTTCACTCACACACGGCGCGCTGGGAAGCACGCCCTTCTGCACACTTACCACCACACCACTCACACACGGGGTCGCACTCACACACGGGGACGCACTCACACCTTGCACCACACACACCGGGACCACCACACTGGGGATTCGTGTCCCCACAAGTGTCTCCGGGGCCTCTATACCCCCAAGCTCTCCGTGCCCCTGTCCACAGCACCCCTCCCCTCGATCTCACTCGACACGACCGAACTCACCTGGTCGTGACTCGCCTCAAGGGGGCATACTCCCTCCCCTCGTTCCTGGAGGAGGCTATCCCACTGCTCGCACTGGGTCTCCACCCAGTCCGCCAGCTCCCCCTCATGGTCCTCCACACCCTCTGTGTGTGTGTGCGCGTCTCTAACCCCGTCATTATCATGCAGTCTCTCCTCTATTTTTTCTTTCTCCCGTGTCTATACATTTTCTCTCCTTGTTCCTTATTTCTGTCTCTTCCTGGTTCCTTTTTCCTTCCCATCTGAGTCGTTCTTTCTCTCTGAGCCCCATTAGCTGTTCGTTCTCCCTCCGGAGCTCCTCAATCTCCGTTGACTCCAATCTCGCTCTCCGTTTTAGTTGTTCAATTTCACACTCATATAGTTGTTGTTTTCTGTCCCACTGTTCCTCCTGCTCTTTGTTTTCCAATCTCATTATTTCTTTCAATTGGCTCATTTACTTCCTGTGTTTCATTCACTGTTCTCTCACTACTCTTCCTCGTTTCCTCTCCTGTCCTTCCTTCTCCAGTTTCATGGTTTTCTTCATTTGGTTAATCTCCTTTTTGTGCTTCATTTGCTGCTGTCTCATTACTCTTCCTCGTTTCCTCTCCTGTCCTTCCTTCTCCAGTTTCATGGTTTGCTTCATTTGGTTAATCTCCTTTTTGTGTTTCATTCGCTGTTCTTTGTCTATCTCCTCGTACTCCAGCCTCAGCTTTTCTTTCAATTGGTCAACCTCGGATTCATGTTCTTTTTGTTTTCTATTCCATTGTTCCTCTCGTTCTTCCCTCTCCAATCTCCATGCGTCCTTCAATCTCCTGATTTCTCCTTCCTGCTTCATTCCTTGCTCCTTCAACTTCTCCTCGTATTCCAACCTATTTTTTCCCTTTTGTCGTTCAGTTTCAAATTCATACTCTTTCAGTTTTTTATTCCACTGTCTCTCTTGTTCCTCATTCTGCAATCTCATCGTTTCCTTTAATTGAAGGATTTCTTTTTCCTGTCTCATTCCTTGTTCTTTGTATTTCCTATTCCACTGTCTTCCTTGTTCCTCATTCTGCAATCTTGTTATTTCTTTCAGTTGGCTGACTTCCTTCTCCTGTCTGATTCGTTCTTCCATCATTACTCTTTCTTGCATCTCATTCTTTAATCTGGCCTTCGCTTCCAGCTGTTCGATCTGTTCAGTGTGGTTCCTTAACGTTTCATTCTCTGCTGTCGTTCTTTCTTCTCTCACCATCCTCAACTCGTTTTGTAATTCCCTCTCTTTGTTTTGGTGTTTCTGTAACTCAGAAGCTTTCTTTTCCAATTATTTTCTCATCTCCGCACCCTCCGACCTTGCTTTGGCTTCTAACTGTTCTTCCGGCTTGCGCTTGTGGTTTTCTACCCGTCTTCCCAGTTCCTCTGTCTCCGTTTTTACCTCCAGTCCCAGCTTATCAACTCTCTTCGTCATGTCTTGAAGTCTTTTCTCACACTCCACCGTTTCGACCTTCAATCCCTCCTCTGTCTCCTCCTGGCTTTCTTTTAATTTTTCTAATACCTTCTTTACCTCGTGTCTCGTCTTGCACGTCTCCCGAATTATTTTCTCACCCGCCCCGACCGTGGGCCTGACAGCCGTTGCACTCCCTCCCGTTGGTTCGGAGTCTCCGCCACGTGGCGTCGCTATTTTCTCGCCCGCGGTCCGAGTTTCCTTTCCCCATGCCTTCATGTCTGCATTAATTTCATCCATTTTGTTTTCCATCTATTGAGCATTCGTCTTCATTCTGTTGCTCATGCTTTGCATGAGTTCAATAATCTGCCGCATTGTCACCTGCCCTGGCCACTCCCACTGACTACATTTAGTGGTGGAGTTATAATAAAAAAACCGACCAGATGAACGGCATCGATGCCTTTCCCAACCTTCTGGTACGGGTTTCTCTTGCACGGTGATCTCGTCCTGAGCCATGGATTCTACATTACTATTACACATACCTAATCCACCCGGCACCCGCTCTCCTTGAGACGCCATCTTATTTCTCGTAAAAGGTTAATTTAAATCGCTCGTAATTTGGAGGGAATCGGGGGTCGCTCCTCTCAGGTCAGGTCAGGTTTTGTCAGGTCAGGTCCGATCTGTGACCTGCTACAGGTACCATGTAAACCTGTACTAACCTGTTCCATGGTCGGGATGTCGGCGACTAAACCGTCTCCCCCACCAGGTTTTCTGGTGAGGAGGGTGTTTGGATATGGACACCCAGCAGGATTAAAAACAAAACCTGTCAAAGGGCGGAGGGGCTCCTTGTGAGCCAACGGCCATCCATATCTAGTGCCCAACTGTGTCTGCGGACGTCCTCCTGCAGTTGGGTCACTTCTTATTAGGAGGTTGGTGGCAGGATTTGCACTCCGGCCACCGTAAAACCCTTCATTCCGCAAAACGCAAAAACGCAAAAAAATCTGAAAAACCCACTCCGTGGGAGTACCTCCTGTGCAGCTTCCCTTCGCAGGGCAGCTTACCGGATGACGGGATTGGGGCAAAGCCTTCGGGACCCCCAATCTTTGATAGGAGGGAAACCACGGGGTAACATCCCTGGGTCAGATTGCGGGAGAGTGTGTTGGAGTGGTGCTGAGGTGTCGTCCACCAGACGGCGGTCTCCTTGGGTTAACCTGAGGCGGTCCCTTCGGGTGGGTGCCTGGAATGTCCTATCCCTAAGAGAGGATGATAACCTGTCTCTGTTATCATCTGAGCTCAAGCGTTTGGACATCGGGATTGCAGCTCTCTCTGAGGTTCGGAGACCGGATTGCAGCGAGATAATGGTGGGTGGTTACACCTACTATTGGTCTGGTCGCTCTGATGGTTACCATACCCAAGGAGTTGCTGTGGCTGTGTCCAATAAGCTGACCCCAATGATAATTGAGGTAACACCGGTCAACGAGCGTATTATGAGATTAAGGATTCGTCACTCCTTAGGTGTCATTTCCCTGGTCTCTGTTTATGCTGCGACTGAGGCGAGTGATCTCACCGTGAAGGATGCATTCTACGCCACACTCGAGTCTGTGGTTGATCAGTGCCCCAGACGAGATACACTTCTAGTCTTGGGGGATTTCAATGCATCGACTGGAACTGATAGGGACGGCTATGAGGTGTGTGTTGGTCCCCATGGGTCAGGAACTGTGAACCAGAATAGCACCAAGTTCCTTGACTTTGCAAGAAGTCATGGACTTAGGGTGGCTGGTTCATGGTTTCAGCGCCCACAAGCTCATCGCTGGACTTGGTATTCCAACGCTGGCGGTGTGGCAAAGGAGATTGACCATGTCCTCATTGACGGTCGTTGGAGGATGATCCAGAACTGCAGGGTCTACCGGATTGCTCAGTTCCTCAATACTGACCACAGGCTTGTTGTAGCAACTCTAAAGCTGCACCTTAAATCCTGGAGAATGGTACCATCCCAGCCGAGGCTGGATGTTGCCAAGCTCAGGGATGAGAGAGTAGCTGAGGAGTTTGCGAACAGGCTGAGTGGACACTTGGGGGGTCTGGGTGCTTTGGGGGGTCCTGAAGAGTTGTGGAGCGCCTTCAAGACCACCGTCGTTGATGTTGCCGGTGGATGCCTTGGAGCTCACCGCAGGGCAAAGAAGAATTTTGTCTCTCAAGGGACACTGGATACCATTGACCAGAGTCGCAGGGCCAGGCTGAATGGCAGAGCTGAGCTGTTCAGGGAGCTGAGGCGTAAAACTGTACGTGCACTGAGGGTGGACAAGGAGGCCTATGTGCGAGGAATCTGTGAGGGGGTAGAGCATCACCTGTGGACAGGTGATTCTCGTCCCGCTTACAGTGGAATTCGGGCATTACGTTCATCCAAGCCCATCCCTCGGAGCACTACAGTTCGAGCTGAGAGTGGTAGGCTCTTGACAGAGGAGTCTGAAGTGAAGGCCCGCTGGGCCGGTTACTTTGAGCGGTTGTACCAGGCTGATCCCCCAACTGTCGAGTTGAACGTCAAGGGTGTTACAATCCCTGTTGCTGACCCTCGAAATCAACTGTGGTCCACCTACGCTTGTGGAAACACGGGCTGCGGTGAACCAGTTGAAACGGGGCAAAGCTCCAGGGATCTGTGGCATCCATGCCGAACTTCTCAAGGCTGGTGGAAATGCTGCACTCGTGTCGTTGCATGCAGTTTTGTGCTCTGCCTGGAACACAGGCATCATCCCAACTGACTGGAAGAGGGGCCTTGTTGTCCCTCTCTGGAAAGGGAAGGGTGATCGCCAAGACTGCAACAACTACCGAGGGGTGACGCTGCTCTCAGTGCCGGGCAAGGTCTTTGCTCGGATAATTCTCGATAGGGTTCGCCACCATCTGCTTGAGCACCAGCGTCCAGAGCAGTCAGGCTTTACACCAAAGAGGTCAACGATTGACCGTATCCTTGCACTTCGTGTCCTCACCGAATGCAGACGAGAGTTTCGGCAGGGGCTGCTTGCAGCCTATGTTGATCTCTGTAAAGCGTTCGATTCAGTGAATCGGGATTTCCTCTGGAGGATTCTTGGTCTTCGTGGGGTGCCACCAAACTGATCGATCTGATGTCTGGACTCTACTCTGGTACTGAGAGTGCTGTGAAGTGTGGTGGTACCATCTCTGACTTATTTCCAGTTGTTACTGGAGTTCGTCAGGGATGTGTACTTGCCCCCACACTTTTCAGCACTTGTATGGACTGGATTCTAGGGAGGATGTCGGAGAGATCAAGTTGCGGTGCGTCATTTGGGAATGTCAAGATCTCGGACCTTGACTTTGCAGATGATGCAGTCATCTTTGCGGAGACTTTAGACATCCTCTTGGGGGCCCTCAAGGTGCTGAATGAGGAGTCGGAGCCGTTGGGATTACGGGTTTCTTGGGTCAAAACTAAGATCCAGGCTTTCGGTGACATATTGGATGCTGCTGTCCTGTCTGTGTCTGTTTGTATTGTGGAGAGCATGTTGAGGTCATGGAGAGATTCACTTACCTTGGCAGTGATATTCATGTCTCTGCTGGCTGTGAGTCAGAGGTCAATAGACGTCTGGGTCGGGCCTGGGGAGTCATGGATTCACTGGATCATGGGGTGTGGCGCTGCCGGTACCTGTGCGGGAGGACGAAAGTCCGAGTCTTCAGGTCCTTGGTACTTCCAGTCTTGCTCTATGGGTGCGAGACTTGGACTCTGACCAAGGATCTGAGACGGAGACTTAATTCCTTTGGTACCAGGTCTCTTCGGAGAATCCTTGGCTATCGCTGGTCGGATTTTGTGTCCAACGAGCGGTTGCTGAGAGAGACTCGGATGAGATTTGTTACCTGCATAGTCCGTGAGCGTCAGTTGCGGCTGTATGGACATGTGGCTCGTTTTCCTGACTCTGATCCTGCTCACCAGATTCTCTCAACGGGGGAGTCTCATGAGTGGAGGAGGCCAGTAGGTCGACCACGTGACTCATGGTTGCAACAGGTTGACCATCATCTCAAGGAGATGGGGATGGGCCTGGCATCTGCCTGGGGGATGGCCAGACGGAGGCCCCTGGAGTACCGGCGGAAAGTGGACGCAGCGACGTGCTGTTCTGGCACATGCTCCCATACCTGACCTGACCTCTCACCCCTGGACCGATTCCCGTGAATTTAGCTGGAGACAGGAGAGCCCGTTTTCCCGCTCTCCGACACCAGTGCCGCGAGGAGGTGGATGGGTTTGTGTCCCACTCCTGACAACAGTGTTGCGGTATTCGCGCCCGCCGGCGTGCGGGCGGCCACGTAACTCGAATTGCGGCACCTCGCCCACCGGACGGACAATCCCGTCGTGACCCTCTCGGACTAATGCCGGGAACTAGTCACGGGTGGGCCTTTCGGCCTCACTACGACCGTGCCAATCGGCCCCCCGCGTGGGATAGGGTTGCTCGCCAAATTCGACCTACCTAAGTACCCACACGGAGGGTAGACCGGGCGATCGCACCTCGCCGCAGGTCGACTTCGGACACGGGCCACTTTAAGCGACCCGTTCCGTACTATCGGGATAACCGAGCGGTGTTATCGTCAACCTCGACGGTTCAACTAATTATTGGGCGTATTTAGCCCACGACCAACCCTTTACGTGAAGTAAGATGGAGATTCAATAAAAGAAAAGACGAAGCGAAATGGGAAAAACAGTTCAACATAAAGCACATTTATTCCGCGGCAAACGGAAAGCACACATATACAATCACAACAATTATGCACCAAAAGCAAATGTAAAAGTAACACGACAATTCTGCACAAAAAGCAAATGCAACAAAAGAAGAAACACAACAATTATGCACCAAAAGCAATTGCAACAAAAGAAACACAATGCAGATCTACTACCGACTACCGAGCACACGGCAACACTTATACAGTTTTACTTCACAGACGGCGCCGACAACACATATACTCCAAAGCAAAAGAAAAAAAGGAAGGGGCCACCCTCAACGATGAGGGGGCAGACGTGCCTGGGGCCGAGACCGCGTCGAGCCTACCCGTCTGGTGATGAGCCGCAAAATGGCGGCGGCGCCCCGACTCCGCGGGCCTCGCTGGCACTGCCTGGAATGGGGTGGGAACGGGGCCCCCTTCTCACACTGTCTCAGCGCGGGGGGAAACGGGGGGGTTGTTGATGCTCGGGGGGGTGAGGATATCTGACTGGCTTGGGTCCCGCGACGAGCGACGCCACTGCGACCTCGAACGCGTTACCGGCCTCCCCTCTCCGCAGCTCCCCGACTCTGACACGAGCGCCGACCTCCACAAAGCTTCTTGGCTTCTCCAGACTCTCCGGACCCCGACAGACACTCTCTCGACTGATTTCACCGCCGCCACAACTCTCCAACTCTTTTCTCTTCTCAACTCTTCAACTCTTCCCAACTGCATTCGCCGCCGCCACAACTCTCCAACTCTCCCACTCTCCACTCTTCTCAACTCCGTCCAACTGCCTCGATTCGCTCCGCGCTCGGTGCTTTATAGTCCGATAGGAGAAATCATATGCAGATTTTTGGATCAGGAACGACTCGGGGGCGGAGCCACGCTCCCCATTGGACAGAGGAAAAGTGGGCGTGAATCATTCTTGATCCGCGAATCTGCATATAGCGATTATACTCTGACGCGCCTGGAGGCGGGGCCAAATCGCCGCACGCTCGCTGATAGGACGGAACAGAAGTGGGCGTGAATCATTCTTGATCCGATTTCTCGGAAAGGCTGGTGTTTTTGCACCCACTGCTCGGTGCGCGCCCTGTACGAGTCCAGGATCGGTGCCCACAAGCGGCGCGGGAATGGCGGTGATGCGATGGTTGCGAGAGCGAGATGTGACGTTAAAGGTCGTGGCTGTTGGCGTTGCTGTTGTTGTGAAGCGGCGTTGCGGTTGGTGGTTGGTGTGTGAAAGCGGTTGTGGAGAAGGTGGATGTTGTGAAGGCGGTTCTGGAGAAGGTGGCTGTGGTTGTCGAGATGCGGTTGGTGGTGGTTGTGGTGGTAGTAATGGCGGTTGGTCCAAAATAAAGATAGTAAAAGAAAAACGGCTATCTAAAAGGGTCGCAGCCCGAATGAATGACATTTATTCCCTCTAAACAACGGGTTTGGGCTAACTACACATATACTTACAGAGATATCTCACCTACGGGACCTGAATGGTGGTTTGCGAATTTCGTCAACCACAACAATATATATATATATATATATATATATATATATATATATATATATATATATATATAAATATATGTATCTACATATATATATATATATATATATATATATATATATATATATATATATATATATATATATATATATATATATATATATATATATATATATATATATATATATATATGTATCTACACATATATATATATATATATATATATATATATATATATATATATATATATATATATATATATATATATATATATATATATATATATATATATATATATATATATATATATATATATATGTGTCTACATATATATATATATATATATATATATATATATATATATATATATATATAGATATATATGTATCTACATATATATATATATATATATATATATATATATATATATATATATATATATATATATATATATATATATATATATATATATATATATATATATGCAGATATACACATCTCAGGAGAGCAGACCCCGTCTCAGGCAACGTTTCCAAAGGATAAGAGAGGTTAGAATCCAAGATGATGAGACTATAATATCTTTTGATGTGGCTTCCCTTTTCACCAACATCCCAGTCGATCTAGCGGTGAGCGTCACACTTGACCGGTTGAAACATGCAAACGGTTGGAAAATGTCTTGTCAAAACGGCAAACTAACACCTGAAGATGTTGTGAGCTTGCTGGAGATGTGTCTGAACAGCACGACCTTTTGTCTGTGATGGTGCACACTACCGACAATTATTTGGCACAGCTATGGGTTCACCAGTCTTTGCTGTTGTAGCTAATTTGGTGATGGAGGAACTCTAACGAAGGATATTTGAGACTCATGAGAATTGGCTCCCACGGTACTGGAACAGATATGTAAATGACACCTTCGTCATTGTGCATATGAACATGGTAAACCACCTACTGGGTCAACTTGGCCGGGTATTCCCCAGCATTAACTTCACAATCGAAGTTGAAAAAGAAAGCAAATTGGTCTTTTTGGATGTGGAGGTTTACAGTCAGCCCGATGGCTCCCAAAAGACTTCGTTTTACTGGAAACCAACCCACACCAGCGGATTACTGGATTTTAACTCCTGCAACCCAATCTCCCACAAACGCAGTGTAGCAAGGACCTTAGCAGCTCGGGCATGGACACTGTCATCTTCCAAACCCGAGACAATTAAAGATTTCAGATGAGTAAGAGGAGTCCTGCTCATAAATAGGTACAAGGAGATACTCCCCACATTGGAAGAACCAAAGAGGACAAAACGGAAGGAGCCAGACACACTTAGGCACTGTGTACTGCCATACTACCTGGGCATTTCAGAAAGGATTGGTGGGATAGTATGTGGTGCACGGATTGGCATAGCCTCCAAGCCTCCATGCACCATCCGTAATGTAATTCCAAAACTAAAGGACCCAATACCAACTGGTGATAAATCTGGAGTCGTTGCCCATTCATCAAGCAAAGACTGTGACTAATTCTACATTGGTGAAAATGGAAGAAATTTAAAACAATGACGAGATGAACATGAAAGAGCAGTTAGGCTTGGAAAGGTGACCCAGTCAACCATAGCATGTCATTACCTGCAATCTGGCCATAAATTTGACTGATGGGACCCTTGTCCTAGACACTACATCTAACAAACGACACAAGTTGATTTTGGAAGCATGGCACATGAAGAGCCGGGAGGGTGGTCAAACTGGGGAGATGGTGGACATGCCCACACAGTACACACCTCTGATGCAAATGGCAAAAACTGAATGGCGCAAACGGCTGGATAAGGTGAGCAACAAACACCCAATCCCAAACACCACATCCACATGTGCACAACACCCAACGAGAACCCAAACACTTGCACAACCAACACCTCATCATGCCCAATCCGGACACAAAACCAGCCGTGTTCGTGCCATGGAAACAAAAAAAACAACAAGCACGCACACGTGGTCACCCACACACATACAACACCAGATCATGTGCAAGTTAAAATAAAAACAGAGCAGAGCACCCCATCAATGATGTGATTTGATGTTTGTTTTTGCTTTTGTAAAATTTATATAAAAAAATACACCCGTGCGGGAGTGATGGTCAACTCTGCGAGAAAATCTATAGCCTCCTGAAGGTAGGGCAGTTTTTGCAAACTTTGAAGTCACGTGACGCGAAAATGAAAGCGAAATTCGAAAATCCATCCTGACCAAATTTACATATTGTCCCATAGATTCATATGCCACAATCAAATTCAAGATTGCTTGAGAGATGTAGGAGGAGATAGATTTTGAAAATCATTATTTTCACATTTTTGCCAACTTTGAAGTCACGTGACACGAAAACGAAAGCGTATATCAAAAATCCGGCCAGAGAAAATTTAGATATTGTCCCATAGATTCATATGCCACAATAAAATTCAAGATTGCTTGAGCAATGTAGGAGGAGATAGATTTTAAAAATCGTCATTTTCGCATGAAAATCGTAATTTTCGCATTTTTGCCAAATTTAAGTCACGTGACACGAAAACGAAAGCGAATATCGAAAATCTGGCCCGACCACAATTTCGATATTGTCCCATAGATTCATATGCTACAATCAAATTCAAGATCGCTTGAGAAATGGTGGAGGAGATAGAATTTGAAAATCGTCATTTTCACAACTTCAAAGGCCTCGTGACCTTGACCTTCGGTGACCTTGAAAGTCATACCATCGTGTACGTCTCATCGACCTCTATCAGGATCACTAATGACCAGATCTCCCACTTCAACTTCATTGTGAACGGACGGATGGACGGACGGACAGACGGACGGACGGATCGTCACCTCTCCTCTGAACACCAATATTATTAGGTCATGCTCGAAGAAATGACCTAAAAAGCACTCCTCCATTTGAACTCGAGCACAAGCACATGACCGGAAATGAGCAGTCATATCCAAATAAAAACCGGGCACGTGCTGAGGCTCAGGGTCTATTGTGCCTGATGAAGCCGGCTGTGAAGCTGGCAAAACGATGCCCTGAGACTGGGTCTGCTCTCACTTTTTTGCTCAAATTAGCGGAGTCGATCTAGTTTTTTGCTTTTAGTTCGAAGTGCCTTCTTCTTCTGAAAAAACAATATATATATATATATATATATATATATATATATATATATATATATATATATATATATATATATATATATATATATATATATATATATATATTGTTAAGGCTGTGGAAATTCGCAATACACCATAAAGGGTCCTCAGGTGAGATATATCGATAAGTTCATGTGTAGTTAGCCCACACCCGTTGTTTAGGGGGAATATGTGTGATTCATCTGGGCTGTGACGCTTTGAGTTAGCCATTTTTCTTTCTTTATCGTTATTTTGGACCATGAAGCCGCCAACAACTCAAACACCACCACCTTCGCCTCTTTACCTCCACAACTCCATCCCGCAAACATCGCTTCACCGCCATTCCCAAACGACGCCTGCCAACAACCAAACCACCACAGCAAAGCCCCCACCACCTTCGCCTTTCTCCTTCCACAACCATCAACCACACCACCAGTCAACACCGAACATCGTGCTGTCCAGGGCCCGTTCGGTGATTCTTGCCGAACCCGCTGTGAATGTGTTCCTTTTAGGAGAGGAAAACGGATCAGGAAGGCTTCACGCCCCTTTTCTTCCATCCAATGAGTGAGCATCGGGTGGCATGGCCCCGCCTCCGAACCCGCTGTGAATGCGTTCCTTTTAGGAGAGGAAAACAGATCAGGAAGGCTTCACACCCCTTTTTCTCGGTCCAATGGGCGACCGTCGGGCGGTGTGGCCCCGCCTCCAAGCGCGTTTTGATCCGCGAATCTGCATACAAGCTCCTCCCCCGATCTATAAAGACGCGAGGACAACGCAGTTCGTGTGTGAAGAAAGGGGTGCAGAAAGTGGCGCTTGTCGGAAGTCGTGGAGCCTGAGAGGTTGTCGTTGTGAGGATCAGACGTCGAAGGCGACGGAGCTCGGAGTTGAGGTCGAGGGACGAGTCGCGGCGTGGAGCAGGGACGCAGAAGAGGACTCAGGGGTGAGGGTTCGCCGGAGTCGGTGCGGTCCCGAGACCCCGCTAGCGGGACGGAGCGTCCGCCATTCCCCTCTCCTGACCCGAGCATCAACAATTTCCCCCATCCGCGCTGAGATAGCGCCGGTAACCCCGTCCGCTCCCCGCCCCAACCGTGGTGTCGACTGACCAACACGTGCCTGCGCAACGCACGCCTGGAGGAGCTCACTGACCATACCAGGGGCACGGAGTCAAGCGCGTTACGCGGACATTGCGGCAAGCCCGCCATCGCGCCATGAGGGCGCGGGTAAGACCCCTTCAGTCTCGTGGACCTGGCCGATCACCCAGGTCCCACGTTCATTTGGTCCACGGACCTGTCTGCCTCCTTGCCCGTGAGGGTGGCTTGTGTTTTCTTTGCTTTTGGTGTAAATGTGTGTGTGGCGCCAGTCAATTAAGTAAACCCGTATAAGTGCTTGTACATTGCTTTATTCAGTAGTAACCCTGCGTATTGTTCTTGCTTTGACTATTATATGCGCATTTTTGTATGGCTGTGAATACGTGCTTGCCGTGTGTGTGTGTGTGTGTGTGTGTGTGTGTGTGTGTGTGTGTGTGTGTGTGTGTGTGTGTGTGTGTGTGTGTGAGTGTGTGTGTGTGTGTGTGTGTGTGTGCGTGTGTGTGTGTGTGTGTGTGAGAGAGAGAGAATTAAAACTGCTTGTCAAACTCTTCCCGTTTCGCTTTGTCCTTTCCTTTGTTGAATCTCCATCTTGCATCATGTAAGGGATTGATAGTGGGTTTAAAAGACCCGGTAACTAATCTGAACCATCAAGGTCGACGATAACTCCGCTCGGTTATCCCTGTAGCATGGAACGAGCCACTTAAGCGGTTGGTGTCCGGAGTCGACCTGTGGCGTGGTACAACCCCTCGGGAGGTTACCCGTGCGAGTACTTAGGTATATCGACTTTCGGCGATTCACCCTATTTCGGGCGTGTAGAATGCGGACTGGGTTGTGGTGAGGTTAAACCCCCACCCGTGACTAGCTCCTTGGCGATAGTTCCAAGAGGGTCACGACTGAATTGTCCGTTCCGGTGGGTGACGCGGTCGCCATTCGAGTCAAGCGACCGATCGCATGACGGGTGGGCGAAATTCGTAACAATACATATATATATATATATATATATATATATATATATATATATATATATATATATATATATATATATATATATATATATATATATATATATATATAGCAGAAATAGCGCCACCTTTGGTGGTAGCCAGTATTTCAAATCATCTTCATCTTTTTTAAAATACAATGGAACATTCTCAAAATAATGATATGGAGTATATATTGTGATTAATAAACATTTCAAAAATGACAGATTGGAAAGTACATTTCCAAGAATGTTCCGCAGCACATTGCCCACCAGAGATGGGCTGAGAATGGTAATCCACCACCAGAGGGAAGGGTACTACTCCCACCTTGTCCCAAAGGGCTTGACTGGCCCTAGTTTTGTCAACGGTGCAAAAGGTAGTTGATTTTTTTAATTGTTAAGTAATCTACTGGATTTCCAACTCCAATGAATCGTTATAAAACAACGGATTATAATTATTAAAATGATGAATCTAAACAATAATTGGTGGGATGGTGGTTGGATAATCCACTCTGAGTATGGGAGGTGGCAATTTGATTCCGACTCTGGCCCAGTTATACCAAAGACTTTAAAAATGATATGTGTTGCTTCTTCACAATATTTTCAGCATGTAGAGGATAGAGCACAGACACTCTGTGTGTTGGATTCTCATAGGGGAAGGGGATGGGGGTCATTTTCCTAAATTGTCCCATTAACTGCAGGGAGAAAAAAACGTCACAAGAGACTCAGAACTTAATGAGTTATATATTATGCATACCTGCAGATAAAGACACCAAACAAGACCTTTTGGGGAAATGGAAGTTACGGCATTTCCCCCGAAGGTCTCCTCTGGTGTCTCTATCTGCATTTGTGCAAATAATCTATGTGAATGCTCTTCCATGAGTCTTAGAAGATGTAAAACAAACAAAAAAATGAAATAAGTAAATAAATCAAAAATAACTGCCCAGTCAGCTGTGTATATAACTGAAAGTTTTTTTTTATCATGACAAAGAAAACATCTTCCGATTGACAAAGGATATTCATCCAAACTCCTAGTTGTTCAAATCGTTATTAAGTCATTTTGCATCAAGTCTGCTTACCTGATGAAGGCACTCTCCTGCCCATCATACAGCCCCATGCACACCTCGGCCTCTTCACCAATTTTACAAACAAAATTCTTGAGCAATAGGAAGAGAGAAAAATTGGGAAAGCCGAGAGCATTGTTTCCTCCCAAAGAGGTGTCCAGAATGTCAATGTTAATGGCCTGCAAGACAATTAAAAAAGAAAAAGAAAATGTAATGTTAATCTGCAAAGAACAACGAAAGACATAACTGAACTGCAGGTTAAACGCAAACAAACACTGCACTCAAAGGTCAAAAGGAATTTCATCTCCAGTCAGCCAAGGCACATCGACAAGCTTTTCCATTCAGTCCAAGTAGAACAAGGGCAAGAGGAAAGTTAGGAGAAAACGGACAAGTCAACACAGCAAGTGGGATCTGTACCTCGGATCTCCATATCAAGTGCTCAGATGGGAACACTGAGAAAAATGGACCAATGGGAATTTGTGTTTAAAGCAGACGGAATGAAAAATTGGAAACTCTTTCAAAATTCAAAAAACGAATGCAAAATTAAAATAGGACCACTGCACCTGTCGCATATCTGGGCCCTGGCCTAATGTTCTAACCCAAATTTGGGAGCATTCTGACTGGTGGGTCTGGAGCATTGAACTGTATATAAGATTGGAAGGATTATGAGCGGTACAAATTTTTCTCCAACAAGCGCCATCTTGGTAGGTCCACTCATTGCAGATATATTTTGACTCGCATGATAAATTATTGGGATATCTCGAATATTGAATGTTAATTTTGAGTTGAAAGTCAAAGTCGATGTGAACACTTTCTCACAACAACAGAACACAATGTAGGATGCAATGAATCAAGCATTGGGCCTAGCAACAGGCCCAATGGTGGGGTGTGCGTACGAAAAGGTCTGTGCAGTGGAGACACAATGGTGCGTGCAACGTGAATAGCCATAATCTTTCCAATCATACTCCACCGGTCAAAAGTTTTAGAACACCCACATTTTCCCAGTTTTTACTGAAATTTAAGCAGTTCAAGTCCAGTGAATAACCTGAAATGGTACAAAGCTATGCGGTAAACTGCCAGAAGTTAAAAAAAGAGTTCAGGTTACCAAAAACTGAAAAATAATGTAAATTTCAGAGTTGTTAAAAAAGGCTCTTTTCAGGGAACAAGTAATGGGTCAGAAACTGCAGCTGTTCTGCAGCAATAGAAGTAAATTAAGCCTTGAAAGTTGATGCAATCAATTCCTACAGGTGTCCCAACTTTTGTTGATTAGTTACAAACCCTCTGTCTGAATAAAAGCAGTGTTGGAACAGAATGTGTTGCAACATACTCAAGCATTATTTGGACAAGATTGCACTGCAGGAAGTA
Source organism: Eptatretus burgeri (assembly GCF_056783735.1). NCBI lineage: Eukaryota > Metazoa > Chordata > Myxini > Myxiniformes > Myxinidae > Eptatretus > Eptatretus burgeri. The sequence goes on along the minus strand of NC_140961.1, from coordinate 16,663,476 downwards.
GACTATTGCGATCACAATGGCGAGAAAAAGTCAATTAACAAAAGAAGACAGAGACCATTATAACCCTTAAAAGTGTAGGTCTTTCCTTTCGAGAAATTGCAAAGAAGCCAAGGTGTCAGTGAGTGCAGTTTCCTACACCATCAAAAGGCACTTTGAAACTGGAGTAAACTGACAGAAAGAGGTCTGGCAAACCCAAAGCCACAACACAATCAGAAGACAAGTTTATGAGAGTCAAAAGCTTGCGTGATAAGCGGCTCACAGGAAAGCAGCTTCAACCACAGCTTAACCCAGGTCGAAATAAGGAAGTCTCAGTTTCAACTGTGAAGAGAAGACTTCGAGCTGCAGGATTGACAGGTTGAGTGGCAGTAAGAAAGCCATTGCTAAGATGGCAAAATAATGAAAAAAGAGGCTTGCCTGGGCCATGAAGCACTCACCGCCAGTGGACACATGAAAACTAGAAGGTCTTATGGACCGATGAATGAATAAAAATTTGAAATCTTTGGTTCATCACGCAGGGTTTTTGTACACCGTCGAGGAGGTGAAAGGATAGTTCCTCAGTGTGTGACACCAACTGTCAAACATGGAGGAGGAAGCGTGATGATCTGGGGCTCTTTTGCTGGATCCCGAGTCGGCGACTTGCACAGTGACTGGCATCCTGAACCAAAAGGGCGACGACAGCATATTGCAGCACCATGCAATACCCTCTGGTCTACGCCGATTAGGTCAGGGGTTCATCCTATAACAAGATAACGACCCAAAACATACCTCCAGGCTATGTCAGAACTTCCTCAGAAGAAAAGAACAAGATGGTAGGCTTTAAATCATGGAATGGCCAGCACAGTCTCCTGGCTTCTTTTTTTGTATACCTTGTCGAGGCTTGTATGATAGCTAACACACAACGCACAGCAAGGGGGACATGAGATAAGAGGGGCGGGAGTGGGAAGGACAAAACAGTGGGAAACAGAGACATTAGGAGATCTGTGGAAGGGAGAGGGATGGGATGGGGAACATGCGGAATAGAAGATGGACATTGCAGGAACTTTCAGGAAGGAAAGCAGGGAATTTGAAGGAGGTGCACTTTGGTGGATTATCGAGGGTAGAAAAGATCAAGGATTTGGATGGGGGATGATAAGAGGTGGTGGTGAACAGCTGTTTTGAAGGTCTGGAGGGAAGAATGGGATTGAATAGAGTGAGGGAGTTTATTCCAAAGGTGGGAAAAAGAGGAATGAAAGAGTGAAGGTGAGCAGTGATTCCTGATTTTGGTAGTTTTTCCAGAAGGGGGTTATTGGCGGACCTTGAGAGCCCTGCGGAAATGTGGTGGGGACTAATCGCAGAGAGAGCAGGAGGCCAAGGCTGGAGAGGAGATGGGAGAAGGCAGAAAGACCACCGACCAACCTGCGGTGAGAGAGTGAGAGGCTCAAAGACTCAGCCTCATTGCGGGAGATGTCAATGATCCGAAATGCCTTGGTTTCCACAGCGTGAAGCCGAGAAAGGTGTGAGGCAGGAGCACCAGCCCAGAGGGAAGAGTGTTACTGCATCAGGCTGTGGACAAAAGCTTTGTAAGTGGTCAGGAGCTCAGGAGGGCCGAGGAAGGACCTTGCACGATGGAGGATTCCCAGTCGGCGACTGGCTTTGGAGGTGAGATTTGAAATGGAGCTTTCCCAGGAAAGATCGTGGCAGATAGTGAGACCCAGAAGCTTGAAAGAAAGGAATTCTTCCAGAGGATTGTTGAGAAAGTGGATGGGTGGGGGGTTTCAAAATGGTCCTTTGGAGAGACATTGTGAGAGTGTGAGATTTGTCCTGATTGAAAGACATGTTCCACGTGTTGGACCAGTTTGTGATTTTCCCCAGATCTGCAGTGACTGAAGAAGCTGCTGCTTGCCGGTCTGAGGCATGACAGATGGTTAGGCAGAGGGTGGAGTCATCAGCAAAGAGAAAAGAGGATTTTCCAGAGAGTCCGAGAGATCATTGATGAAAACCAGAAAAAGAACAGGGCCCAGAACACTACCTGAGGAACTCCAGCCTGGACAGGAAGAGGGGATGAAAGAACTCCATTTAGGGCCACACGTTGACTGCCACAGGAGAGGAAGTCTGCGAGCCATAAGTGGAGATCGCCTTGGATACCACAGGAAGAGAGTTTGGTGAGCAGGACAGGATGCCAGACTGTGTCAAAAGCACACGATGTGTCTCGGGATATGGCTCTGATTTCATATCTGGCATAGAGGACCTCCATCCATTGATGGGAGAGCAGAAGCAGCATATCCAGGGTAGAGTGACCTGGTCTAAAACCAAATTGATGATCGGAAATCAAGCCATTGGAGAAGAGGAAGGATTTAATGTCTGAAGTGATGATGGATTCCATACCCTTGTTGATGATTGGCAGAAGGCTGATTTTTCTGTAGTTGCAGGGATCTGTTTTTGCACCTTATTTATGTAGGGCAGTAATGTTTGCTGATTTCCATGCAAATGGCAGATGACCTTGGGCAAATGAGAGGGTGAATAGAACAGAGAGAGCGTGAGCAAGAGCAGAAGAGAAGGTTTTTAGGACACGTGGGCTGATGCCATCTCGACCGGTTGCAGAATCTGAGTCGAGGTTTGACAGCAAGCTCTCCACCTAGTCAGAAGAAAAGGACACAGAGTCCAGGGACAGTTGAGTGCGACTGGGTAAGGTGGGTGGAGAAAGCGATGGGATTTGGACACAAGATTTAGCTGCAAACACCGAGTTTAGGCATTCAGCTTTTTCACTTGCGGTATCAGCAGTGCGGCCTTTTGAGGTAAAGGAGGGGATGGAGGGGGAACATACACCAGGAACAGATTTGATTAGACGCCACCAGGATTTTGAGGAGGGAGAGAGGTTTGAAAGTTCAGACTTGAGCTTAGAAATATGTTGTATTCTGGCTCTGCTGAGGGTAGACACACACTTGTTCCGAGCTTTATGGAAGGAACTGAGATTACCCTCAGTTGGGTTTGCTTTCCATGAGGAAAAGGCAAGTTGTTTCAGAACAAACAACACAGAACAAGTGAAATGCCAGACTCGACGCCGGTGAGGTGGCTCTCTGATAATAGCCAGAGAGATGTCCACCTTGACAAGGTTGTGGTCAGATGAACCGATTGGAGCGGAGGAAGAGGATCAGATATTGTCAGGGAAATTTGTCAAAATCAGATCCAGAAGAGAGGGAGTACCATTGGTTGAGATCCGGATCGGGAAGTTGACCGATTGATTCAGTCCCAATGAGTCGCAGAAAGCTTTTGCTGAAGTGCCATGACAGGTGAGAGAGGTACCCACACCAAGCCAACTGGCATGATGACAATTGAAGTCGCCACATATGAGGAAGAGAGAGTTTGGATAAGAAGATAGAAGTTGGTCCATGTTTTCGGAAAGTGAGGTGTAGTTGGAGTCATCACTGTTTGGTGGACGGTACAGTACACATATAAACACGAGGTGGGAGTGGAGGGGAAGTCGTAGCCAGAGGTATTCCTGGGGGTGTGTGGGAGTGAGGGCAGTGCATGGAGAATGAGGAATAGAGTCTTTGATGAAGAGAGCAACTCCTCCACCAAGACGAGGCTCAGGTCTGTCATACCGGAGGAGGGAGTAACCAGGGAGAGATACTTGGGAGTCAGACACCTCTTGGGAGAGGAAAATTTCTGTTAGGCAGATTATGTCTGGTTTGTCAGTGGCAACCTGTATGGAAAGATCTGAAAGGTTTGAGCGAAAGCCTCGGATATTTGAGGTCCACACTGTTAATGAAGAGGGGGAGGAGTCTTTGGGTACAGGGAGTGGGAGGGGAGGGGGAGGGTAGGACAAGGGACTAGGGTGGGAGGTGAGGAGAGTTGTTGAAAGAGTGTGGGGGGTTGCTGAATAGCTAACGGAGGGGGCCGGATGAGTAGGATAAAAGGCTCTGTGGTGCTCAAGGAGAGGGGGACAAGAGAGGGGGCAGAAGGCAGTTGAGGATTTGAGGAGGTGGAGTGAAGAGATGGAGGTGAGAGGGCAGTGGAAGGAGGCAGATTTGTGGATGAGAGGGGGCATCTTTGAGAAGAGTGAGTGAGGGGGGGTGAATGGTGGGAGAAGGGTGAGTGGGGAGAGTTGAGGAAGAAAGGTGAGGGGGAGTTTTTGAGAGAGGTGAGGAGGGTTGGAGGGAGAAGAGTGGGATGGTTGCTTTGAGAGTGAGGGGTGAAAGGGGTGAGTTGGCACTGAAATTGGAAAAAAAAAAGAATGGTTGATGGAAAGCGAACATTCATAGCAAACTGGGGTTTTTTTCAAGTTTTAGGTCAGAGATGAGATTAAACACATTTCTTGAGGGATGCAATGAAGGCGAATTCAGAGAATGGAGAGAAGAAACGCTGTAACAGTTGGATTTTTGAGGCAAGGTATGAAGGAAAGGTCGAATTGAGAGAAGTCTGTGTAAATAGAAGAGTAGTGCATTATGATACAGTAAAGAGTACCACACGTGTGAAAGAGGAAGATGAAGCATTATAAGAGATAGTTTTTATTATTATTATTTTTATTATTATTATTTTTTGAGAGAGTTTTCATCAGATTAGGTCATGGAAGTGTTGGAGAAAAAATCGTGAGGTGAATGTTGAAATTGGATCGATAAATGCAGGGGGTGTAAACAGATCACGTGGTTATGGGAGAAGCACTTGGATATGGTAGGTGTATCGTCAAAAGTGAAATTATTAATTTGAAATAAGGGTTGCGCAACATTCGGAAAAGGGAAGGCTGAAGTAAAATTGTGGAAGTGTATGGTGAATTTGGAATGGTAAACGTAGTGTGAAGCTGCTGGGTCGATGAAACGTACCAGAAAGAAGAGAAAGAGACACGTGGTTGCATGAGGTGTAGAGATCGAAAGGATACAAGGAAGATTATTGTTTATTGATGTATTTTTGAAGAACAGGTAAGATTCGGGAATGGAAGGTGGTAAATCGGAAGAAATCGTGAAGGTCATGGCGAGAGAGGGTCTCCTCAGTAGAACAAAGATGGTGTGCTGCCAGGAGGAAGAAGGATAGGAGGAAGAAGAAGAAGAAGGATCGAGACTCGTGAGTGTGCAAGGAGAAAGGTAGTTTTTTTTGGGGGGGGGTTTAAGACAAGAAATAGAGTGTTTAGTTGGGAGGGATGGGGGATGTTGGGAAAGTGGGGAAGATAGAAATTGAAGGTAATGGGGAGAAAATACAAACAAACATGATCGTACACTGAGGGGAAGGATGGGTAGGCCTCAAGCACCCGGTAAGACAAGGTCGACGAAAACTTACAAAATAGCACGATTTTTGAGATAAAACAACTAGGAACACACAGTGACATGTAGATGAGAAAATAAACAGTTAAAACAGGACAGATACCGACCAGAAACTTAACTTTGAGATCCCTGAAGGAGACCTGCTGCCAAAGCAATCTCCTTGGCTATTGGGCACAATCCTGGGCAGGTCGTCACTCCGACACAGTATACCAGAATGCTGGCACTCATTTTGCCGACCTCGGAAGGATGACCGGCAGAGTCAACACCACCTGGTATTCATTCAACAGCTGAGTGGGATTTGAACTCTGGATCCTTGGATCTCATTGGATCCCATTGCATCCCAAGCCCACCACCCTAGTCATTAAGCCAACACTAGGCATACCTAGGGATGGAAACTATAAAAGGGGGCACAAACATTCAATGGGATGAGGCTTGCTTAGACCTGCCCCGTTGGAACAATCTGGGAAAGTGCTGACCTTGAGTGACGTCGATGTTATGTGTGGGCTCTCTATTTAAAGAGAAACAGACACTGATGAACTTACATTGACTGTGTTTAGTACACTTACAGACACTTGTTTGCTGCACTCTGTGCTATTCCGGTTACAGTCACAAACCAATGCAACAGCTTAACCAAAAGTTTACCTTGCCTATACAGTGTCTAAAACAGCTTAGTCATCTATAGAGGACAATGGTGTCACCCGGATGGCACATAAGGCCGTAAACTATCTGACCAGTGCTTGCGGATCAACAATGTCACGAGGACTGACAAAATCCTCTTAAAGTTGGAGACCAAAAAGCTTCACTATGAATGGTCTGAGAACGCAGGGAAACCCGAGAGAACTCTCCATACGAGCAGTCGTACCAGTCAGCAGAGTACATCTGCCGGGAGACCACACGTACTTCCCTAACTTGGGTGCGAATCTCCACGCTGACCACTCGCACAAAATGGCTTCCTTCTTGTCGTTCTGTTTTCCAATGTGTGCACCAGAAGTACAGACACATGCTAAATAGCACCCTCTGGGTCATGAAGAATTAAAACATCTGGTCCAAGGAGGAAAATAAAACATTTAAATAATAAAAACACAACAACAAAAAACAACAAGGTGAGTTATGCGCCCTTAAAATGACGAGGACATGACCTGGCCACACATAACTGGAGGGAAGTCAATGCCATGCCATCGCAAACCCTAATCCATCCATCCAATGGGATCATATTCTGTGCAGAGCATTGGTGCTGCTTAAGCAGTCACCTTGGCTATTGGGCAAATTCCTGGACGGATTGCCACTCCGACACAGTATACCAGCAAGCTGGCACTCATTTTGCCAACCTCAGAAGGATGACAGGCAGAATTAACCCCACCTGGTATTAATTCAACAGCCGAATTGGATTTGAACTCAGGATCCTCGGATCCCAAGCCCACCACCCGAACCATAAAGCAAACACCAGGCATAAAACCCTAATGCTTCCCACTTAAAGCAAAGTTGAAAGATAGCCGAAGGTTCCACCAGAAATAACCCTACATCAAATTTTGAGTTCACAAAAACCTTCTATTTTGACACATGTTACCCCAAGTCCCACCCCATGGGGCATTAACTGGGGATAAAATCCCCAAAAAATATTACATTGTGTTATGTTTGAGGGGGAGGGGGAGTAGATACTACCATAGAGCATATAGGAATGTATAGAGTAGCATGGACTGTGTGAGAGTAGTTGGCCCATCTTGATGTAATAAGTAGGGACATGCCAGCTTAAGGAATGCCTTGTTTGTATGTGCACGATACAGGGGGTGGTGCGTGGTAATAATTAGTTAAGGATTATGGTTCAGGAAATTGTGTGTATAAACCCCAATGTAAACCTCTACCAGGGGGCACTGGGAGATTTTGCAAGAAAGAGGGGCGGAGCTATCGATACCTTCCAGGGGTGGAGCATTGCCTGGAGAGAAAAGGGAGGTGCGAATTGGGTGGAAGGGCATGTTGGAAAGGTTCATCGAGTTCTTAGGAAAAAAAGGAGAGGTTTATGGAGTATGATGATTGTGCCAGTCTGAGGTGAACATGACGGAGTGCCAAAAATGAGTCTGAAGAAAAAAAGGACATCTGAGGAGAGTGAGAGAGAATTTGGCAATTGCATTGTGAGGATAGATTTCTCTGAGGAGGTCGGACTGCCTACCTGCCTCTGAATAATCATCTGCCTGCTGCATGCCCCCATCATCCTGCCCATCGTCCTCCTCATTGCCTGCTCATTGCTGCTCCGCAATCATCCTCCCCACTACCACCGAAGCAGAGTTCCCTGGTTTTGTCCATTTCCCATCTGTGACCGTGTCCGGAGTATGGTGCCATAGCTGTTATTCTCATTGTATACAATTGTTTATTAATTGCATTCCCTTCCTTCCCTCCCAAACCACCATCATTTTCCTTCCGCCGGGCAATCTTCCCTTGTTTGCGGTTCGGGAATAAACCCATTTGTTTTACAAGAGCTAAGGTTCTCGTGTCTCTCCTCACGACCCACACGCTGTCTGCCATTAATTTGGAACGTCTCCACAGGAGCTCAAACCATTCAGTTCATCACGGGATTTTAACCTCCCACCACGACGAGCTCGATGTTGGTTGAGCAGTTGATGCAACATTTGGTGTCAGAAGTTGGGAGGGAATAAACCAGGTGGAAACACCAATGCCAGACAGAATTAATGTCAGACAGCACGCAGGACGTGAGGAGAGACATGAGAACCTTAACTCTTGCAAAACAAATGGGTTTATTCCCAAACCACAAGCAAGGGAAGATTGACCGGCGGAAGGAATACGACGTTGAGTTGGATGGGAAGGAAAGGAATGCAATTAAGAAATAATTACATACAACAAGAATAAAAGCAAAAAACTGAAAGCTATGAATAAACGCTACACTCCAGACTCAGTCATAGATGGGAAAAGGACAAAAACAGGGAACTCGGCATTTGTGGTAGCGGAGGGTGGGGGGAGGATCGTTGTGGAGAAGCCACGAGCAGGCAATGTGGAGGACGATGGGCAGCATGATGGGTGGCAGGCAGTCAGCAGATGACCAGGCAGAGACAGGTAGACAGGATGACCTCCTCAGAGAAAGCTCTCCTCAATTTGAGGGCCAAATTCTCTCTCGTTCTCCTCAATTTGAGGGCCAAATTATCTCTCTCGCTCTCCTCACTCCTCACTTCTCCTTCGTATGCAGCACAAGGCTGCAGATAACATCATTGGCTGGGGGTGTAGCTGTGCCACTGATACAATAGCCATATCACCAGTATTCTGGTACTCATTTCGCCGACCTCAGAAGGATGACAAGGTTGAGTCAAATCCTCCTCGTGTTAAGTCAACGGTAGACAGGGGGCTCAAACTCAGGACCCGAAGATCCCAAGCCAGCCACCATAATTGCGAAGCCATCACCAGGTTTTCGCTCTCCTCAAATATCTTTTTTTTCTCAGACTCTTTTTTTTCCTCCCTCCACTGTATTCGCCTAAGACTCGTATGATCCTCAACTCCACAAGCCTCCTCTCCTTTTTCTCCTCAGAACTCGATGAACCTCTCCGACACACCCTACCACTCAATTATCTCCTGCCTCTTCTCCCTGGGCAACGCTCCACCCCTGGAAGGCATCGATAGCTCCACCACTCTCTCTCTCTCTCTCTCTCTCTTGCAAAGTCTCCCAGTGCCCCCGGTAGAGGTTTACATCGGGGTTTATACATACAATTTCCTTAACCATAATCTCTATTTAATTATTACCATGCATCACCCCCTGTATGGTACACATACAAACAAGACATTCCTTAAGCTGTCGTGTCCCTACATATTACATCAAGATGGGCAAACTACTCGTACACGGTCCATGCTACTCCATACAGTACATTCCTATCTGCTCTATGGTAACTTCTAACACCCACCCCAGAAACATAACGACATTTCATGAATCGCCCAATGTTGATTGCAGAAATAAAATTTCTTCAAAATCGTTAAAAAAAAATGTGCCCGTCATTGCATTTTTTGGTATTTGACCTTGAGCCCCACCCACGGCCCTGGGGGTGAGGCCAAAAATGATACTGCTCTTGAACCTCGAAAACATTAAGTTGATGAGGAGGTAGCTGGACAGACACCCAGAGCACACAACCATTTAGGAGGAGATAGCCGGACAGACAGATAGACAAATAGATAGATCTGATTACAATATCCCCCTGGTTTTTAGCTCACCTGGAAAAAAACTGTTCAAGTGAGGTTATTAACATCGTGCAGTGTCTGTCAGTCGGTCAGTGAGTCAGTAAGTAAACGCTCAGATCTTAATCTACAAAACTACGCACATGATTTCGATGAAACTTGACTACAACTTTCATCACCCGTGATGCACAAAAGCTTGTTCATGGCATAAACAAAAATCAGGGTCAAGGGATGTCCACAAGGGGAGGGGAGGGGGTCAATATGGGTCCAGGTTTGACCCCCTGAAATAGGAATTTGCTTTCTTCTCTGAAACTACAAACACAATTTGGGTGAAACTTGACCACATCCTTCATCACCAATGATGCTAAAACTAACAGTCCTATTTTCACCAAACTTTGAGGAATTTCTGATAACCAAGGCATCCTGATACCTTGCAAATCCCATAAAAAATTACATATTACGCAGGTCAATTTAAAGGTAAAAGGTCGTGACGATTCCGGTATCGCTACTTTTGACTTCTTCTCAAAAAGTATTCACCCGATGTCGATGTAACTTGGTAGGAATCACTAGTGGCCTGGTGCTTTCACAAGTTTCTTCATACCATTGGCTAATTTACATATTTTGTGGGTCATCCATACCTACCAGTGGTTCTCTAGTTCTACCAGGTGAGCACAGAGGCATTGCCCATATTTTTTTTCAAGGCAGGGATAACGACACGAAACAAAAAGCATGAGACATTGGACTAAAAATAACTCCAAATGGAAAATGTGTCGGACTTTGTGAGAGCATCCTGAAAACAGGCCGTTGCAGTGTTTGAAATGAGCATTTTAAAATGTCATTCTTGGCCACTGCTTCCATCTTAATTGTGTCATGAGCAAGACAAACATCCAAGCTGTTTGCTGAATACCCAAATGTAGAGTCCACCAAACAAATGAGCAAAGCAAAGTACAGTACTCAAAGTTTTCTTCAATCAAATTAAAGATTTTTTTTTAACCTGCTCCTCCGCAGTGGCCAGTCGAGTAGTCGAATCGCAGTGAGCTTGATACAAGCTGATGGTACTGGTGCCGTCTGGATCAAGGGCGACACCATCCTTGTCACGCACCACCAGGTCCAAACCTAGCATTCTAATATGGCAAAGAGGTCAGGGAACATGGGAGGCAAAGGGCAGAAAAATTCAGGAAAAGGACAACATGTCACTTGTTGAAAATATTTTACATTAGCTCAATAGTTGTAGGCTGGTAGGATGGCTGAGAGGTATGCAAAATCGCTTCTAAGCTGTCAAGCCTGGGTTCGAATCCCGACCCAGCTATAAACTGTCATCCTGGTGTTTCACAGGCAGGGTGATTCATCAATGTGTATGCTGTCCCTTGGATGGACGGACGTTAAACCGGGCGTCCACGTCTGCTGCCATCAGTTGGTGGACGTGAAGGATCCCACGGTGTCCTTCGTGAAGAGTAGGTGAGCTATCACGGGCACCCTCAACAAATTCCAAATTACTGTCCTGACTTCCTGTGTAGGAATTGCTGCTGAATTAACACCAGGTGGGGTTGACTCAGCCTGTCATCCTTCTGAGGTCAGCAAAACGAGTACCAGTGTACTGGTAATAGAGGGCACTGCATCAGCGGCACAACCGCTGCCTCAGCCAATGATGTTACCCACAGCCTTGTGCTGCATACGAAGGACACGAGCCTTCAACAGCAAGCCAAGAGTCCATCATTGTACACAGTGTTGTGCAGTATTTGTTTATTTACATTGATCGAAAGCTCACAGTGGAGCTTGTACATAATTTGCATGCAGGACAAAGATGCAAGTACACATTAGTATACTTTACCAATAATTACACTGACATGAGAAGACAATGGACAAACACACTTGGCACGGAGGATTTGAACCTGTGTTCCCCATATCATGAACCATGGGTACAGATGGGAGCACAAACAGCCAGCCCATTATTTTTCTATTCCTATTCCATTGTCATTGGCATCAATCAATTTATTCATGAACCCACTCCTCCCAAAGGCAAATTATACAGGGTGTTGTCTTGTTAGAGTTCAAAACTTGGTTTTAGTAAAAAAACAAAGCTTGTCAGGATATTAAGGGAGACATTATGAGACAACAATGAGCAGCTGTATTGAGGGAAGATGAGATGACAGACACAGGAAGTTGGTTCCAAAAACAAGAGAATTGGGAAACAAAGGGGTGAGGGTGAGCAGGAAGATTAAACTTGGGGAAGGCAAAATTGCGAAATGGACAAAAGATTCGAAGAACTCACAAAAGTATAACATGGAATGTGGTGAATAGCAAGCATCAGGCGGTCAATAACAGGGTCACCATGCAATGGGGCAATCCCAGAATTAATGAGGGTTATAGAACATACTCATCAGTCTTAAAAAGGTTGCACTATATGATTGCAAAGTTTCACATCAGTCCTATAAGGTTGCACTATATGCTTATCCGGTAACTTGCCTTGTTGCTTTCCCCATGTTTAAACTTCCTGCTCATCCTCACTCCATTGTCCCTCAATTCTCTTCTTTGTGGAACCAATCTTTGTTTTATCATTCTTGGCTAAACCGAAATCAGGCCACCACCAACACTTACTTGTTTCCATAGTCAATAGTCGAGGTGACTGACTGCTGGATGGAAAACACCTCATCCATTGGAAGACTCCCTGAGAGCAGTTGTGTCCTCCAGTTCAGCAGCTTGTTTAACCTTGACCAATCTTGCATAATTCGTTCCACCCCGCCATTCTGGGGAAATAGGGTGAGATTAAAACCATCAATCCACGTTTTTGTGAAAACTTCAAAAATTTAAAGCAATTATAAGGTTAATAAAGAAGAGGAAAAGGTCATTTTGCTTATCATGTGTGTGCCATATCAACATCGCATCATTTACACATAATGGAGATAATGTCGATACATAAACCCCAAGCATGGAATGGACCCAGGGTGCTGATGCGCAATGGGCCCAGGGTGCTGATACACAATGGAGCCAGGGTACTGATGCACAACGGACCCAGGGTGCTGGTGCACAATGGACTCAGGGTGCTGGTGCACAATGGATCAGGGTGCTGATACACAATGGACCCAGGGTGCTGATACACAATGGACCCAGGGTGCTGATACACAATGGACCCAGGATGCTGATACACAATGGACCCAGGGTGCTGATGCACAATGGACCCAGGGTGCTGATACACAATGGACCCAGGGTGCTGATACACAGTGGACCCAGGGTGCTGATACACAATGGACCCAGGGTGCTGATACACAATGGACCCAGGGTGCTGATACACAATGGACCCAGGATGCTGATACACAATGGACCCAGGGTGCTGATACACAATGGACCCAGGATGCTGATACACAATGGACCCAGGGTGCTGATAAACAATGGACCCAGGGTGCTGATACACAATGGACCCAGGGTGCTGATACACAATGGACCCAGGGTGCTGATACACAATGGACCCAGGATGCTGATACACAATGGACCCAGGGTGCTGATACACAATGGACCCAGGGTGCTGATACACAATGGACCCAGGATGCTGATACACAATGGACCCAGGGTGCTGATACACAATGGACCCAGGGTGCTGATACACAATGGACCCAGGGTGCTGATACACAATGGACCCAGGATGCTGATACACAATGGACCCAGGGTGCTGATACACAATGGACCCAGGGTGCTGATACACAATGGACCCTGGGTGCTGGTACGCAATGGACCCAGGGTGCTGATGCGCAATGGACCCAGGGTGCTGATACACAATGGACCCAGGGTGCTGATACACTATGGACCAGGGTGCTGATACACTATGGACCAGGGTGCTGATACACAATGGACCCAGGGTGCTGATATAAAATGGACCCTGGGTGCTGATACACAATGGACCCAGGGTGCTGATACACAATGGACCCAGGGTGCTGATACACAATGGACCCAGGGTGCTGGTGCACAATGGACTCAGGGTGCTGATATACAATGGACACAGGATGCTGGTGCACAATGGACCCAGGGTGCTGGTGCACAATGGACCCAGGGTGCTGGTGCACAATGGACCCCGGGTGCTGATACACAATGGACCCATGGTGCTGGTACAAAATGGACCCAGGGTGCTAATGAACCCATGGTGCTGGTACAAAATGGACCCAGAGTGCTAATGGACCCATGGTGCTGGTAGACAATGGAACCAGGGTGCTGATATACAATGGACACAGGGTGCTGATACACAATGGACTCAGGATACTGATACACAATGGACACAGGGTGCTGATAAACAATGGACCCAGGGTGCTGATACACAATTGTCCCAGGGTGCTGATACACAATGGACCCAGGGTGCTGATACACAATGGACCCAGGAGGCTGATCCACAATGGACCCAGGGTGCTGATGCACAATGGACCCAGGGTGCTGATACACAATGGACCCTGGGTGCTGGTGCGCAATGGACCCAGGGTGCTGATGCGCAATGGACCCAGGGTGCTGAAACACAATGGACCCAGGGTGCTGGTGCGCAATGGACCCAGGGTGCTGATACACAATGGACCCAGAGTGCTGATACACAATGGACCCAGGGTGCTGATACACAATGGACTCAGGATGCTGATGCACAATGGACCCAGGGTGCTGATACACAATGGACCCAGGGTGCTGATACACAATGGATACAGGGTACTGGTACACAATGGACCCATGGTGCTGATACAACATAGACCCAGGGTGCTGGTAAAAAATGGACCCAGGATGCTGATGCACAATTGACCCAGGGTGCAGATAAACAACGGACCCAGGGTGCTCATACACAATGGAGCCAGGGTGCTGATGCACAACGGACCCAGGGTGCTGGTGCACAATGGACTCAGGGTGCTGGTGCACAATGGACCCAGGGTGCTGATACACAATGGACCCAGGGTGCTGATACACAATGGACCCAGGGTGTTGGTGCAGAATGGACCCAGGGTGCTAGTGCACAATGGACCCAGGGTGCTGGTGCACAATGAAGCCAGGGTGCTGGTGCACAATGAAGCCAGGTGCTGATACACAATGGACCCAGGGTGCTGATGCACAACGGACCCAGGGTGCTGATGCACAACGGACCCAGGGTGTTGATGCACAACGGACCCAGGGTGCTGATGCACAACGGAATCAGGCTGCTGGTGCATAATGGACCCAGGCTGCAAGTGCAGAATGGACCCAGGGTGCTGGTGCACAATGGACCTAGGGTGCTGACTGCTGGTGCACAATGGACCTAGGGTGCTGATACACAATGGACCCAGGGTGCTGATACATAATGGACCCAGGATGCTGAAACACAATGGACCCAGGATGCTGATACACTATGGACCAGGGTGCTGATACACAATAGAGCAGGGTGCTGATACACAATGGACCCAGGGTGCTGATACACAATGGACACAGGGTGCTGGTACACAATGGACCCATGATACTGATACACAATGGACCCATGGTGCTGATACACAATGGACCCAGAGTGCTGATACACAATGGACACAGGGTGCTGGTACACAATGGACCCAGGGTGCTGATACACAATGGACACAGGGTGCTGGTACACAATGGACCCATGGTACTGATACACAATGGACCCATGGTGCTGATACACAATGGACCCAGAGTGCTGATACACAATGGACCCAGGGTGCTGGTGCACAATGGAGCCTGGGTGCTGGTACACAATGGACTCAGGGTGCTGGTGCACAATCGACCCAGGGTGCTGATACACAATGGACCCATGGAGCTGATACACAATGGACCCATGGTGCTGGTGCACAATGGAGCCTGGGTGCTGGTGCACAATGGAGCCTGGGTGCTGGTGCACAATGGAGCCTGGGTGCTGGTGCACAATGGAGCCTGGGTGCTGGTACACAATGGACCCAAGGTGCTGGTACACAATGGACCCAGGGTGCTGATACACAATGGACCCAGGGTGCTGGTGTACAATCGACCTAGGGTGCTGATACACAATGGACCCAGGATGCTGGTACACTATGGACCAGGGTGCTGATACACAATAGAGCAGGGTGCTGATACACAATGGACCCAGGGTGCTGATACACAATGGACACAGGGTGCTGGTACACAATGGACCCATGATACTGATACACAATGGACCCATGGTGCTGATACACAATGGACCCAGAGTGCTGATACACAATGGACACAGGGTGCTGGTACACAATGGACCCAGGGTGCTGATACACAATGGACACAGGGTGCTGGTACACAATGGACCCATGGTACTGATACACAATGGACCCATGGTGCTGATACACAATGGACCCAGAGTGCTGATACACAATGGACCCAGGGTGCTGGTGCACAATGGAGCCTGGGTGCTGGTACACAATGGACTCAGGGTGCTGGTGCACAATCGACCCAGGGTGCTGATACACAATGGACCCATGGAGCTGATACACAATGGACCCATGGTGCTGGTGCACAATGGAGCCTGGGTGCTGGTGCACAATGGAGCCTGGGTGCTGGTGCACAATGGAGCCTGGGTGCTGGTGCACAATGGAGCCTGGGTGCTGGTACACAATGGACCCAAGGTGCTGGTACACAATGGACCCAGGGTGCTGATACACAATGGACCCAGGGTGCTGGTGCACAATCGACCTAGGGTGCTGATACACAATGGACCCAGGGTGCTCGTACACAATGGAGCCATGGTGTTTGTACATAATGGACCCAGAGTGCTGATACACAATGGACACAGGGTGCTGGTACACAATGGAACCAGGGTGCTGGTGCACAATGGACCCAAGGTGCTGGTACACAATGGACCCAGGGTGCTGATACACAATGGACCCAGGGTGCTGGTGCACAATCGACCTCGGGTGCTGGTACACAATGGACCCAGGGTGCTGGTACACAATGGAGCCATGGTGCTTGTACATAATGGACCCAGAGCGCTGATACACAATGGACACAGGGTGCTGGTACACAATGGAACCAGGGTGCTGGTGTACAATCGACCCAGGGTGCTGGTACACAATGGAACCAGGGTGCTGGTACACAATGGAGCCAGGGTGCTTCTACACAATCGACCCAGGGTGCTGATAGACAATGGACCCAGGGTCCTGGTACACAATGGAGCCAGGGTGCTTGTACACAATGGACTGAGGATGTTGGCACTCCTCTCAAAAGACAGTGCTACTTTTGATATCAATCTACATAAAGCCTGCTGAGGATTGCATCACTTTTGAGTGAGTTCGATAATATAGCACAGTTTGACAAATTTCACACAGAGTGTTCTGACAGTGCAAGCAAAACTGACCAGGGCACCTACGCACTTGTGGTGTGGCCTTGTGATGAAAGATTAGAGGTTCATGAAGATTACACAAATATTTATACAAGATGTCAAGCAGCTTTGTTGTGATCTTTAAAATTGCATTTTTCAAAGCAATTATATGAGAAGCTCGTTTGCAAATTTTAGACTAAACAGCTTGCTCGACGGCCTTATACACCAAATGTTCATGCTGCACCACGACTGCGATGGTGGACATTACCACGTAATGCATGAGGCATATGGTGGCCCATTCTCGCAGTGTGGCTGTAATTTCTTGGAGAAGATGTGGCGTACAGGGAATGATCGTTTCCTCTGGGCTGGAGAGAGAGAGAGAGAGAGAGAGAGAGAGAGAGAGAGAGAGAGAGAGAGAGAGAGAGAGAGAGAGAGAGAGAGAGGTCGGAGAGAGAGAGAGAGGTCGGAGAGAGAGAGAGAGGTCGGAGAGAGAGAGAGAGGTCGGAGAGAGAGAGAGAGAGAGAGAGAGAGAGAGAGACAGACAGAGAGAGACAGAGACCGGAGACAGAGACAGAGGTCGGAGAGAGAGAGAGAGGTCGGAGAGAGAGAGAGAGGTCGGAGAGAGAGAGAGAGGTCGGAGAGAGAGAGAGAGGTCGGAGAGAGAGAGAGAGAGAGAGAGGTCGGAGAGAGAGAGAGGTCGGAGAGAGAGAGAGGTCAGAGAGAGAGAGAGGTCGGAGAGAGAGAGAGGTCGGAGAGAGAGAGAGGCCGGAGAGAGAGAGAGGACGGAGAGAGAGAGAGGACGGAGAGAGAGAGAGGTCGGAGAGAGAGAGAGGGCGGAGAGAGAGAGAGGTCGGAGAGAGAGAGAGGTCGGAGAGAGAGAGAGCTCGGAGAGAGAGAGAGGTCGGAGAGGGAGAGAGGTCGGAGAGGGAGAGAGGTCGGAGAGGGAGAGAGGTCGGAGAGGGAGAGAGGTCGGAGAGGGAGAGAGGTCGGAGAGGGAGAGAGGTCGGAGAGGGAGAGAGGTCGGAGAGGGAGAGAGGTCGGAGAGGGAGAGAGGTCGGAGAGGGAGAGAGGTCGGAGAGAGAGAGAGAGAGGGCGGAGAGAGAGAGAGAGGGCGGAGAGAGAGAGAGAGGTCGGAGAGAGAGAGAGAGGGCGGAGAGAGAGAGAGAGGTCGGAGAGAGAGAGAGAGAGGTCGGAGAGAGAGAGAGAGAGGTCGGAGAGAGAGAGAGAGGTCGGAGAGAGAGAGAGAGGTCGGTCAGAGAGAGAGAGGTCGGAGAGAGAGAGAGAGGTCGGAGAGAGAGAGAGAGGTCGGAGAGAGAGAGAGAGGTCGAGAGAGAGAGAGAGAGAGAGGCGAGAGAGGTCGAGAGAGAGGTCGAGAGAGAGAGAGAGAGAGGTCGAGAGAGAGAGAGAGGTCGAGAGAGAGAGAGAGAGGTCGAGAGAGAGAGAGAGAGAGGTCGAGAGAGAGAGAGAGAGGTCGAGAGAGAGAGAGAGAGGACGAGAGAGAGAGAGAGAGAGGTCGAGAGAGAGAGAGAGAGGTCGAGAGAGAGAGAGAGGTCGAGAGAGAGAGAGAGGTCGAGAGAGAGAGAGAGGTCGAGAGAGAGAGAGAGGTCGAGAGAGAGAGAGAGGTCGAGAGAGAGAGAGAGGTCGAGAGAGAGAGAGAGGTCGAGAGAGAGAGAGAGGTCGAGAGAGAGAGAGAGGTCGAGAGAGAGAGAGAGAGGTCGAGAGAGAGAGAGAGGTCGAGAGAGAGAGAGAGGTCGAGAGAGAGAGAGAGGTCGAGAGAGAGAGAGAGGTCGAGAGAGAGAGAGAGGTCGAGAGAGAGAGAGAGGTCGAGAGAGAGAGAGAGGTCGAGAGAGAGAGGTCGAGAGAGAGAGAGGTCGAGAGAGAGAGAGAGGTCGAGAGAGAGAGAGAGGTCGAGAGAGAGAGAGAGGTCGAGAGAGAGAGGTCGAGAGAGAGAGGTCGAGAGAGAGGTCGAGAGAGAGGTCGAGAGAGAGGTCGAGAGAGAGGTCGAGAGAGAGGTCGAGAGAGAGGTCGAGAGAGAGGTCGAGAGGTCGAGAGAGAGAGAGAGAGAGAGAGAGAGAGAGAGAGAGAGAGAGAGAGAGAGAGAGAGAGAGAGAGAGAGAGAGAGAGAGAGAGAGAGAGAGAGAGAGAGAGAGAGAGAGAGAGAGAGAGAGAGAGAGAGAGAGAGAGAGAGAGAGAGAGAGAGAGAGCAAAGATAACATATTGCTTGTTTAACAATTTCAACACTTCGTTGTCTGACCAAAAATTAAGACTTTCCTGAGTGTGGAATGCATGAAATATTTAGTCACGTGACATGACATATGTGATGCATTTAGTCATTTTGGAGTGTACATAGTGTGCTGTATTATTCATAACAACTTGACAACAATGGGAAAGCAGACAAAGGGTTGACTTAGTGGTATCACCATTTCCATGCAACCAACTCATCCCTTACGTGTTGACAAAACCGACCAATGTTTCAAGACTATTCTTTGTGCTATTTCTGATGTGGAAACTTTTTTTTATTTTTCTTTCCACGATTATGTCTCATGGAAAAGCAAGGTGAAACTGACAGTGGGACAAATACTGGGACTAACCCTAACCCTAACAGGACGAGGGAGAGGGAGGAGAGAAGAAAAGACTGAAGCTAACAAATAAGGTGGTTGGGTTAGGGAAGGTTAATGGGGGTAATAAAGAGCGTGGGTCAGAATTTGGGATGACAAGTGATGGGGGTACACTGCTTGCTTGAACTTTTGATGGGAAGAGACACAAAATAGCCTCGAGATTCTAGAGTCTAGACTGGTTCTATAGATGGGAGAGGCTCAGAATAAATGTCATAGAACAACTCAAAACATCATCATCATGGATTGAGCTGTAAACCTGTTCAAGTACAAGTCATGATGTAACAGATGTGCAAAAATACTAAAAGTAACAGAAATAAACAGAGCTACATTCAAAGTACACCACCCCATGCCAAATAAATAAATAACATATTCTCCAACGTGCGACACTGCTGGGGTGCCTTCGGCACATGGAGACGGAATTGGGAGGGAGCAGTGTACAATAATTGATTGTTTAATTGCGTAATTTAAATAAATAAATAATAATCGTAAAATAATTAATTTCTTCATCAATTGGCTAATAGCACACCGAAACCACCACCGTTTCATCTGAACATATAACTTTTTGAAAATTTATTAATCGAGTAATTAATCGAAAAATTACATAAATAAACGATCAATAGATTAATCAATAAATCAATAAATTAAAAATACCCTTTATAGCCAAATTGCTTGTTTACTGTAATGTCCAAATATCAGCTTTCAAGCTCAAAAGGTACCTGAAATATTGTTACGGTTGTGGAAATTCGCATTACACCATAAAGAGTCCTCAGGTGAGATATCTCGATAAGTCCATGTGTAGTTAGCCCAAACCCGTTGTATAGAGGGAATTTATGTGATCCATCTGGGCTGCGATGCTTTGAGTTAGCCATTTTTCTGTTCTATCTTTTATTTCAAACAAACAGCATCTCAACAACCACGCCATCCCCACCACAGCGCGAACCACACTACAACCACTCCATCTCCACCACCTACGCTAACACATCTTCGCCACTCGCCATTCAAAAAGCCCCGTGCGGTCACAATGTCCGTGGAAGAACAAAAACCACCAACGATGCTGGGGGTTTTTCCCACCTGTTTCTCCCATCTAAATTCTCCGCACTTGGTGTGGTGGAAGTGCGATCCGAGCCGGGGGTCAAAGGTGAGAAAAGGTGGGGGCCTCTTTTTGGGGGAATAATTCACTGGCCCTGAGCCAAAACTGACTCCCCCAGCCCCCGCACGGGGCGGGGTGGAGGGAGAGCGAGAGGACACGCCCCCCTTCGAGAGGCTTCTCCAAGAAGCTCGAAGGGAGTCGGGGCCGAAAACGGGGTGGAGCGAAGGGCGGAGCCCCGCGCTACAAAAGGCGGACAGCACGGACCTTGAGAAGTCTTCAAGGCTTCGAGGCTTCCTGTCTCCTTGTCTTCGAGAGTTCCTGTGTTCTTCGGGTTGTTTGAGCTTCTGGGATAGACGTCGTCTTCTTCTTGGCGCTGCTTGTCTTGTCGGGGGAAGAGGTCCTGCGCTCGCGGCTTGGCGAGTGGCCTGTCAACGGAGGCACGGATGGGAGACGCGGCAGCGCCGGTTGTGAGGTGGACCTGTGCATCCGGACGAGGAGTGCCGGAGAGGGTTCGCCGGCCGCGAGAGAGGTCGGGGCCAGGCGCAACCACGCTGACGGTCGTGGGAGAGGGACTCACCAGACACGAAAAGAGAAGTTGCGACTTCTTTTCTTTTTCCTTTGCTTTTTGTGTAAATGCTTGTGGTGGCGCCGTCCGTAAAGTAGAACTGCGTATGTGATACCGTGTGTCGGTTCTATTCAGTTTTAACTCTGCATTTGCTTTTGTTGCATAATTGTATGGCTGTGGATACGTGCTTGCTTTGTGTCTGTGAGTGTAAATAAAATGCTTGCTTGTTGAACTGTTCCCGCTCTGCTTCGTATCCTTCCTTTTTATTTACTCTCCATCCTGCATCGCGTAAGAGATTCGTAGTGGGTTTAAAACGCCCGGTAATTAATCGGAACCGTCAAGGCCGACGATAACTCTGCTCAGTTATCCCTGTAATATGGAACGAACCGCTTAAGCAGTTCATGTCCGGAGTCGGCTTGTGGCGTGGTACGATTGCCCGGTCGACCACTCGCGCAGGTACTTAGGTAGGTCGAATTTGGCGAGCAACTCTATCCTGCGCGGGTGGGCAATTGGCACGATCGTGGTGAGGTTAAACCCCCACCCGTGACTGGCTCCGTGCGATAGTTCCCGGAGGGTCACGACTGAATTGTCCGTCTGGTGGGCGACATTCCGCGATTCAAGTTACGTGGCCGATCGCACGTCGGCGGGCGCGAATTCGCAACAATATTATTGCCCAGATGAGAAAGAAAATAAATAAGTAATTAATAAATCGATAAAAGTTATGTAATTAATCAATTAATTGATTGACTAATTTAAAAAAATTAAATACCGTTTTTGCCAAAGTACTTGTTCACGATTGTGCCCAAGCTTTCGCTTCCGAGCTCAAAAGATGGCTCAGGTATCACCTGGACAAACAAAGAAGAAAACTGAGTACGCCCTTTCAGCACGAGTCATCACCAGGTGCGGAAGGCCTTCAGCTCCGGCGATGACATGATGCAGTCAGATGGATGGATATGGAATTGGGAGGGAGTGGTGTACAACTATTAACATTGTGGTGCTTCAGTGTAGGGGAGACTAGATGCAGTGATCCAAGGCTCATTGAGGACATCAGTGCACCTTTACATGAATCACAAGGACAGTTGTAGACAATGTGCAACCCAAATGGAACATGGGATTTGAACCTGGGTTCTCCACATCACAAGACCGGTGTTCAGATGCTAAGGAAGAATGTATACATCACCACCTTCATGCCGAACATGTGGCCTGGATCCCATTCTGTGCTCAGGGTGGATGGAGCCATGCACTGTGGTGCCAATCGGGAGGGGGTGGGGGGGGTGTGAGAACAAAAAAAACCCCACAGTGCATTGCGTTTTATTTTCCCTCCAACTCACTCAGAGCAAAGCACCAAATTTAGCAGAAAAATCACCCTGAGCACTACCTGCACACCACAACCAGATTAAATACATCCGAAGAGCAGAGGCAGGTGCTGAGATTTTCTATTTTGGGATTTTTACAAACGGAATGCAGAGGTGTGTATTTATATGACAACAAGAGCTTTCTCGATGACGCCATTGTTAAACACCTGTTGCCTTTTCCTTGGCCCTGTTACCTCCTCCGATGTTACATATTGTCAAATCGAGTAGGACATTTCAACCACTGAACAGTCTTCATCCGGAATGATTCAAGCATTCGTCATCTATTGTAGCTTTGATGAGAATCTCATAATCTTTGTACAAACATCTAATGTCACTCATCCCCTCCTCTCTCCCTTCTTCATCCTTACACCGACTTTCTCACCCCGCCCCTCCTCTCTTCTCTGATGGGGATTAACACCTGATGCACATTTTCTGTGTAGACCCAGATGAAGACCACTCAGTGATCCAAACATCAGACCTAAGCCATATCCTAAAGGAATTGCTCTCATTTGTGGTGCCGCTTATCCCCAAGTAAGTTTTCTTTATTTGCATTATGGAGGTCATGCTTATTAACACCTATCATCTTCGGAGCAAGTGAAAGCCAATCTCATTAAACAATCACAGGGACGTTACAAAGGTCCAGCGGCGAAGCAGGGATTTTTCATTGAAAAGATTGTTTGACATTGTTTTTAAAATTCTTTGAAAATGTTTTTTATTGTCAAAATTTTTTAAAATTTCATTTAAATTTGTTTTTTTCCCCATTTTTAGCTCGCCTGTTCGAAGAACAGAGAGCTATAGCAATACCCCCGGCGTGAGCGTGAGCATCAGCGTCAGCATGAAAATGTTAAAGTTTTTGGTGCAAGTTATTTAGAAGCTTGCCATTCATTTAATATGTGTACTAGGATGCTGATATTTGGCATGGAGGTTCCTTTGGGGTATACTATTGATGTAGTGAAGTTGAAATTAAAAAATAATTTTAAATTTTTTTTAATTTCGACCTGTTTTGAACTTAACTTTTTTGTAGCACATCAACGTTACAGTTATTTCCTTTCTAATGTTTTTATCTACCACACTATTTTTTACTGATTACAATATACAAATACATATATTGTTTTAAAATTATCTGGATCAGACTTTACTGCAATGCTTTATCAAAAATATTATTAGACTAGTCTGTCAAAAACGATAAATGTATAAACAGGCGAGCATTGCGTGGCTTTGACACCAACTCTGGTTCATTTAGATTTTGACAAAAACAAAACATCTCATGAAACCGAATGCCACATTAAAACAAATGAATGATGAATGCATTATATTAAAATATCAGCTCAAACACAAGCCTTGGTTTCATACCTGAACAATGTTAACCTTTCAATCGATATACGACATGCTGTAAACCCGAGTATCAGAGCACTTGCACACGCACACCTCACAAGGAACTTCAACGCAGAAGGGGGACATTTGGCTCCTCGACTCCGATTCCGTGACAGGCCCAGACGACATCAGTGTGCGTGTCCTAAAAACCATCAGTGCACTGTTGCTCTTCCTCTTCCTCTTTCTGCTCTGTTCACTACAAATCATTCTTTTTGAGTCAGTTTCCGACTGCCTGGAATTTAGCAAACATCACTGAAACACAAAAACATGTTGCTACAACGGATCTTCTTACCTACAACCCGATTAGCTTGCTTCCAATAACAAGAAAGGTCAATCCTTCCTTTTCTCCAACAGACTCATCAGACCTTTTGGATCATCAGTTCGTTTGCAGACCTGATCAATCGACCCAGTGCATGCTGCTTCTACCCTCCCAACATTGAATGAAAGCCCTCAATCTCAGAAATGAGATCAAGGTTGTCTCTCTGGACATATCTCAAGCATTTGATACAGTCTGGCATCCCACCTTGATAGTCAAATTCTCAGTTCATTGCATTTAAGGCCACCTCCTCTCATGGATCACTGACTTCCTCCACTCACATAGTCAGCGTGTAGCTCTTAATGAGATCCACTCATCTCTTCTCCCTGTCAAGGTTGGAGTACCCCAAGGCAGTGTCCTCGGCTCAATCTTGTTCCTCATCTTCATCAATGATCGTTCTGATTCCCTGTTAAATCCTGCTGATTTTCTGCTGATGATTCTCTGCGTCCTTCAGACAAGCACGCATGAATCTCATCTCTCTGCAGACATTGATCGAATCAGAAGCTAGTTCCGCACTTTGAATATGTCTTTCAACCGCACCAAATCCCACACACTCACCCTGTCTCTCTGAAAGGACCGTCTGACAAACACTTCAATCCACTTCTTAAACAAACCACTTGAGGAGGTTGTCACTCAAACTTTTGGGCCACACCATCACACATGATCTTTCTTGGGCAGACCATATTTCCATGATGACGCCGAAGCCAGCCACCGACTGGACATTCTTCATCGAGCAAGGTCTTTCCTTTGCCAATCTGAACTTTTGACAACCTACAAGTTTTCATTCGCAGCTTGATGGAGTACTGTACTCCTCTCCCCTTTGGGCTGGCACCCCTGCCTCACACTTGATACCATGGAAAGTAAGGCCCTCAAAATTATTGAGATCTCCCATGATGAAGCTGAGTGTCTAGACCTGTTACTTTTGCATTGCAAACAGGTTGTTGGCCTCTATTTTCCACCTCCTTTTTGGTCTTGCATGCCTCTGCCCTCTCTTGTCTCTATCCATCCAAGTTTTCTGCAGGGTGCACATGGTTTACCAGTAACTGTTCTTATTAAACTCCAAAATCCAGGCTCAATGCTCACCTCCATTCATTTGTTCCTCTTTTCTCTCACCTGTGGATCCAACTTCCACAGTTTGTTCAATCCTATTCTTCCCTCTAAGACATTAAGACAGCTGTTCACCACTATCTCTGTAAGCCTGGTTTTGGCTTTGTGGTTCGGGTGGCTGGCTTGGGACCTTAGGGGTCCTGAGGTTGTCCAGTTTTCTACTGAATTAACACCGGTTGGTGGTTGAATCAGCCTGTCATCCTTCTTAGGTTGGTGAAATGAGTACCAGTGTACTGGAATAGGGGCATCAGTGACATAGTCATGCTTCAATAAAATGACAGCCATCTGGCAGTGAAGCTGCCATACACAAGAACACAATCTCTGGCCATCCCCCATCCATACTCATGATCTTTTCTACCCCAAATGACCCCATTTAAAAAGCACTCCGAGGTTATTTTGATTTTCCCCTCCCCCACCTCGCCTTCCTCTCCCTCACCAATTTTCGTTTGGCAGTTTGTCCATTGTTTTGTTCCTTTTATATTCCATCCCAACTTCCCCCTTCCTCTTCCTCTTCCTCTTCCTCTACTGTCTGTGTTTGTTCACCCTATGTGATGCCCGACACCCGCCCCAATCCTTGATCTCACTGTCACTTCTACTTTGCTGATCGCATTTCCCCCTTTCCATTTGGTTTCATTCCATTCTGCTGTAGCTTTTCCATGAGCCTTGACCATGAAAGAGCACCAAGCAAGGAAGTAGCAGGTATGATTTTTAGTCTTTAAAGTAAAGGGGAGGGTGAGGCAGCCCGAGGGGAGGTGGAAGCAGCGCGACGGGAGGTGGAGGCAGCGCGAGGGGAGGTGGAAGCAACACGAGAGGAGGTGGAGGCAGCGCGAGGGGAGGTGGAGGCAGCGCGAGGGGAGGTGGAGGCAGCGCAAGGGGAGGTGGAGGCAGTGCAAGGGGCGGTGGAGGCAGCGCAAGGGGAGGTGGAGGCAGCGCAAGGGGAGGTGGAGGCAGCGCAAGGGGAGGTGGAAGCAGAGCAAGGGGAGGTCGAAGCAGAGCAAGGGGAGGTGGAGGCAGCGCGAGGGGAGATGGAGGCAGCGCGAGGGGAGGTGGAAGCAGAGCAAGGGGAGGTGGAGGCAGAGCAAGGGGAGGTGGAGGCAACGCGAGGGGAGGTGGAAGCAGAGCAAGGGGAGGTGGAAGCAGAGCAAGGGGAGGTGGAGGCAGAGCAAGGGGAGGTGGAGGCAACGCGAGGGGAGGTGGAAGCAGAGCAAGGGGAGGTGGAAGCAGAGCAAGGGGAGGTGGAGGCAGCACGAGGGGAGGTGGAAGCAGCGCGAGGGGAGGTGGAAGCAGAGCAAGGGGAGGTGGAGGCAGCGCGAGGGGAGGTGGAAGCAGAGCAAGGGGAGGTGGAAGCAACACGAGAGCAGGTGGAGGCAGCGCGAGGGGAGGTGGAGGCAGCGCGAGGGGGGTGGAGGGAGCGCGAGGGGAGGTGGAGGCAGCGCGAGGGGAGGTGGAGGCAGAGCAAGGGGAGGTGGAGGCAGAGCAAGGGGAGGTGGAAGCAGCGCGAGGGGAGGTGGAGGCAGCGCGAGGGGAGATGGAGGTAGCGCGAGGGGAGATGGAGGCAGCGCGAGGGGAAGGGAAGGCAGCATAAGGGGAATGGAAGGCAGCACAAGGGGAAGGGAGGCAGCATAACGGCAATGGATGGAAGTGTGAGGGGAGGGTGAGGAATGCAATTGAAGGGGAGGGTAGGCAGCATTCCAGGTCATTACCAGGGTGATAAAACTCATCCTAACAGCAATGTTTTCTTTTTAACTGCCGTGTTCTATGTAAAACCGAGCGGAAGCATTTAAAAATTAAAACCCATGCTATCTACCTGACAAAGGCTTGCCTCCATGCATGTGTGCCCCAATCCATAAGCGTTCTTCCAAACTGTTCGCATGCAGGCATGCACAAAACCTCCGTGTGTGCTGTCGATGTACCTTTTCATGTTCATCCAATGCCGACTATTAATATATTGCAGAAAGTATGACTGTATTTATATTAATATTTTGTCATGAAAGCAAATTGCACAAAAAGGAAAAAGCTAACTGCGTATGTGGTTTCTGAAACTAAAAAAAATGGGACCCCTGTCGACTCGATCACCGTGAATTGTAAAAGCAAGTTAGAGAGCACAGACTTGCAGCAAATGAAGTTCTACTTTCTGCACATTCCTTAATCATTTCTTCACTGAATATAATCGTCTGAACAGTGGGAAAAATTAAGCTTCCTGCTTTGCTTAAATAAATACACGGAGTTATAAAAATTGCTAATTTGATAAAATTGTCAGATTTCTCACCAAATTTTGAAACTTGTTTTGTCCACCAGATCTGATTCTCAAATCTGATGTAATATTTTGATTTTGCACTTTAATTAGTCTGAACGTGTAGATCGTGTTTCCAAATCATGACAAGTTTGAATAGGCCGAACAAAATGGCGAATTAAGACCCCAGCAGCTCGCTGACTGAGGACTGACCAAGGATGGTGCCTTGATAAAGGAGAATTAAATAAGGCCGTTAATTATCTTCAAAAGGGGTGTTTTCATTAACCCAAACACATCATTTTCACTCGTGCACTCCTGTGGAGTTACGTTAGTATGCATACAAAGTTTCAGGCTGATAGGTTTAATGGTTTTGGAGTTATGGAGGACACACACACATTTGTCGAGAAAAATCTCCAAGTGGTCTGAAGCTCAAAATGGTCCAAGTGTCTAAGCCAGTGATCTTCATTATTTCTTTCAGAGGGGCCACTTTTGCAGATAAGCCATCAGCGTGAGCCACCACACCACTTGCAGATCTCCATAATGGCTGCTATTAGGCCTCGCCTCCACATGCTCTTCTTTGTTGTCATTAACTGGAATGCAAGCATAATTGTTTGTATCCCACAACCATATCCTGATGTAGTTATGTTACCTTTATGCTTCAGGTTGGAACACTCATTTGAAACCACTGGGTCAATTTGATAGCATTTATGGCAGATTATGATGGTGTGTTTTCACATTTGTGTGTTATCATCCGCATGCCAGGGGCTGCCAGTGGCTCGCAGGGCCATGCAATTAAGAACAGAGGTCGAAGCTGTCTAAACTGTCTAAAGGGTGCAAGGGGTCTAAATGGTTTTAAGGTCTAAGAGGTTTAAAAAGGACTTGAGGGGTGTAAAGATCTAAAGGTTCTCGGAGGTCTTGGGGGTTTTAGGGGTCTTAGGTGTTGAAAGAGTCTTTGGGGTACTTTGGGGACTTTTGTGTCTTCTGGGTCTTTTAGTTCTTTTGGGTCCTCAGGATCCGATGAGTCCTCAGGGTCCTGTGTGTCCTCGGGGTCTTTCGGGTCTTCTGCATCTTTTGGGTATTTTGAGTCTTCTAGGTCTTTTGCGTCATCTGGATCTTTGAATCTTTTCAGTCATCTTTCGTCCTCAGGGTCTTTCAGGTCTTTTAGGTCATGTGGGTCTTCCAGGTATTTTGAGTCTTTTGGGTCCTCCTCAGGGTCTTAAAGGTTTTTGTTGTCTTTGAGGTCTTGGGAGTCTCAAATAGTCGAAGGGTTCTCAGCAGTCTGAAGGGCCGAAAGCTGCATTCCAACAGTATGTAATTAATAGATGTACATGAGTGAAGTCAGGGTGCAACTGACATTCAAACAGTGCGTAATTAATAGACATCGTCACAAAGCTTCACAGATGGACGTACGGACCGTCCGTGTTTTTCTTATATATACTGTATAGATAGATATAGATATGAAGTGAATCGGTTGAAAATTGACCATTTATGTGACCTTGACCTTTTGACTCATTGACCTCAAAAACAGCAGGCCACCAGCTTGTCACAACCACTACAAGGCGGTGAGGTTTCGTGCAGATCGGAGTAAAAATGCGACCTGTAGGTGATTGACATACAAACAGGCAGACAGACAGAATAACAGACCAGACCAACCAATATACCGTACCTGTACTTGCCTATCTTCGATTTTGCAAGTAACAAACAGACAAACAACCAAACAGGCAGATAGACAGACAGACGGGGTGAACATAATCTCCGTCCACCTTCGGTAACATGCAATGCAATTGGCATGATTGTTTGAACATCTGCATATCTTCGTGTAAGAGCATGGATAATCGAAAAATCGTGTTGTTTCTAAGACAAGTCGAGAATCATTCAAGAATTAAAGGTGTTTAACAAAATGTGTACAAGATACATGATTGCACAATTCCTACCCTGGGTTAAGAACCCTGGCTTTCTTCAATGCAATGAAGGAAGCTGGAAAGATACCCTGCAAAAATAAAATGGTAAATGTTAGCTCAATTCAATTCGGCTCGTTTACATTGTTCATGAAGCTGCTCTGGGCTGAGTGACCAGGACCCACTGAGCTAATGATAATGTGGATTTGAAGATGGTACTGCGGATCAACTGAAGGCTAAAGTCCTTAGTTGGAAGATGAGGTCACGTAAAACACCACCAATGTGGACACTTAGCCCAATAAATGGCCAGTTAATTGGGGTTTAGTGCAGACTGCTGCTGCAAACTAGTAGTCATCTGCCATGTGCCCACAGCCTCTCAAGGCATACGTTTTGTATTGTGCTCAAACAGCCAAAGGTTCATCCTGGGTAAGCTGTTCGGAAACTGTCAAACCAGCTGAGATTAGAAGACATTTGCTCGGCCTGGGGCTCGCAGCAGCCTAAGAAGAAGACGAAGAATGCTTTCATCATCAAATTTAGGAACTTGTCATGACGCTGAATACGAGACAGGAAAGGCAAGATAAGGAGTGGACAAAGGTTAGCCACTCACTGTATAAACGCTCATCAAGCTGACCAAGCCAGCCTAATTATCTTGCTGGGTCTGGTTCTGCTCGGACAATTTCCTTTTTAATGCAGTGCAAACTAGCCTATGTCTGATGTTGGCTTCATGGTTAGGGAGTTGGGCTCGGATCCTAGGATCCTGAGTTCAAATCCCACTTGGTTGTTTAATTAATACCAGGTGGGGTTGACTCTGCCTGTTCATCCTTCCGAAGTCGGCAAAATGAGCGCCAGCTTGCTGGTATCCTGTGTCGGAGTGGCGACCTGTCCAGGATTGTGCCCAATAGCCAAGGACTACTTAGGCAGCACCAACTCTCTGCACAGAGTATGATCCCAAAGGATGGATAAAAACTAGCCTGTTTAAAACGTGGAAAATTCATTTGGATGACCATTTTTGCCAGAAGAGCATGGAGTGAAATAATTTATAGAGAAAAAACAAAGAAAACCAGAACGACACCAAGTCGATCACATATCTGCACCAGGCTGAACAGTATACATTTTGTATCCCACTGATAGACCGGATCTGGATCTGAACCTGAACCAAAAACAAATCAGCTTGTTCTTGTCACTTACCCAACTCATCCACCTAGTTTTGTCGATCAGATATCGCATATGTAGTCGATCATATATTTTAAGTTTCACATTGATCAGTTAAGCCATTTCAGAGAAGATCAATTTTAAAGGTTTTCCTTTGATTCAACATGGCTGCCAGGCCACGTGACCAATGACGCCATTGTTTTCAAATTATGTTTCCTGCATCGAGTCGATCATAAATGTAAAGTTTCGCATCGATGAGTTTAGCAGTTTCAGAAAAGGAGATTTTAAAAAGTTTTATTATGATCCAATATGGCTGCCATATCACGTGACCGATGATATCATCGGTAACAAGCTATATTTCCATTGGGTAGTTAATCACGAATTTAAAGTTCCACATTGATCAGTGAAGTGGTTTGAGAGAAGAAGATTGTTAAAAGTTTTCCTGTAACCCAAAATGGCAGCTAAACTAGATCAAAATTGAAGTACTTTTTGGATCTTTAAACCTTACGCTGACATACAGGTGGAGGAGTATGATGCCATGCACAAACTTGAATTCTGCCTCACCAAAAAGATCATTTTAGCCAAGTTTAATCACAATCCCATCAGCAGTTTCAGAGAAAAAGTTGCAAGTGTTTACGGATGGACGGACTGACGGCTTTGCCATTCCATCCCAATAAGTTCACCTGAATTATGTTACAGGTGAGCTAATAAACGTGACTTTTATTCACTCCAAAATTCAAACAAATTTGGTCTTGGCATTTCATTCATATATACACCATAGTTTGCCAACACAACACCAAAGCAGTTACTTATTATCTCGCTCAATCATACATGAAAAGTGAGCAGCCAACATACGAGCTGTCATGCCGTCATACGTCATACCTTTTGTTCCGAATTTCTGATCACACCGTGATACCATCCTGAGGAAGAACCGTGAATACAGGAAGAACATAATCACCAGGTAATGGTGGCAATTCATACAGGTGGTACATGCTTTCACATCCTCCTAAATACGAGGCATGTTCAAAAACGGGTTGATGAACGACATACTCAGAATAGTCCAATAGGTGCCAGGAAATAACAAAGGATGTAGTACATAGCAAAAAAAACTCTTACCAATTATATATCGAAATATATGTCGGCACATCTTGCACAAGTACGTCTCATCCGTAGAATGCCCCACACATGCAATCAATAAAAATATATTTATAAAACTGCCTAATTGATCGTCTACCATGCCAAAACTGATTAATGTACTGTATGCCGCACATTGCATTGTTGTGGCTTACATGGATATGCATTTGTGAATTGGGTTTCACAAAACAAAGGCCCAATTTGAAGGAAAAAAAAAGTTAATCTACACTTCTGCTGTGTCCTTAAATTAGCTCAACAGCTGCATTCTCATGCACTCCCAAGAATGGCATATTCCACAGTTCAAAACTTCCTGCTGGTACTGAAATAGAAGTCGTTTTATTTCACACATCAACTGCGTTGGTCAATAGGATGGCCGTTAAACTGTGCGACCGCCTACCAGCATTAGTTGGTAGACGTTAATGATCCCATGATGTCCTTCACGAAGAGTAGGTGAGCTATCACCAACACCATTGCCAAATTCAAAATTCCTGCCCGAACTAGTTGAACGTCAGGTCTGGCCAGCCGGTTCGTGAAGACTCGGGCCAAGTTTTCCCCGGTCGACCCCACAAGAAAGGTGGGGTAATAGTGACTGTTAAAGAAGAACACTGATCGTCGATGGGACAACTGGCTCAGTCCCCTCAAAAGGAGAGCATGTTCTACAAGGCAGCACCCCTTGGCGGTTTCAGTTGAGACAGAATTCGACGAGCTTTTCCTGCACTTGTGTTGAATGATCTTATCATGCAAATGTCAACCCTCAAGAACACAAACAAGCATGTGGTTTCCAAGATATTGTGGAAGAACATGGGTGAGAAATCATCCTTATTAGACCGCAACTAGCCAGGCCAGTTATATGTGATCAAAAGATACTACGACTGGTTTAAGAAAAACCTTAAACCCTATCAAGCACCGAGTTGAGCACCACCCAGAACCAAAAAAAAAAACCTGGAGTGGCACAACTAGAAACGTTCAACTTACCCTCACATTCCTCAAAAATATGCACTGTTTCTCCGACTTGCAAAGATATCTGGTGTGGCCCAGATGCTTTAAAATTGTATGTTGCTGTGAAGGAAAGAGGTCAATGCAAGTGAACGAGTGAAAAATGGGTAAATGGCGCACACGTCAGGTTAGCATCATGGAGGACGGATCGAATCGACGGGTTGTGGATGAAACATGGTCATGATGGTCATGGTCATGAAACATGGTCAGAAAGGCTTCCTCCCAGTGGCAAGTTTCATTGCAGGTGAATAATGGGAATGACATTTTTTGAAATTCAAATCAAGTAAAGCAGCTTTTTTTTGGGGGGGGGGGGTTCAAACTAAAGGAAACCCAGTCTCAACACTTGTTTTATCAGATTAAAAGTTTTGGAGGCACGAAACGATGAAAATTCAGAAACTTACCCACACCAAACTTGGCCTCCTCCGTCGGTTTCCAGATTCCCATGATAGCTTTGGCTCCCTTTAGCAAGCTTCAAAACAAACTCATTTTGACACCCGAGATAATTCTTCCTGCTCCTTCACCCACGTTGGCGAAGAAGAATGACGGCTCAACCGACTCGCCCGCTTGCTCCACTCCGTCTGATACTTACAGAGATTGAGGATGGTCAAACAAGAAAACACTATCGTCGTAATTACGAGGTTTCTCCAACTGTCAGCCTTCACATAGTGTAGTTCTGTTACCAAATTCCCCGATTTCCTTCCTCATTCGCTGAGGTTTCCGTTTTGCAAAGCACCCAGTAGCCTTCCCCTTAAAAAATGTTCCATTGTAGAAGATGCTGCGGCTTGCTTGGGCACAGTGTGGGTTACATTGTATTAAACATTAAAGCTCTTTGTAAAAGGGCCCCCAACAAAAAAAAATATAAAATAAATGAAATGAAATGCCACCCACTTCTTTTGACAACTGGCCATAAATGCTGAATCTAACATTATTATCAAATGCTGGCAACTCAGGAAAGGTTAACGCAAAGCTTCACAGAGGATGTTTGTAAAAACTTCTTTAAACGGTTACAAACATCTTCTTAAATATAAATGAAACCACTACAACCATCAAGAGCAAATCGAAAGTACAACTTTGAATATAATCCAAAGGAAAAACAAAGTTGCTGCATTTCTGGGAGGGAGAAGTGAGAGGGGGAGCGAGGGGAGTGAGGGGGGGGGGTTCACACCATTGTGCAACTGCAATTGATATAACACTCTCAATTTGGGGGATTGCTCCTCGAAATTGCAAAAGCCAGCAATAGAATCGAACCCTGCCTGGACGGCTGAACAAAGGGCATCTTTAAAAACAGTGTGGAACGTGTCGATGTGCTCAAGCATGGGGTCTTCTGAAACGTCGAAGAAAGAGAGGCGACCCTCATTGTGAGCTAGATGCCCATGGAATGGTGTGGTTCATCTGCAATGGGGAACAACCGATAGCTGTGGCGTGGAATGAGAAAAACCTCGCCATTAAGGAATGGCACAACGAGGCCACGTTCCAACCCAGACCGCATGATGTGGCATTGCCCTTGCAGTCCAGATATTTGCAGGCCACTCCATTCGCACGGCACTCCGACGGACAAGTGACGACCTTCCGTCCACACCTCCCAGTAATGCCGAGGGAAATTTAAACGTTCGTGGCACAGCACATTTTTGGGGATTCTTCAGGTGACAACTTCTAGAAAAGTTTTAGGAATCGATGCTTTTCAAAATAAATAGAAACTATTCTCGAGAATCTTGGTGGCACAACACCATACAGCCTGCAGGAGGCGACACAACTACATTGTTTCATCATCATTCTGTTTTTTTTTTTATCACGACTTGAGATATCATTGCAATCATTTCTCCTGTCGTCCTGTCCCTCGACTTTTAAGTGATATGATTCAAACAGAAATGTAGGGTTTACAACTGCAGACTTTGACCCCAGCTCCACCCCATTATCCCTTTTGACAGCCACAACCACATCCTCCTCAACCCCCGACCCCCTCAATACTTTGTCTGCGACCTGAAACCCTCACGATGGATCAGAAAATGTCAGCTAAGGGTTGCAAGTAAATAATCACTGCACTCCCATTTCCACTCAAAAAATGAAGTCACATTGCTGCATTATAAACTACAATGGAACTTGGTGGAGCACTTACCTCCACCAGGCTGAACAGTTAATGTTTTGTATTCCACTGAAATACTGGACCTGGATCCGAACCTGAACCAAAATCTGATCAACTTGTTCTTGTCACCTACCCAACTCATCCACCAAGTTTTGTCATAATCCATCCGAAACTTTTTGAGATATCATGCTTTATATAATTTTGGCCCCATCTCTCAATGGTGAAGAAACATTAAAATAAATAAATTTTAATCCTTGGATCCGGATTTGGATGTTCACAAAAAACGAAGAAACTCTTCTTTGTCACACACACAACCTGTCCACCAAATTTCGGCCGAATCCGTCCACAACTTTTTAAGATACCCTGTTCACAGATACACAGACAGGGGTGGAAACATTGCTTCCATCTACCTTCGGTGGCAGAGGTAATTAACATTGCTGGTTTATTGATTCAAATTCGTGTGCAGAAAGCAGTCTTTCTCAAGCAGTAGAATTCTTGTGAACCATAAAAACATTCCTTGGCTTCTAAATTTGCATTCTGCAAAGACCATGCTTCGCTGAACATTTTATGCCTTCCTCCCAGTACACGTAGTTTCATAGTTGGATGGAACACTGCACGACAATGCAATTTACACCATCGGCATGTGAAACCCATGTCGGATCACAAAAGAAAGAAAGAAAAGAAAAAAACACGCCTTCTTTGAAAATTGATGTTGGCACTGCAACACTCGACCACGGCAGTGCGGCTACAACATTCTGCAATCCCGTTGGTTTAACTCGGTGTGAACTTCCCATCGTGGAACTCATCTTACGAACAGATAAATACTCCAACCTGGAGCTGATATTGACCAAATTTTTGTGAAACATCTATTTCTCTCAATGCCCAACTTAGCTCCTCTGACAATGTTGTTGGAAAAATAAAAATCTCTGAATGTCGTGAAAGTTAACCCTTTACTTGTCCACAGCACAAGGGAGTCTGCGTATTTTCTCAAACTGGCATTGATTGCAATCTGCCCACACAAATAACCTAAGGAATAAATAAACAGAATGCTGTTCAGAGTATGTACTTGAAAATTGCCGTGCAATTGCCGTTGTTTAATCAGATTCAGAGTGTGTGCAAGAATTGCATATCAGAGTATGTAAAAGGAGAAGCTGACATTTCAGGCATTAACCCTTCGTAAGCTCACAGTAACATCTGATTGAGTTGATCAGCTTTTTCTGTGATAAAGGGTTAACACCCGAAACATCAGCTTCTCCTTGCTTCCCATGGTGATTGGCATACCTTGATCAACGTTCTGTTGATGTCATCCATCGGTCTACCTCTTTCACTGACGCAGACAGACGCTAGCCTTCATGAGCAAATGCAGTGAAGTCCTCCTTTTGCATCGAGGAAGGCTTATTGCTGTTGTGGGGTTTGTTTCGACAATTCGTGACCCCAATTTTTAATGGTACCTCAGATTTTCTTAGACCCCTTGGAGTACAAAGCCATTTAGAATATATCTATCTATCTGTATAAATATATATATATATATATATATATATATATATATGTATATATATATATATATATATATATATATATATATATATATATATATATACATACATATCTCTCCCCCCACTGGTGTATACCCCAGGTAGAATAGGTATACCAGATCCCTGTGTCGTAAGAGGCGACCAGGGTTGCGTCAGGAAGGGCATCCGGCGTAAAACCTGTGCCAAATCATTATGCAGATCATAACGGATGATCTGCTGTGGCGACCCCTAACGGGAGCAGCCGAAAGAAGAAGAAGAAGATATATACATATATATATACATATATATATATATAAATATATACATATATACATGCATATATATACATATACATACATATATATATATACATACATACATACATACATATATATATATATACATATATATACATATATGTATATATATATATATATATATATATATATATATATATATATATATATATATATATACATACATACATACATACATACATACATACATACATACATACATACATACATACATACATACATACATACATACATACATACATACATACATACATACATACACACCGGGCGTAGTGGCGTGCGCCTGTAATCCGGTTACTCGGAGGCTTGGGTTGGAGGATCGCTTGAGGACGGGGGCTCTGCACTGGGCAGGGTGTAGAGCAGCCCGGAATCATGGCGAAACCCAAATCCTGATCCCTGTGTCGTAAGAGGTGACCAGGGTTGCGTCAGGAAGGGCATCCGGCGTAAAACCTGTGCCAAATCAGTATGCGGATCATAACGGATGATCCGCTGTGGCGACCCCTAACGGGAGCAGCCGAAAGATGAACAACATATATATATATATATATATATATATATATATATATATATATATATATATATATATATATATATATATATATATATATATATA
Organism: Eptatretus burgeri; assembly: GCF_056783735.1. Lineage (NCBI taxonomy): Eukaryota > Metazoa > Chordata > Myxini > Myxiniformes > Myxinidae > Eptatretus > Eptatretus burgeri. Next base: position 16,626,437 of record NC_140961.1, on the reverse strand, counting down.
TATATATATATATATATCTTTCTTCCTGCACTCCCAATTTCCAAACTCTATCAATTCCCGAACTGTATCTTGGAGCACAAAAGCACTTAGAATATATATATATATATATATATATATATATATATATATATATATATATATATATATATATATATATATATATATATATATATATATATATATATATATATTGTTACAGCTGTGGAAATTCGCAGAACACCATGTATGTCCTTAGTTCAGTTTTGCCGATAAGTCCGTGTTCAGTTAGATTTCCCCACCGTTGTTTAATGGTAATTATTCGTGTCACCTGGGCTGTGATCTTTGAGTTAGCCGTTTTTCTTTACTATCGTGATTTTGGACCAACCACCACGCCAACCACCAACCACCTTCTCCATGCCACCCACCAACCACCACATCAACCACCAACCACCCTCTCCACACCGCCTTCATAACAACGACATCTCCCCACCATCTCCTTAACCGCATCTCCCCCAATAGACCAACCCGAATAACATAGCCTCACCTTCATCCCCGAAGCGATGCCATCTTTGCACCAGCCGTGGCGAGTCCGCATCGAACGGCATCGCTGCAGGCACACGCGGGGTTTTTCTCACCACGCAAGTTTGGTGATCTCACGCACATCCGCTCTCCGCGCAGGTTTGGTGATCTCGCACACGTCCGCTCTCCGCGCAGGTTTGGTGATCTCGCGCACGTCCGCTCTCCGCGCAGGTTTGGTGATCTCGCGCACGTCCGCTCTCCGCGCAGGTTTGGTGATCTCGCGCACGTCCGCTCTCCGCGCAGGTTTGGTGATCTCGCGCACGTCCACTCTGTGGAAGCTTCGCCTCGGAATTCGGATCAAAAGAGAGAAAGGGGCGGGGCCTGTGGAGGTCGAAGGTCGGAGAGCGGAGGTCAGATATCATCTCTCGGGCCCTATAAAAGGCCAAGCGGAGCTCCAGTTCGCAGTCAGTCGGTGAAGTCTGGAGTTGGTAGAGGGTCAGTCCAGAGAGGTCGGGGAGCCGAGTGGGAGCCTGAAGCCTGTAGAGCACAGTCGGGGGAGAAGTCCATGAGAGCGGAGGACACGTGAGCTGAGAGCATGGCCAAACCTGCTGTGCCGCGCAGACCTGCGCGGTCGTGTGGAGAGAGCCGGAGAGAGCTTGCCAGCCAGCACCAAACGGTCTGAGGTGGTCGGGCTTCGGTGCAGTTCGAGCATCACTGAGGGACGGATGGGTTCTTACAAAGAGCATCAACTTTGGAAGAGTATCAAGACACGTTCGTTCCTCTCAATGCATCGCCGGCTGAGGCCCAAATCACCCGGCCACTTGGTAAGGCCTGGGCTCAACCGCAGCTACGCTAGCTGCCATGGGGATGGGACATCGCGGGTCACCCCATCGAAGCACCACGAGGGTGGAGGTAACCTGCAACGGACTCGTGGAACTCCTTCGGTCCACCAAGCTCCACGTTATAAAGGCCTACGGGTCCAGTTTGACCCCCTTGTCTTTGAGGGGGTCTTTCCTTGTTTATTTGTGTGTAAGTTGTGGCGCCATGTCCACAAGTAGAACTGTTTTAGTGTTTGTGAATAATAAATAATAGACGGTTGTAGTGCTTTGTCTTGCTCGTGTCTTGTCCCTTTCCGCCAAATCATTGCTTGATTGTATACGTGTAAAAAATAAATGTGCTTGTTTAAATGTCACCCGTTCGTTGTGTCCTCTTTCCCCAATTGAACTGATATCTTGCCTTTGGAATAATAGCGGGCTTTTTTGATAGTCGATAAAAGAATCGGGTTCAGCGAGGTCTCGTGATAATACCCCGCTCGGTTATCCCAGAACGGAATGAACCGCTTAAGCGGTTCGTGTCCAAGCAGACCTCGCTGAGGTCCGGTCTCTCGGTAGGCTGCCCGCGCGAATAATTAGGTATATCGACAATTCGGCGATTGACCCTGTCGCACGCGGGTAGAATATTGACTAGGCCGTGGTGTGCGCTTGGAGCACACCCGTGACTGGTTTTCGGCGTTGTTCCAGAAAGTCGCGACTGAATTGTCCATTCGGTGGGCGAGACAGCCGCCATTGGCTAAAGCGGCTGTCTGCACACCGGCGGGCGCAAATTCGCTATTAAATGTATATTTATATATTTATATTTATATTTATATATATATATATAGATATATATATATATATATATATATATATATATATATATATATATATATATATATATATATATATCTTCCTGCATCCCAATTTCCAAACTCTATCAATTCCCGAACTGTATCTTGGAGCCAGCTGAGACTTTTGGAATGGTATTTTGCATCAATAATGTGACAGAAAGTAGGCGAAGTAGAAATGCTTTTGACCTTGGCCTAATTTTACAGTCATGACGCAATTATAGTCATTTTAACATTTTTCACCAAAACTCGACTGTAGTTTGTCTCATCAGAACAAAATTGCCATATATATATATATATATATATATATATATATATATATATATATATATATATATATATATATATATATATATATATATATATATATATATATATATATATATATGTATATATATATATATATATATATATATATATATATATATATATATATATATATATATATATATATATATATATATATATATATATATATATATATATATATATATATATATATATATATATATATATATATATATATATATATAGCCCAGAGAAGGGTGAATTCACATTCAATTTACATCATCCCCCTCCGGGTTAAAGGTCACGGTCTTGGACCATAGGTGTACGAAACCACCATTAAGGTTTTTCTCCATTTCTTCTACCAATGCCTGAGCATTCTCTTGGATCTGGCTAGGACTTTCAAAATGAAATTTTTCATCAACAATTGGAATAAAAGAGATATGGGGTTGACTGTTTTTAACCTGACTTAATTTTAAGGTCATGACCCAATTATAGTCAGTTTAACATTTTTCACCAAAACTCCACCAAGGTTTGTCCGATCAGATCGAAATTGCCCTCCCAAGATTGCCGAGAGCAATGTGCATTAATGATTAATTTACATCATATCCCTCCGAGTTAAAGGTCAAGATCAAATGGTGATCTAAACAAAATGACCCAATTTTTATCTTTCCAAAACGAAGTTTTTGCAAGATATGTTAGTCAGCTTGTATGGTTTTTTTTTTGTATTTTTTGTTTTTTTGTTTTTTTGTTTGTCTGTAATCACGCATCGATCACTCTGCAGAGCACAGTTATCATTGGAAATTTTTGTAACTTCGCATATCAGAGTCCTATAGAGGTCCCTTTCAGCACATAAAATTTTCAAGGCCAAGGTCAAAGGTCAAGGTCACAAAAAGGTCAAGCATCAAGGTCGACGAAACCCTTATTTTTTGAGTAACTTTAATCGAATAAATAATTCACTCATGTTTACATTTTGGCAAGATGCTGGTCACCCTGGGGGTGACATTGGTTTATTATCTTGCCAAAACGAAGTTTTTGCAAGATATGTTAGTCAGCTTGTATGTTTTTTTTTTTTTTTGTCTGTAATCACGTATCGATCACTCTGCAGAGCACAGTTATCATTGGAAATTTTTGTAACTTCGCATATCAGAGGCCTATAGAGGTCCCTTTCAGTGCATACAATTTTGAAGGTCAAGGTCAAAGGTCAAGGTCACTTTGTTGCAAATCAGGGGAGTCGACGAAACCCTTATTTTTTGAGTAATTTTGATCGGATCGTCTTCAAACTTCATGGGAATATAGTTCATGGTCTGGCGCTCAGCTGATTAATTTTTGGTGGCGATTGGCCTTGACCTTCATGGTTCGCGCCTCAGGTCAAACATATTTGACCCCAAGGTCAAATTTTCAAGTTTTAGGAATCATATCGTGTAGTACCTCAAACTGAACACCTCGATGAGTGCTTTCTAGATATGTCAAGCTTGAGAATTTATTACGTCATTTGGTGACGTTATGAGGAAAATGCATATTTTTCATGGTTACTCTGTTGAACGATTCTCATCGGAATCTCTCGTAGGCAGATATTCCTCAAGGAGTCGCTCCTGGTGGATAGCAGCTCTGTTCACCTCAGTGTGACCTTAAAGAAGTCGTGGTCACCTTTTGGCAAGATACGGGTCACCCTGCGGGTGACATTGGTTTTTTTTTGGTCATCGCTCAATTGTGCCAATGTGGAATCTCAAAGACTGCTTGACTTTCCAAGATGTTCATGCATCATCATCGTGTACCTGCACTGATGTTGTGTACCTGATATTTGATTATTGACTTTTCCCTACATTTTCGGATTGTAACCAAATTAACAAAAAAAAACAATGTCACCCGCGGGGTGACCCATATCTTGACAAAAGGTGACCACGTGTGACTTCTTTAAGGTCACACTGAGGTGAACAGAGTCGCTATCCACCAGGAGCAACTCCTTGAGGAATATCTGCCTACGAGAGATTCCGATGATAATCGTTCTACAGAGTAACCATGAAAAATATGCGTTTGCCTCATAACGTCACCAAATGACGTCATAATGTCTCAAGCTTGACATATCTAGAAAGCACTCATCGAGGTGTTCAATTTGAGGTGTTACACGATATGGTACCTAAGATTTCAAAATTTGACCTTGGGCTCAAAAACTTTCGACCTCCAGCGCTAAGCATCAAGGCAAGGCTGATCGCCACCAAAAATTAATCAGCTGAGCGCCAGACCATGAACTATATTCCCATGAAGTTTGAAGACGATCCGATCAAAATTATTCAAAAAATAAGGGTTTCGTCGACTCCCCTGATTTGCGACAAAGTGACCTTGACCATTGACCTTGACCTTGAAAATTTTATGCGCTGAAAGGGACCTCTATAGGCCTCTGATATGCGAAGTTACAGAAATTTCCAATGATAACTGTGCTCTGCAGAGTGATTGATACGTGATTACAGAAAGAAAAAAAAACAAACAAAAAAAACCCATACAAGCTGACTAACATATCTTGCAAAAACTTCGTTTTGGCAAGATAAAAAACAGCTTTTTCATCATAACTTGAATAATTCTCCTCCAATTTTCATGATAGTGTGGTATGAAGTTACTGAAACAGCTTCCATATAATTTTTGTGCTAAAATTGATTTTTTTTGCTGTATTGGGTTGATTTGAAGTCCTGCTACTGGAAAATGATGGGGTTCAAATTTTCCGACCCCTCGACCCCCCTGTGGGGCCCTTTTTCGTCCCGGGACCCCCCCAGACTGACCCCTCGCCTATCTACATGAATAACGATTCAATTGTCATGATCTTTGGGTCGTTTTAGGGGTTTCAGATCATACTGACTCCATTTATGACACTCTCCAAGTGACCGGAAGCGGTTATTATCGACTTCCGGTGGCTACTACATATTTCCGGTGACAATCGGTGTCATACTCAGGGTCCTTTTCATGATCCTTGGGTCGTTTTAGGAGTTTTAGATCATACTGACTCCATTTATGATAATCTCGAAGCGACCGGAAGTGATTATTCGCGACTTCCGGTGGCTACTACAGATTTCCGTGACAATCGGCATCATACTCAGGGTCGTTTTCATGCTAGCCACAAACATAATCATGTAGTACCTCTTTCTAGGGGTTTCATGGCACGAGAAAACGAATGGTGAAGTTAATTTTGTGATCAGATTGACCTGTGATGAGATAAGGTCACTTTACGTTTTATAAGGAATATTGATGTTCATGATTTTGTGTGTTTTAGGTGAGACGCTGACCGGGAATGAGGACAATCAAGATCATACAACTTCCCTGTTACTACATAAGGTCACTTTGAGCAATATTGCTACAATGTTCATGTGCTTCTGTTGTGTGTGCTTTCAGGTGGGAAGTTGAGCTGTTACGACCACGATTAGGACCATCAAGCGGTCATGTCTGAAAAGAACTGTGTGTGTGTGTGTGTCATCTGCAATGAGGGTGCAACCTCAAGCAAGAGACTGATAAACAATCCTGATATGGTTGATGAACTCGTTTCCTGTTGTAAAGTGCGCTTGTCTTTAGGTGAAACTGGCATCAAACAACTTACTGACCACTTAGTTGGTCTGAGTGAATCTGAATGTAAATTGGTGTATAACCATAGCGAATGTCGGAAACCCATTGTCAACAAGAGCATGATCGAACGACTCTGGGGTAAGCGTGTACGGTCGGATTGCCCTGCATACCCTGTGCGAGGGCCTGGTCGCCCTTCCACCACCATTGACTCTGCCCAGCCGAAAAGGACAAAAAACATCCCAAAAGCAGAGGTATGTTTGTTCTCAACCTGCAGCTTCTGTCCTAACGACACTACAGTATTTCTCCACCATATTTTTTCCGATGGGATGGGTGACAATTTCCTCGAGATAAAGCTCAAGACTCAGGATGACCATGTAACTTGCATGTCGGAGCTCGAGGACGCTGGGGATGCTTCTGCTCTTGAAAAGTACTATCATAGACAATGCTTGCGGTCTGCTCAGCGCACCTTTACTCCTGAAGAGCAGAGTAATGTTGAGCTCATCCACTCTGTATGTGATGAACGAGCTCCTCTGCGTTCAAAACACACTGCTGATGAGGTTACCCTCAGTATGGCTCGGTGAACGATGCATACTTGTCAATTTTGAAAAGATATCAGGTGGAAGTAAATGAGACGGGAAACTACCGCAAGCACCTGAAAAAGCTTATTTCTGAACGCCTTCCAAATGTTCAGTTCTTTAATTGTTTGCGGAAAAATGAGCCTGACAACCTCTTCTTCCCAACAGCCGTTAGCAAGGTGATGGACCTTCGGTCTGCACTGCTCGATGATGGCGAAGCAATTGGCTACTTGATGAAAATGGCAAACATGTTACGAGAAGAAATGATGCAGCACCGAAAATGGTCATTCAATGGCAGCTTTGACAACTTTGAAAATCCTCCACTACTTCAGTTCTTCTTAACACATCTCCTCTTTGGCCCTCATGTTCTCAAAGTTTCTGGAATGCACAACGATGAAGTGGACAAATCTGTTGATGTTGCTTGCCAGTTTCTAATCCAAAATACTCGGAGCGATCGACGGGTGAAGCATCAATCATCAAGTCCTCGCTTCTGTAGCTGAGAGTGATTGGCGGGAAGTATGCGTTTGGTCACCTGATACTGATGTCCTCACGCTTCTCCTCTACCTGGTCTCTTGTGGTCGTTTTGGAACTCGCACTCGTCTCAAGTTTTTAACTGGCAAGGGCACGAAATACAGAGAAATTGATGTGGTGGAGCGAGTTCAAGTGATTGGACGTCATAAGTGTCAAGGCCTGATTGGACTCCACAACTTCTCTGGTGCTGACTGGGGTGGGAAATTTGTGGGTATCACCAAGAAAACCTGGGTTGGTGCATACATGAAGCTTGATGAAGATGACTCGGCTATCGACTGCTTCCGGGAGCTCGGTAAAGGTCCTATTCAAACTGACCTGGTCAATGGTGAACTGCCACCACAAGTAAAGGGTTTGGAGAAGTTCATATGCCATGTATACTGTTCCACAGGTCCCATAACTCTGCCAGCATTGAGATGGGAACTGTTTTGCTCCAAGAACTTGGAAGAACTTACTACCCCATATCACCCGAGCAAATTACATTGTCATGCCTGATAAATCATACCAGGACAACTGCCCAGATCTTCCTGCTATTGAACACAATGGCTGGCAATTAGAGAAATGAGTCGATGTTCCTGTGAGGTGTCTCAATCTCCCCACTCCTCGAGCTGTAATTGAACTCACCAAATGTGCATGTAAAGCAGGTTGCACAGGAAGGTGCAGTTGTTGCAAGAACGGCCTGCCTTGTACTCCTCTCTGCAAATGTTATACAAGTGAATGTGCAAATGTAATAAGGGAAGATGTGCACGAGGATGAGGTTGATGAATAAGCTGTCATCTTGAATTAGTTTCCATGAAATACTATCCAAACTGTTCTGTATGTTTTTGTTCTTGATGTATCCCTTTGTTTTTATTTGTATCTGTTTGCTTATTAAACGTTTGTGCAACTTAAAAAATATATTATGTGTTTATACATCTCATCACAGGTCAGTCTGATCACAAAAATAACTGCACCGATCATTTTCCCGTGCCTAAAAACCCATAGAAAGAGGTACTACATGACTGTTTCTGGCGAGCATGAAAAAGACCCCGAGTATGATGCCGATTGGCACCGGAAATCTGTGGTAGCCACCGGAAGACGTTAACAGACACTCCCGGTCGCTTCGAGAGTGTCATAAATGGAGTCAGTATGATATAAAACCCCTAAAACGACCCAATGATCATGAAAATTGAATCATTATTGGTGAAGATAGGTGAGGGGTCAGTCTGGGGGGTCCTGGGATGAAAAGCCCCCCCCACGAGGGGGGGAGTCAAGGGGTCGAAAAATTTGAACCCATCATTTTCCAGTAGCAGGACTCCAAATCAACCCAATACAGCAAAAAAAATTCCATTTTAGCACAAAAATCCTACGGGATGACACGTCATACTGTTACGGATTTGGAAGCCTTTTTCACACAGTCAGCAGCCCCCGCAGTTCAGTTCTTTCGATAAGTATGTGTTTGTAGTTAGGGTCCCGTCCCCTATGTCTAACGGGAATTACATGTGTGCGCTGTGAAGTTTCTTTATAGTTACTTTTTTTAACGCCAATCCTCCACCTCTCTGCACCACCGACTCCATTGCTCATGTGTTTTTGGCTGAAGGCGTGGGTGGAGCCTCCATCGCCTCAGACCGAGGCTCCACTCCGAGGACGGGGAT
>NC_140961.1:16602702-16612702 GCF_056783735.1 Eptatretus burgeri | reverse complement strand
CACCTGCAACCGTACCATAGAATAGCTTCTTTGGAATGTTGCTGTCTAAGTAAGGTTTTCGTACAATGTGTAATAGAACAGCATCTATATTATTAAATAATTTGGTGTGAAATTTGTTACCTCTGCCACCGAAGGTGAAGGAGGTGATGTTTTCACCCCTTTCTGTCTGTTTGTCTGACTGTGTACAGGATATCTCAAAAAGCTGTGGACGGATCCGGATGAAAATTGGTGGCCGGATCCGGATCCGACTAGTAGAATTTATAAGTGATTCTTCACCATTGAGAGATCGGGCCAAAAACGATATATTGTGACGAATTTGGCAGCCATGAGCACTCAACATTCAGGTCCTCGTAGCTCAGTTATTTCGTAAAGTAAATGTGGATAGATAGCTCCCTTTCCCCTATGTCTAATGGGAATTAAGTGTACGTGCGCTGCAAAGTTATTTTATAGATAGTATTTTTTACCCCAACAACAACAACCTTCTGCTCTCGGCATTGTCTGCGCTCTTCGCGTGCTCGCCAGCATGCGGCGTGTAGTGGGGTACCACAGTGAAAATATCGTTACACGGTGGACAAAAGCACAATTTTTTTTTCACCAAAGCATCTCCATGGTATACCTTCTCGAGAAAAAGTAAGCTCCAAAAAAATTGATGAAGGGAAGTGTAATATCTGACATCATTATGACGTCATCAGCTTATTATTATGCAATCATATTATAAAAAAAAAATCAATGACTTAGAACTAAGGTGTTAAGTGCATTTTGACATCAAAATACATGTTTCCGAGGTCAACGAATTCACTACAATTGTCATTTTTCTTCTTAGACAATGTTTAAAAGATTTATGACATCATTCTGACGTCATCCAGCAAAAGAAAAACTCGAAATAGATCCGTCGGCACATAAATTCGTTTGATTATCTAACATCCACATCTCAAGACTTTAGTTCATAATAATCTTCCAATTGAGTCACAGAATTTTAAACACCACTACAGTATTTTTTTTTCCAGTAATTTAGACTGAGCTATTTTAAGTTACACTTCATCATTATGCCATTAGCTGGTTTAATAAAGGGGTAAATGACACAAAATTAGAGATGTTGCATCAAATGAATATGCATATACATGATACAAATAATAGAGATTCTGTCCCAGTTTGTACCAGTGATTCCTTGGGATGCGAAAGAATATTAGCATGTCGGCCTACATGTTGTTGTTTCTATCATTATTTTTATTACCTTGTTAAAAACACACAGTGACAGCTCCCCCTTCCTCACGCAAGTAATTCATTGTTCAAAATAGAAACGTACAGAACTGGAATAAGTGTGATAGCTATAGTGTCGGTGATGAGCTGTAGTTGCAAGCAAGTTATTTCTGACAGTTGCAACTGCAAAGTTCTGTGCAGGGTAGACCAGCTTTCGTGCACTTGCAACGACTGACACAACCGGCTTCTGACTTGCAACCACATTTGATGAGCTCTTTGCATGCTTTAGCTGCTTCCGAGATGGTCATCCAAACAGGGACCCAGTGGTCATTCTGCATCGTCCATCCCCACCCCTCCGGGGAGGGAACCGGAGGCTGTGCCTGACGACTTGTGGTCCAGATGCCACCTTGATATACCACCCTCTTGATATGTTGGAGCAAGGCATCCGAAGTGAATAAAAATGAATTAACTTGTGAGTTCTGATGTTGCCGCCATGTACAATGTCATTTTCGATAAAATGTTACAGTTGGAATGTTCATAATTTTCATTTTAATTTCTTAGAATATTACCTACATACCAATTAATGAATACAACTAACCAAGAATCACATTTCAAGGATGGTTATGTAACTGAATATTGCCTTTGAAAACTAGTGTATAACTTCATGAAAAGTAAAGGTCGATTTCTTTATAAATAAAAAAATGAATAGAGGAGGGTAAGCCTAATAGATACCTGAGTTGGGGGGGGGGGGAGATCTTCTCCAAACTTCTCTTTTTTCTTGCAGAAGAGCTCTCTGCGTGCATCGTTTACAGAAACAAGATTGCTTGTCACGTCATGCATAAGCACTGTAAATCGTTCAAGACACTGGATATGTGCTGATGAGAGGTCGACCGGTTGAAATGGATTTTCTACAATGTGAAGGAATGCACCTGTCACATCGGGATGACATTTCCAGACCTTCCAAGCACTTATTTTCCCTTTATCAGGTCAGGTCAGGTATGGGAGCATGTGCCAGAACAGCGCGTCGCTGCGTCCACTTTCCGCCGGTACTCCAGGGGCCTCCGTCTGGCCTCCCCCCAGGCAGATGCCAGGCCCATCCCCATCTCCTTGAGATGCCGATCAACCTGCTGCAACCACGAGGCACGCGGTCGGCCCATTTTCCTCCTCCACTCAGGAGACTCCCTCACTGAGAGAATCTGGTGAGCAGGATCAGCGTCAGGAAAACGATCCACATGTCCATACAGCCGCAAGTGACGCTCACGGACCATGCAGGTAACAAATCTCATCTGAGTCTCTCTCAGCAACTGCTTGTTGGACACAAAATCTGACCAGCGATAGCCAAGGATTCTACGAAGAGACCTGGTACCAAAGGAATTAAGTCTCCGTCTCAGATCCTTGGTCAGAGTCCAAGTCTCGCATCCATAGAGCAAGACTGGAAGCACCAAGGACCTGAAGACTCGGACTCTCGTCCTCCCGCACAGGTACCGGCAGCGCCACACCCCATGATCCAGTGAATCCATGACTCCCCAGGCCTGACCCAGACGTCTATTGACCTCTGACTCACAGCCAGCAGAGACATGAATATCACTGCCAAGGTAAGTGAATCTCTCCATGACCTCAACATCCTCACCACAAACAGGCACAGAGAGGACAGCAGCATCCAAGATGTCATTGAAAGCCTGGATCTTAGTTTTGACCCGAAGAAACCCGTAATCCCAGCGGCTCGGACTCCTCATTCAGCACCTCGAGGGCCCCCAAAAGGATATCTAAAGTCTCCGCAAAGATGACTGCATCATCTGTTAAATCAAGGTCCGAGATCTTGACATTCCCAAACGATGCACCGCAGCTTGATCTTTCCGACATCCTCCCTAGAATCCAGTCCATACGAGTGCTGAAAAGTGTGGGGGCCAGTACACACCCCTGATGAACTCCAGTAACAACCGGAAATAAGTCAGAGATGGTACCACCACACTTCACAGCACTCTCAGTACCAGAGTAGAGTTCAGACATCAGATCGATCAGTTTTGGTGGCACCCCACGAAGACCAAGAATCCTCCAGAGGACATCCCAATTCACTGAATCGAACGCTTTACAGAGATCAACATAGGCTGCAAGCAGCCCCTGCCGAAACTCTCATCTGTGTTCGGTGAGGACACGAAGAGCAAGGATACGGTCAATCGTTGACCTCTTTGGTGTAAATCCTGACTGCTCTGGACGTTGGTGCTCAAGCAGATGGTGGCGAACCCTATCAAGAATTATCCGAGCAAAGACCTTGCCCGGCACAGAGAGCAGCGTCACCCCTCAGTAGTTGTTGCAGTCTTGGCGATCACCCTTCCCTTTCCAGAGAGGGACAACAAGGCCCCTCTTCCAATCAGTTGGGATGATGCCTGTGTTCCAGGCAGAGTACAAAACTGCATGCAACGACACGAGTGCAGCATTTCCACCAGCCTTGAGAAGTTCAGCATGGATGCCACAGATCCCTGGAGCTTTACCCTGTTTCAACTGGTTCACGGCAGCCCGTGTTTCCACAAGCGAAGGTGGACCACAATTGATTGGAGGGTCAGCAACAGGGATTGTAACACCATTGACGTCCAACTCGACAGCTGGTGGATCAGCCTGGTACAACCGCTCAAACGGCCCAGCGGGCCTTCACTTCAGACTCCTCTGTTAAGAGATACCACTCTCTGCTGTAATGCAGTACTCCGAGGGATGGGTTTGGATGAACGCAATGCGCGAATTCCCCTGAAAGCAGGACAAGAATCACCTGTCCACAGGTGATGCTATACCCCCTCACAGATTCCTCGCATGTAGGCCTCCTTGTCCACCCTTAGTGCACGTACAGTTTTACGCCTCAGCTCCCTGAAAAGTTCAGCTCTGCCATTCAGCCTGGCCCTGCGACTCTGGTCAATGTTGTCCAGTGTCCCTTGAGAGACAAAATTCTTCTTTGCCCTGCGGTGAGTTCCAAGACATCCACCGGCAACATCAAGGATGGTGGTTTTGAAGGTAATCCATAACTCTTCAGGACCCCCCAAAGCACGCAGACACCCCAAATGTCCACTCAGACTGTTTGCAAACTCCTCAGCTACTCTCTCATCCTTGAGCTTGCCAACATCCAGCATCGGCTGGGATGGTACCATTCTCCAGCATTTAAGGTGCAGCTTTAGAGTTGCTACAACAAGCCAGTGGTCAATATTGAGGAACTGAGCACTCCGGTAGACCCTGCAGTTCTGGATCATCCTCCAGCGACCGTCAACGAGGACATGGTCAATCTCCTTTGCCACACTGCCAGCGTTGGAATACCAAGTCCAGCGATTAGCTTATGGGCGCTGAAACCATGAACCGGCCACCCTAAGTCCATGACTACTTGCAAAGTCAAGGAACTTAGTGCTATTCTGATTCATAGTTCCTGACCCATGGGGACCAACACACACCTCATAACCATCCCGAATAATTTAAACTGAGCTATTTTAAGTTACACTTCATCATTTTGCCGTTCGCTGGTTCAATAAAGGGGTAAATGACACAAAATTAGAGATGTTGCATCAAATGAATATGCATATACATTATACAAATTGTGCTATGTTTTGCTATCCCTGTGTCGTAAGAGGCGACCAGGGTTGCGTCAGGAAGGGCATCCGGCGTAAAACCTGTGCCAAGTCAGTATGCGGATCATAACGGATGATCCGCTGTGGCGACCCCTTACGGGAGCAGCCGAAAGACGAACAACAACAACAATACATTATACAAATTATCGTGATTCTGTCCCAGTTTGTACCAGTGATTCCTTGGGATGCGAAACAATATTAGCATGTCGGCCTACATGTTGTTTTTTCAATCATTATTTTTATTACCTTGTTAAAAACACACAGTGACAGCTCCCCCTTCCTCACGAAAGTAATTCATTGTTCAAAATAGAAACGTACAGAACTGGAATAAGTGTGATAGCTATAGTGTCGGTGATGAGCTGTAGTTGCAAGCAAGTTATTTCTGACAGTTGCAACTGCAAAGTTCTGTGCAGGGTAGACCAGCTTTCGAGCACTTGCAACGACTGACACAATCGGCTTCTGACTTGCAACCACATTTGATTCGCTCTTCGCATGCTTTCGCTGCTTCTGGGATGGTCATCCAAACAGGGACCCAGTGGTCATTCTGCATTGTCCATCCACATCCACATTGTCCATTGTCCATCCATTGTCCATCCAGTCCCAATGTCCCTTTATCAAGGAAGCAAGAAGTAGTGTCACATCCTGTGAACGCATGGAAGAGGGGGTAGGGCTCAGGATTTGTCTTCTCCAAGATTCTGACAGATAGTGTTGATATTGTAATGGCAGAAATTCTGAATGCAAGCACTCCAATCTATGATGACCAGAAATTGAAAGGAAATAATGCAGAAAACCATACACAGTATAGTCGAGTCATAGGGTACTATGACTGGCATGCTTTACGATTAAAGTTTACTGTAGGCCTAACTTTGGGTGGTATGGGGCCTAATGTTACTTACATTGAACAATAGCCCAAGCCATAACGTTAGGGCCTAACGACAGTATAGTCGAGTCATAGGGTACTACGACTGGAGTGCTTTATGATTAAAGTTTACTGTAGGCCTAACTTTGGGTGAGGCCTAATGTTACTTACAGTGAACAATCGCCCTAGCTGTAACGTTAGGGCCTAACTTCTTGGCTTCGTTACTTACACGGCAGTTCAAAACACTCATAACACCCAAAATGATCGGCAAAGAAGGAACCAACTATTTGAGTGTGTTTTCTTTACATCCTAATGTCATTTCCTATACCTGTCGTAATATTTTGGTCCTCTTTGCTTTTACTGTGAATTACTACTGTCGTGATCACGGTGACTGGTAACGAATTGAAGACTAAGATACGTACCATACAGAAAAATGAGCCCACTATAAGATGGTGAAAATGCTAAATTTGAATAGCTAGAGTAAGATCGCGTATATTCCCGGGAATGTATTGTTTGAACATGGTCTTAAATCACATTTGAGACCGGGCACCCTTGCATTTATCCCCTAATTGTTATGTTTTGTTTTCATTTGTTTTGTTTTATTTATTTTTTTACACATTTGAGCAATGACATCACTGCAACATCGTGAGCTTTAAAAAGGCATGTGTATGTATATATATATATATATATATATATATATATATATATATATATATATATATATATATATATATACATACATATACATATATATATATATATATATATATATATATATATATATATATATATATATATATATATATTACGTTTCTTGAAAAAAATCTCGGAACAGTACTTCATAACCTTATACATTGTTAACATTAATGTTATACATTAATTTGCGCTAATATCTTGTTAGTCTATTGTGACGTCATTATGACGTCATTAAATACACTTCCTGTCATAAGATTTTTTGGAGCTTACCCTCTTTTTGATCCTTATACATGGTCAAAGCTTTGCTAACAAAATTGTGCTTTTGTCCACAGTGCCTTGGCATTTTTGTTAATAAGGTACCTCACTAGTGTGCGTGGGCGGAATTCCATGCCCCAGGCATTGTGGATTTCGCACCAAATATGGTCACGAAGCCTTTCGCTCTGCCTTGGCCCCAAATATGGGCACGGAGCGCTTCGTTCTGGCTTTACGCCAAATAAGGGAACGCGTCATTTTCTGCCCAATGGACGGCACATGGACCAAAGCCGGGGCGGCCCTTTTCAAGAAGGTGGAGCCACGACATGCCGTCCACCCAATGGGAGCAGGCAACGGGGGAGCGGACCCGGCCCCAAAAACAACGGGAAAAGATTGATGATTGCGTCCCGTCTGCTCGAGCGCTCTTCTGTCTGGGTCTGCTGCTGACTGTATCCCATGCATCTGAGGTGTCTCGTCTGGCGCATTACAAGCGGTTAACCATCTCATCACGGGAGATCACCTCGTCTCACCTCCCCTGGGTTCGGCTGCCCTGGTCCGTTCTTTGGCGCCTGGTGCTCCGGGAAGGTGCTGTAGTCCAGCCACGTGAACGTGGCCAGGTAGCCAGCCACGTTCTCTTTCCCCAGCTCGTCTTCCCTCCTGAGCTGTAGGGGCAATAAAGACCTCGAGGTCCATCTCTTTCTGGGGTATTTGTGTGTGCATGTGTGTGTCCGTGGGCCCTGTCTCTAAGTATAATTGTTTAAGTAATTGCTTGTACATTTGAATCCCTTCTTTATTCGGATAACTCTGCCCTTTTGTGCTCCCCTCGTCCCTCGATTATTGTAAATAAATTCCCCTCTTGTTGAATGTCCCAGCTCGTTCCCAGTCATTTCTATTATTGGCTTAGCACAGTGCGTGTTGAGAAATAGCGAGGCAGTAAATTGTTCATTTGGACCGACGGACCTTGGTAACCATCCGCTCGGATTACACACGGTTCGGGCACGGTAACGGCTCGTCCCGCTCGAGGTCTGTCGAGGGTGTGAATTCCCCGGTAGCTTTGCCACGTGGGTAATTAGTTATATTAAAGTTTGGAAATTAACACTACCCTACGCGGTCGAATTATTGGCGATTCATGGTCCTGTAAGGGACCCGTGCCTTTCGGACTTATCCGAGGGTCACGACCTAAATTCCGGTGTGTTCGGTGGAGCCGACTCCACTGCTCCCTCTAGCGGTCATGCTCGCCACCGATACCCAGCCCCACAACAATGTAGCACGATATCTCAAAAAGTTGTAAGCGGATTCGGACGAAACTTGGTGTACAGGTTCAGTTTGTGACAAGGAAGAATTGATTCGATTTTAGTGAAGATCCGGATCTGGATACGAGAATTATTTAATTATCAAAGTGATTCTTCGCCATTGAGAGATAGGGCCAAAAACGATATGGTACCGTATAGCATGATATTTCAAAAATGTATTGGGCTCTATATGTTCTCGTGGATCAGGCATTATGTGGCAGAGGTATGCACTCTACCGAATGCCCTTCTAGTTATTATTGATATCGATTTGTATTTCTAAAAAAGAATACACACTGCTTATTTAACAAGAAAAAAAAGGCAAGAAGACCCTCAAAAATATAATGCACAAGCCAAATAACCCAGATGGTTGTCATGGCAACATAATTCAAGCAATCCCAGCCATGATCTGATCAGATTGAGATAGTCATGAGGAATAGATATCCACAAAATGAAAGATAAATGTTGAACGATTTTTGAAACATCTCAAACACAAGCCAAGTTACTGAGATGGTTGCCATGGCAACATATTTCAGCCAATCACATGGCAACAGACTTCAGTCGATCACAAAAGTACATGGAGAGATGATCCTTCAGGCAGTCAGTTGAAAGCTCATTTTAATGTCCACTGCATCTGACCTTGTGGTTTTGACGGGGGACAAAAGTGCCGCACAGGTGAGATGGATGTATTGAAGGGATGCTTGTTCCAGCAAATAGTGAAGACAGACTAAATATCCTATAAGTCCATAACCAGACCTTCAACTAAGTTCTCCAGGTTTGAAATGAACGCATTTACTTTCCAAATGCTAGAAAAGACAATTAATTAATGACTAAACATGATCACATGCTCTCCTAGAAATGACACCCATGCCAATATCATGAGCATCGGTTCTGCAGAAACAATTCCAAGATAGACAGGAGAAAAATATTGGACAGTTCGCCATTGCTCTCGTTGTGACTTTTGGGTTTGACCCTGCAATCATCAGAAGCTCAGCCAGTTGATTCAACCAAGGACTCCTGCCTGACAATATGCCCTCCTTACACAATATACTCTAATGAGAGTTGAAAAACACACGGATGGCACTCAAGAACGTGCCTCATCAGTCCAAACCCCCTTGCCTCGACTTCCTCCCCCAAACAAACCTCACTTTTCATATGCATGTAGGATGTATATCGACTACCCTTCACCGGTGTGCATATTAATTTGAAATTTAAAGTAAAAGTACATGATGCATTATACATGTCCCAATTATCACTCGTTAACACTTGTTCAGTACATTGGAGAAATGAGTGATTCTGTTGATTGATCATAATTATTGATACACCTGGGAGCAGGAAGTTCAATATAAAAGGATGATGAATCAGCATGCATGCAGAGAGAGAGAGAGAGACAGAGCTGAGCAAGGAGTAAAGGATTCTCGTAAGGTCTGCTTTCGTGGATGATCGAGTTCACTCGCGGCATAACGTTTGTAAGAATGTCTGCTGTACCAGTATATCTCACTTATGTAGAATTTTTATGTCTTATGTTGCTGGAAATGTAATTTTGTTTTTCAAATGTCTTTTAAAAAATAACTTATTATTGATTTCAATGCACCAGATCATGTTTGATCTCTGAAGTTATACAAGTTGACTTCAGCTCAGTTCGAAGGAAGAACTAATTTTATTGGTGAATGGAAGTGTGAATCAGGTAGAGCAATGGATAAAATCATCAGCACCTTGATTGAGGAATTCTAATCTCAGTGGGAGGCAAGGAGAAGCTAATGTTTCAGGTGTTATCTCTTCTTCAAATTTTGCTCTCAGGCTACACCCATACACACAATGTATATATCCAAAATCACTGCTATTAACATTCCATCACCTTTGACACGTGTTTCTCCATCAGCAATGTGCTTTTCTCTTTGTTTTGTACCAATGTATGATATCTGGTCACAACGCTTTGTTTTCAATGTTCACACCCCATGGGATCATTAGTTCGTGTGTGAGCGGAAGGTACTTCCATGTTTTCAGTGATTACTTTTGCTTCATGTTCCCAGAAATTTTCTGGAACTGGGACTTTTTCCAGATGTGCCAGCGGATTACATTATAAACTATGTTGTGTA
>NC_140961.1:16532702-16600202 GCF_056783735.1 Eptatretus burgeri | reverse complement strand
ACATCATCATCCCAGAATTCCTGCACAATATACATCATGACCCAGTCATAAACTAGAAGGGCACTCGGTAGAGTGCATACCTCCGCCACATAATGCCTGATCCATGAGAACATTTTTTATATTCATTTAGATCCACGAGAACATTTTATACTGCACGGCCTAATACATTTTTGAAATATCATGCTGTACAGAATTATATCGTTTTTGGCCCTATCTCTCAATGGTGAAGAATCACTTTCGTAAATAAATAAATAAATAAATAAGCAAACAAAAAACAAAATAATTGTGCAGTATAACTTTTTCTTTTCTGTCGAAAATCTTAATTGGAATTAGCAATTTTGATATTGGTATAATGAGTTGACTTTCGAGATAATGAAACAATATAAAATGGACAATAGATGCAAATTTCATGGATTGCTTCTGGGATCATTTACATCCCCTCTCAAATGTTGTGAGGTTGGGGCATAGACTCCTTTTTCAGACTTTCCAAAACAACATATGTTGAATGCACGTGTTTGAAAGACTGAAGGGTTCAGAGCAAAGAAATATATTTGTTGTATATATAAAATGTTGTGCCAATATTTACATATGAATACTGGATATGTCAACAATGGGTGTATTGTGTCATGCCATGTCCTTCATTGTTAAACTACTTAACTAATCAAATCTGAATCGGAACACGCTTGATCCCAGCAAGATTCAAACCAGGAAACGATGCTAATTCATTTTAATTTCAGTAATTGCTGTCAGAAACCACAGCCACTCTCCATAAAGGGGTTTATTGATCCCAACAGCTTCAGAAAACATGGACTGCATCTTCTTCAATGTAGATTCAGGACCACGATTATATGTTAATGAACATGAAAAGACTGGTTAACTGACTTACACAGGTATACCTGGAAGATTAGGAGCACTGAGTTTGCTATGTGTGGGAATGAGAGCATAGATGCACAAGTGGGACCCTCCTGGAGGTGGACGGAGGTTGTTTTGTGTTTGTTTGTTTGTTTGATTGTGTTTGTTTGTGAGCAGGATATCTCAAAACGTTGCGGACGGATTTAGAGGATAAGTTGGGTGTGTGACAAGAATGAATTGATTAGATTTTTGGTGAAGATTCGAATCCGGATCTGGATATGAGAATTGTTGAAGTGATTCTTTACCAGTGAGTGATCGGGCTAAAAACGATATATAGCATGATATTTCAAAGAGTTGTGGACGAGTTATGACAAAACTTGTTGGATGAGTTAAGTAAGTGACAAGAACAAGCGGATTAGATTTTTGTTTCTTGGCCTGATGTAGATCTGGCCTATTAGTGGGATACAATGCATAAACTGTTCAGCCTGGTGGTGTTATGCACTCCACGGAGTGCCATTTTAATTATGCCTCCGCTGACGAAGTCGTCAGAGGCATTATGTTTTTGGGTTGTCCATCCGTCCGTCCGTACATACGTCCATCCATGCTAATTTTCTGTTTTCTCTGCAACTGCTTATCCGATTGAAACAAAAATTTTTCGATTGGTGCAAATGCTCATGTAGAAGGTTGTAATGTTAATTATGGTGTGGCAGCCATGTTGGAAAAAGGAAACACTTTGGACCTCTATCTCTGAAATCACTCCATGGAAAAAATAGAAACTTGGTACATGTGAAGTGCTCTAAATCTATACTAATAAATGGCAATTTGTGTGTGTGTCAGTGTGTGTGGGTGTAGGTGTGCATCTCCACCATAACTCCAAAACCATGAAACCCAGCAGCCTGAAACTTTGCATGCTTACTTTAAAAAAAAAACTCCAAGGAAGTGCATGAGTGAAAATTGGGTATTTGGGTTCATTAAAAACACCCCCTTTTGAAGATAATTTACAGTCTTATGTAATTACATCCTTTATCAGGTGCCATCCTCGGCCACCTCGCTCTCTGGGGTTTTAAGCCGTATCCTGGGTAACCTCGCTGGGGTCTGAAGCCGCCATGTTTTTTGGCCTGCTCAACCATGCCTTGACTTGGAACAAGCTGAAACTATTTCTTCATGATAACGTTTTTTTTGTTTTGTTTTCTCCACTTTCCTCACTCATGTTGTTGAATGCCTGTTAATCAAAGGTACGAATCGCTGTATACATCGCTTTTGTAAGTGCTATAGCTTTCAAATTAGGAACTTGGAGCGATTTTATGCATAATTTAACGATGCAATTCTTCACGATCGACTCTCATGGACTAATTATAGTCTCATGGACTAAAATTTCCAAAACATTAAACTTATCTTTTTTCTACTGTTTGGAGAATTATATTGAGTGAACAAAATATTTAGGAACGTGTTAAAATTTACCAGCTTCATTGAGCTGATTTCATCGAGTGCAACGTAAATCACAATTCATTGCTCTGAAAATAATAAACCAGTGGGATAGACATGAAGGCAGCCACGCCTGATTTCTCCGTGGGGAATTTCTGGAGAATACAGCTTTTAAATTTCAACCTGATCAGACACATGGTCTGGCAGCCAGAATTATTTAATATTTTGAATCTGGGTTCAGATTTGAATCAAACTTGGTACAAGTATGTATAATGATGTAATATTGTGGGTGGAGGCATATCGGGCGACGTCGCGATGTCGAAGAGTGCCCTTATAGTTTGTTAATTTTTGGGGGTGGTGCCATCTTTGAATGTCTTGGCATTTACTCACTCTGCTTTAACAAAAAAGCACCTCCTTTATTTATTTTTATGATGGGTGAAGTGTGGAGGGACTTGAGCTGGGAGTCCCAATATAACGAAATTTCGATACAATAACCAGTAGATATAATGATACTACTGTAATCATTTTTACTCGCTTCACCATGAATCTGAGACACTGGAAAAAAAAAGTATTTGTTGTTGCCAAATAATTACCATTCCGCAGATTAATATGGAGTAAATGTTTTACTAAACCTGGTGGCATAATGTTTAGAGTTTCTGCTCTGTGTCTGAGAGGTTGGTGTTTCGAACCCAAGCCGAGTCAGACCAGAGATTTTAAAATTGTCTGTGTTGGTGTTAATCATTTTAAAAGGATACCACCCAGACAAAGAACCATAAGTTGGCAACCATTAGACAAGCTTGATGGGCCTAATGGTCTCCTGCATTGAGGTTCCTTCGAAAGCAATTCATTATTATATTATAGGCTCAAGATTAGGGCGAGGTATCCTGAAATTATGAGTGTCAAGTGAAAAAATGAAAGGGGTAAGTTGGATAATTTTTTACATTTCCCCGCAATGCAAAGTGGAATTTGTTTTATATAAGGGTACAGCAGTAATTGAAAATGTATTCCTCATCAATATTCCATGAGATGAAGAGCATGCCGACTGACATTCAATGTGAGATCATGGCTTTTGGGTACCTGATGAAGATGGCATTGCCATCACATTGAGCCATAAGTATTTGGGCCATGGGGGTTATGTTTTTGAGGAACGGAAGTTAACAGCTCATTGCAAGGTTGAAAATGAGGGCGTGCAGTCAAGAGGTGTTAGCAGATAGAGCCACAGGAACCTTAAAAGGAGGAATGAGAGAACATGTTAACAGATATTTTCCAACTTTTTGTCAAAAAGTGTTTCCGGGAGTCATAACATATTGTTTCTCTGTAATTTTAATTTAACAAGGGAAGTGCTTTATTGATCTTCCTTCCCTTGGCATATGCTGAAAAGACGTTTGCATTAATTGATGCCAAATAACAAATAAGCAAATAATTCAAATGTTTTGCCGGGTTATAACATGTTACAATAATATTTGCAACATATTTATTCCTTACAGCCGTTGAAAACATATCTAAAGAAGGGGGACTCCAATGGTGAAAAGAACGATGTGCAAATATCCAACATCAACAACCTGCTGGAAAAGATCTTGGTAACATCATATTTCCATCCAACAATGGTGCAATTCATATTGTCGTTGTAGAGGGTGGTGGTATGCCTGGTGTTGGCTTAATGGTTAGGGGAGTGGGCTTGGGATTGTAGGATCCTGAGTTCAAATCCCAATTGGCTGTTGAATTAATACCAGCTGGGGTTGACTTTGGTTGACCTTCCGAGGTTGGTAAAATGAGTGCCATCTTTCTGGCATCCTGTGTCAGTGTTGACCCGTCCAAGATTGTGCCCAACAGCCCAAGAGACTGCTTAGGCATCACCAATGTTCTGCACAGAGTATGGTCCTGATGGATGGATGGATAAGGTGGTGGTTGTGGTAGTTCTAAGCTCCATAAACAAGCCAGTTTGAAGAAAAAGAGTGATCCCATCACCTCAATCTTTGACAACAATGGGTCAAAAAGTGATCATTGAGATGCTCAGATAACTTACCTGACACAAAGCCAATTTCGTGTGTGTGTGTGTGTGTGTGTGTGTGTGTGTGTGTGTGTGTGTGTGTGTGTGTGTGTGTGTGTGTATACATACATATGATATATTTGCCTCGTGGTTGCTTAATGGTTAGGGTAGTGGGCTTGGGATCGTAGGATCCTCAGTTCAAATCCCACTTGGCTATAAAATTAATACCAGGTGGGGTTGACTCTGCCTGTCACCCTTCCGAGGTTGGCAAAATGAGTGCTATCTTGCTGGCATCCTGTATCGGAGTGGCGACTCATCCAGGATTGTGCCCAATAGCCAAGGAGACTGCTTAGGCAGCACCAACACTGCACAGAGTATGGTCCCAATGGATGGAATGGATGGATATTTTATCACGAGAACACCGAACATACCTCCTTCACCATTAGCCCTTACTTCAACCAGTAACCTCCTTTGTGGTGACTTGTTAAGACTAACTGCATAGATAATGATGATGAAGCAGACTTGCCCAATGGCAATTAATCTACTCTACCAGAAATATCTAACCATCTATTCACCTCCTCAAAACTTCCAGCAAATTTCGTGCTCTCTGTCTGTCTTTCTATATCAAAAACATAGGCTCATGGAAGAGTGGAGCAACAGATGGCAAAAATGCATTGTACTAACAGTGGGTCAGTGAGTTCCACAATTGGACACAACAAAGGAAGGAACAAATAAGAATATAGAGGAAGTTCAGTCACTCAAACTCCTGGGTCTCACTATCAGCCATGATCTTTCTTGGGCAAATCATATTTCAAAGTTGGCCTCCAAAGCCAGCTGTCAACAGGTCATCCTCCATTGTACAATGTCCTTCCTTGACACACCTGAACTCCTATCCACTTGCAAGGTCTTCATCCACAGCTTTATGAAGAAAGGCTCTCCCCTCTGGGATGGCTCCCCTGCCTAACGCCTTGCTCAGCATGATGTTTTGGAAACCAAGGCCTTGAAGAAAATTGGCATCTCCCACAATGAAGCCGAGTCTATAGGCTTATCACTTCGCCCTCACAGGTAGGTCAGTGGTCTCTCTGTCTTCTATCACCTCCTTTTCAGGTTTGCACACCCCTTCTCTTTCTGTACTTTGTCACCCCCCCCCCCACTCCCATGTTTCTGCAAGGCACACACCTCCACCATCAACACCTTTCTGGTGAAACTACCTAAATCCAGTATAACTACTCACCATTCCTCTTTTTTCCTCCCTATGGAACCAACTTTCACATCCTCTTCAATCTTTCTTCCCTCCAGGCCTTCACGACAACTATGCTGTTCCTTTTGCATCCTGTTTTTGTCTGTTACATCCTGATCTGTTCAGTGTACGAGCTCTTCCCAAAGAGAGAAGAGAGGGGAAACACAGTAAATGATGTGCGAAGAGCAAAACAAATGAGAGAAGGAAAGATATATGATGTAAGGCCTAAGGCTCACAAGCACATAGCATAACCAAGGCGGAAACAAAGACAACCTCATAATAGATCGAACACAACTAAGCAGGTACCTACACCAGACTCGGTGATGTAATTGTTAGAGTGCTTGATCTGATTCTGGGAGGTTGGCAGTTCGAATCCCAGGCGAGTCACACCACAGACTTTTTAAAATGATACGTGTTGCTTGATGCCCTGCATTTAAAAGATGGAGGACAGACAAAAAAAAGCATAGGTTGGCAACCATTGTGCAGGCTTGGTGGGCCTAATGGCCTCTTCCTGTGTTGAGGTTCCTTGAAGGAGAACTCATACTTATTATGTGAAGACATGCCAACAAATCAATCCTACTAATGACAGTATGTGAATAAATAACAACAGGCAGACAAGAAAGATACTTATGGTACACTTAGGCTTCACCAGCAAGACTAGTTCTTCATTCTCCATATGGTATACTGAGCTTTTGACATTGAAAATTATTAGAATAAGGGACGTCACTTGCAGTTCGGCATCCCAGGTCCTTGGATTCAAGCACCAACATTAGTTGAACAACAATGACCAAGATATAGCCAAGCTACAAGATAATGTGCCCAATGCTCATGGTGGGAGAACAAGGCTGCAGAGCTTCAGCAAGTTGTTGAAAAGAACAGGCAGTTTGATACAGAGACTGCACCATCAGAACTGGTTAACGTCATCGCTGGTCAGGTAGCATCACCAGAAATAGCCAAGAGTCTCACTGGATTCCGAGATGTGGGTCGACAGAAACACACAGAGTTCATGGAAAGGAGACTTGCTGAAAGAACCAAGCCCTTGAAGTTCTGGGATGCAGAAAAACAAAACAAGATCGTTACGTTTGCAGATATGAGAACATCCCTGGACATAGATAAGGACACCAAGAAGTTGATGGTACGTTCAGAAGTGTTATTTCGAAGACTTCTGGCTGCATCAAAACAATGAAATGTCAACATGGAGACAGAGTTACAGCACGAACTGGCAGCCATCCCACCAGCCTTATTCCATGATGATGGCAACATGAGGAAATGTGTGAAAACAGATCGAACCAGTAAGCTGGTGTCAACAACAGAGAGAGTCCTTGAGCTTCCACCACTTGATGGCAAAAGCAGCTAAATGTAAGATGGCACGGCTCTTATCCAAGGAAAACATGAAGCGCAATTAAACACTTTCAGAGACATTGCTCAGCTGATATTACGCAAAGTTGGAGCTCTGCTCAACGGT
Source organism: Eptatretus burgeri (assembly GCF_056783735.1). Classification (NCBI taxonomy): domain Eukaryota; kingdom Metazoa; phylum Chordata; class Myxini; order Myxiniformes; family Myxinidae; genus Eptatretus; species Eptatretus burgeri. The sequence goes on along the minus strand of NC_140961.1, from coordinate 16,593,230 downwards.
CCACTGAACATCAAGTCCATCGTCCTTGTGTTCGATCGTTATAATGTTCTCCAGTCTGTCAAACAACAGGAAAGACATCGCCGAGGTGGCACATGCGATGTTGCAAGTGCAAGCCATGTAATTGCTCCAGAACGAGTTGTGCCACATTCCAGGAATTTCCTGAAGAATGCAGCTAACAAAGCCAACCTTGCAGCATTCATATCACAGAGGATACTGGACGAAGCACCTGGAATGGTTAACGACAAAATCGTCACTCTTGCTGGTGGGTTTGCAGAAGCACAGAAAGTTGCTATCATTGACTCAGATGGAAAGAGGGATCTTGTTCGGCTCTTAAGCACACACGAAGAAGCAGATACGCACGTGCTTCTCCATGCCATTGACCTTGGACCATCTCATGATAGGTTGATTATCAAGACAGATGATACAGATGTCCTTGTTCTTCTCCTTTACTACCAAAGTAAACGTCGGCTGACACAGTTGACCTATGTGCATGCTGGGCACACTGGGCAACGCACCAACAGAGAAAGATTCATACCGATCCATTCCATTTGTGACCAACTTTGAAAAAGCATTTCACAGGCATTGCTGACTGCATATGCGCTAACAGGATGTGACACAGCCAGCAGTCTGTACGAGATTGGAAAGAAAACAGCCTACAACAAGCTTGTTCAATATGCAAAAGATCTTCCTGCCCTCTGCACCATGGGAACGACTTCTGAGTTGCCACAGAACTTACCCAATGTCCGTCGATACACTTTGACTTTAGATGGAAACAAAAATAAATCTAATGGTGACTTATGTACAACATTAGATGAGTTGAGGTGTATGAATTTGCTTGCAAAAGTGACAAGCCTGCATCAGCATTCCCACCGACTGAGGATGCTTTCCATCAACACGTATTGCATGCTAAGTACCAGGTATCTATTTGGATGCAGTGCGAGGTTGTCAAGCCACATCTCTTGAACCCGATTGGCAATGGCTGGAGGTGGAATGAAGACACATTTTCCTTGCAACCAGTATACTACGAGAACGATGCTGCACCTGTAGAAGTCCGAGACCTAACGCATATGTACTGGATGGATATCGAGTGCAGCACTTCTCAGAAATGCCACCGTTTTGCATCAGGATTGCCTTGCACAGAATTCTGTTCCTGTCAGGGTATCAAGTGTGACAATAAGCAGGAGACACCTATGACTGTGAACTAGCAGATATCCATCTATGATGGGTATGGGGGGGGGGGCAGGACGGATCACAATACCTGGTTACGGTAGTTTCTTTGAATGTTTTGCGCCACATTCAACAGCTCAGTTCATATTGGTGGCGTGTCTGGGTGCCCATGGTAGCATTGTTAGCCTTGACACATAGTGCCGGATGAGTAACACAAACGATTTCACATATTCATCGTTTAGATATTACCGCCACCAACAGATTAACAACATGGCAGGATAAAAGTCGTAAATGCTGAGTTGAACAAACGTCCTGAACTCATGGACTTAGTAAAGTAAAGCACGTCGTCTGGGACCCGGCCATCGGTTTGCCGCCGAACGCTGCTGATTGTGACATCATTGATTCCCTCTGAAAATTCGATCTATATTCGAGTTTTTGAATCCGCTATCACCTGGGTAAATACATGGAACACACAATGCGAAGATTTCAGAAGTATGAACAGAATATGTTTGGAGAAAAGTGTGTTAGAAGTTCCAGGCTTATGCCCATTATATTATGATGACAGTGACAGTGATGATTCAGATCAATGCTTCCTTTTCAAGACTAACAAACCAAGAACATTTTAATAATTTGGAGCAGAATGTTTACCCTTTTGGTGAATCTTCAGTAATTGAAAACTATCATTGTATAATTATCGGTGATACTTTGCTGCTTTGGTCAAATTGGCCAGCCTGAATCTGGAATAAGGGGTTCAGTTAACGTAATCGCGCGGTAAGCTCCCCAAACATCATTTGAGTGCCTTTTTGGATACATTCATCATCAAAAATGAAGAGAAAAGTTTTCTGAGCAAGTTTGATTAAAATTAATCATTGTGCATGGAAACGCCATGTGCTTTTCTATGGAACTTCTTGCGCGTAAAAGTAAAATTTGATCATATTTTTCTGATATCTTCAGGTTTGTGAAGTTTTGCGATGTTAGAATTAGCGACTACAACGATCCCATGACAACACGCTCTTAATTCTGAACAATATGACACTTCATTTGTGCAAATTGGTTGAAAATTAAAAACATTTAACAGCTGTTTTTGTGATTTTATGACGTGCCCAAAATTGCGGACTTCCAAAAACACAAGTCATGTCAAAAATAAATGTTATCCCCAATATTCTTTTTTTTTCCACAACCATCCATTTCCAACTCCACACATCCCAATACTTTATTTTTTTAACCAGCCATTATAACAGCACTATTGATCCTATGTGAGGTGGAATCCAACTAAAAACTGGAATCTGATGAAGTGCCTTGTACTTTTGAATATACTGTCCACTGAACTTTGAAAGTGTGTGGGCTGGGAGGTGAGGGATGACAATAAGGAAAATGAATTGCCCCATTTACTAACACTTGCTTGTGAAGTTTATAGATCCCCCCACAATCTCGTTTGAAATGGTACACTCTGGGCATATTCTAAATCTGGGGCATGTCAATGGCACCAGAATGGGAGGGGGGTGGTAGGAGTTGAGTATTTGGGAAGAGTGATGGATGGAGGGAGTCACTGTGTTACAAATGTAATTGAAAATGCAACAACTGATGCCATTCATTCTGGCAGGAATTCTGGTCACTGAAACGAACAAACAATCAAGACTACATTGACCATACTCCAGTGGCCACTTCTTAGTACATTGTGATACAAATGACCAACATGACTGTGTAAGTACTCCAAATGGTGAAATAATCATTCTGTCAAATCAAATTTGGGTATTTAATTTGTCGATGTCTGTTTGCCTATCAATATGCATTTGTTTAATCTTTGAGGTTGGAATCCCATTGCGAAGTAAGTTGCATGCACATGACTATCCATCTGACTTGGGTTTGAGGGTAGAGGAGTCGAGGCTGAAACCTGAACCCTATCCAGGTTCCTCCTGATGACTTCGTCTTTGCTTTTTGCTTGTTCGGGTTCCTTCTGATTACTCCAATAAAGGACTGCACCTATTTGGTCTTCTATTTGATTTGAATTGAATTTATTTTAATTCCATTCTGAATTCAAGTGAATAACAATAAACGTCATGGGTCAGGGTGAAGTGTCCAATCAAAGCAGAGTTGCATCAAAGCGGGACGTCTTAGTACCCGGTCATCACTTCCAGCAGTTATAAATGGGGCAGTTCTAGTTCTGTCTCTTATTAATTACATAACACACCAGTACACAAACACCACAAAAAACTACATAAACACTACATGAAGCAAGTCGTGGTTAGTGCAATCTCCAATTGCCCTTTTTCTTGCACTGGGTATGGAATCCTTTGGAAAAGTAGGCCTTTGGTTTTGGTCCATGTTAGGTGTAAAGAGGTCCATGGTGTAATGGGTAGGATGCCATTTTATGGTCAATGATAACAAGGATCTAAAGTGCCACAGCTAATTGTGGATGTCGATGGTGTGGAAGATGGCATGCTGTTTTCAAGTCTATGATGGGTGTGGAGTCCCTTGAGGTAGTGCTCACATTCTAAGCAAGATGACCTGTGTTCAGTTCCTGCATGGGGCTGTCTCACTTTCTTACTCCAAATGCTTCTGTTGACCTGGCAATAAGTTTAAGAACCAAATTTTAATCGATCAGCAAGTATCTATCCCGGGTTAATGGATCTACAAGTGATTAAGCTGTTATTCATGTATTTGTTAAGTAGCTTTTGAAAATGTAAGGCAACTACATAAATAAACTTATGGAAGTTTGATGGTGGTGGCCTCCGCTGGTGTTATGTTTTTTTTAAAAATCCAAATTTTCAAGCATAAAGGATTCTCTCATTCGAGCAGCCATAACGAGTTGGTGGAACAACACAGATCAATAAAAAGGGTTCTCGGGCCAAGGAGGCTGCAGAACTTGTTGATCATTTTTAACAGCACTAGACTGCATTCATAAAGAAATACTGCAGACAATCTCACACCTTGGTTGGTACACACCAAAACAGAAATCGTGAAAGAGTTGTGATGCATTGCATGAAACAGTTGACAAAGGTGAAGCTTGGAACAAAATATAAATGAAATATACTGGAATTGTGAAAAAAAACTATATATATATATATATATATATATATATATATATATATATATATATATATATATATATATATATATAGTATAATGTTGCGGGCCGGGGGTCGGGTGGGAAGACCACTAGGTGGGGGAAGCTATCTCGGCTCCCATTAGACTCCCCGGAATTTTAGGCCTTCACACATGGATAATTCTGTGACGCGGTGGGTCGATTAACCGACCGTGGACACTAATAACTCAACCGCGTGACCTCGGGTCCTCCCGTCTATGGGTTAATCGGGTTACCTAATTAATCACGTGATCTAATTACCGGGTAACATGCCCTCGGTACGCCTTGTCCGAACCGGATCAATCTACTGGACCGGATCACTTTACCGGATCGGATCCAGCCGAGCAACACTGCCAAGGACGTACCGGCTAAAAGGAACGCATCGTTGGGAAAAAAAAGTCCCGGCTAAGCTAGGATTTGGATCATGCTGAATCAATGGAAGAAAAGACAAAAATGAGCAGGAAACATTCCTAATAATGATTTATTAACAATGGGCGAGGAATGGTATGTGGCACGATCAGGATTTATTGGGGTGTGTTGTGCAGAGATAGGGGAGAGAGGTGTGGTGCAGCAAATAAACAGGCAACTTACAAAAGGGGACACAGAGCAGACTTAACAAGAGAATCATAACAATCTATCTATAATTCCAGCAATATGTGTGTGTGTGTGTGTGTGTGTGTGTGTGTGTGTGTGTGTGTGTGTGTGTGTGTGTGTGTGTGTGTGTGTGTGTGTGTGTGTGTGTGTGTGTCTGTATGTGTGTCTGTATGCGACCGCAGTTTCTCGACGACCGCCAGTCCGATCTGATTTAAACTTGCCAGGAATATTGCCGTGGACCCATGGATGTGCTTTTTCGAGGTTTGATATCAATCGGACGAGCGGTTCCCAAGTTACGGCCATTTATCTGTCGACCAATGACGAGACACGGTGATATGACATGACGAATGACGTCACAATTAATGTTAATTTATTTATTTTTTATTATTTTAATTTTTTTGCACGATTGACGGTCCGATCTGATTGAAACTTGCCAGGAATATTGCTGGGGACCCGCGGATGTGGGCCTACGGGCCCGCACTAGTAATAATAACAACAATAAAGATCTTCTGCAGTCGCACTTAAGCAGACAGGCGCCAGGATACACACACACGCACACAGACACAGAAAACCCGATGAAGAGGGAGTATTGAAAGAAGAAGGGAAAGGAGCTGAGGCTACAATCTCGGTGCCTTTGTTCTTGATCGCACGAACGCGCCACTAATACGTTTCGGGGGGGGGGGGGGGCGGATGCTCAGTAGTGTGGCACCCGACAGTGGGCGCGTCCTCTCTGGCTTCAGCAGAGCGTGTGGAGACCGTGTTCGTGTGGGAGGGGCTTGATTGGAGAAGGGGCGGAGTCGAGCGCGTGGACGGAGTGGTAGGCGGGACCAGTTTGGCGGGTGGGGTCGATGTCGTGAGGGCGGAGATGAGGAGGCGGAGTCCAGACAGCAGGAGGCGGGTCGTGGTGATGTCACAAGGGTGAGGCGTGACCGGGAGAGAGGCGGAGAAAGAGAAAGGCGGAGGGACCGCTCCGACCTTTATAGGATTTGCCGTGTGGGGAGGGGGGCGGGCACCCTCAAGCAATACGTCATCACCTGAATCAGGCACTCCGATTGGCCCCGTCCCCTCACGTGACCCGCTAACTTTGGCCTGAAACAGCCTCACTTCGTTTCCAGCAAGGTCATCTCAGACAGCGGCAATTTTCCGCTCCAACCCCACGACATGACACGAATCGCCCACACCGAAATTGGCACGCGAATCGTCCGGCCGAGGGTCCCGCATTCCTCCTCGGGTGTCCGACCAGCGCCGATCAACGTGCTCGCCAACGTGGCCTGCACTGTACATTCCCCGGCTCGATCGCAGCTTCGATGGCCGTAGAGACTAGAAGACGTTCACCATCCGTGGGAATCCGCTGCTGCCAGCGAGGGCTGAAGGTACATCATTATGGATAAATCCATGCATGTTTCGCGAGCGGCGTACGTGTCTGCCTCTGAGCACATACGATACAGTGTGCGGGGCCCGGCCATTATGCACGTGGTCAGTGCTCGCATTTGCACGACTCCGCCAGCGTGTGCGTGGGGCGAACACCGATACGCATCAAATATTTGGCTGACAAGGAACGCACCGCTTTTACTCCGCACACTCGTATCCCGCCCAACATGGCGTGGTCACCTTTATCGGCCTCCGTACGCATTTCGTGCAGCGTGGACGTCATGCTGGCTGTGTTTCCTGTGTTGTGAAAAACACCACTCGTACAGCCTCTTCAGAGGTATTCATTCGCATGCCTTTTTAATGCAACCGGCAATCCTCCCCACATCATCGGAAGCTCGAGTCGATTATCCCGCACTGCTGAGCGCACTATATGACTCACCGCACACGTTGGCTTTAGGGCTCGCTTGGGAACGAGGGCGCTGCACCGTCGTTACCTCACAGCGGCGCCACACGCGCTGGGCTCCATGAGAGCCCACCTCACAGCAAAGGTGCATGTGACTCAGATTTACCTCAGGAATAATCAGACAAAAAGAAGAGTATAAACGAAATGAAGAAAAATAATGTAAACAAACCAAGCTATGAGGTCATCGCAACGCACTCCCTTGTTGTCCCGCTAGACAAAAGGAAAGGGACTATCTGCACATTTCATAATGGAATAACTGTCTTTGGACCATCGTCTGTTGGATGCATGCGGTTCCAAGAACCGCAACACGACCCACCTCCCTTTTGCTAGACTCGACCCGAGTCATTAACGTTCGCGTGGCATGCAGGTGTAGGTTCCCCTAACACATTTTACTTACGGATCCCTGAGTGGGACATTCAAATACATGTCGCAAAAATAAATAACCTAGTGCGTTGCTTCACTACACGAACAGACTCATGCGGACAACTTATCTACATTGCCAGAAATTTGAACTAAACAGACAAACAGTTGGGTTAGAACTATATACATTTCTAATAATTACATTACTTGTAGCCCAGGACCTGTGACTTGAGAGAACACAATAAAGGCAACATTTGGGAATGAGTGCAGCAGCAGGCAATCAATGATCCAGCATATTCAGAGCCTTCAATGGTCCTTTGTTTGTTGTTTTTTTTTATGTCTTTTTCCTTTTCCTGGCTGCTGGAGGCAACTCACCCTAACACGGCAGGCCACACACCGTCTCACAGTCCATTTGAACTTGCCTTTATACACAACAAGGAGATGTCCGGGCTGCACAAATACAGTCCCCAGTAATGCGCGTGCTTGCAGGGCAGTCCTTGCAAACACTCACAAAGATGGACCTGGCACACATGGTAAAGTTGAGTGATGTGGCAAGGCAAATAAAAGCATAGGCAGGTATGGCAAATTGAGTCAAGGCAAAAGCAGATAAAGGCATGGCAAGTGCACATCAGGTAAGGTGCGACAGTACAACAGGTCGGCACATGAAGCTGGCCGGCCTCAGTGTGGTCTCGTGAGGTTCTGGAGGGAGTGTGGTGGCGTTGGCCAATCCGAAGACGGGCTCGGTCCTACCCTACAGTCTCCCCCCAACCTATTGCCTATGGCTGTCCTTGTCCATAACCACTCTCATTCGGTTGTCATAAAAAAAAAGAAATTTCGACTTTTGTTTTTATTAATACATGTGTCCCTAACCCTGTTATTATCTTTGTTCGACTAACCTGTCCTATCTATTCCCAATCCCCAAGATCCCTTTTGAAAGGATTGAGGAAGAAACAAGCGAATCTGTCTCGAGGCCTAATGTAGCCTCAGAATAGCCCCCACAGGTTTCAGCATTTTCAAGATGAGTCCAGCGGCCACCAACAATGACGGGATGGATGGTGTGAAGGGGTACACGTTATTGAAATGAGAGCGAGAGATGAACCTTCAGAGTTTAGGCTTTATTCCATTTGATTGGAGCCGCTTCTACGGGCACACCGGGGAATACAGGTTCAGCTAGGAGTACATAAGCAGTAACGTATACATGTGCAGTTAATCATTGCAGACAATCCGCGTAAGCACGGAGTTCGATATAATCTCCATTCTCACCAGTCAATGAGCACCTTCAGTTAACGAGCATCAAGTGAACAGCCGATGTAAATGGCAATGCCCCGGGGACAATCACTCGTGCCGCAGAGACCTCCCCTTATACGCGAGACGCACAACATGTGATCCCGCGTCATGTCCCTCAATTCACGTCAATTCACCACATTCTCCCCACCTTTAAAATGTAACTAGGGGCCCATCTTACACACCATGATTGCTTTAGCACTATAGGAGTATACATTTCAAGCAACGCGGACTAATAGATCTACAGAAGCATACATGCCAAGCAGTGATTATTTTGAGTTGTAGGAGCATGGAAACGAGCATCGATATATGATATAATGGGCATATAGGAGCATGAGCAGCGAGAATGCCGATAATCCCCTTTACAGATTGAGTCGTCGAGGGGGCCTTATTCGTCGACCTCTCCGGGAGTAAACGGCAGTTTCACTTGAGGGAGACTCCCGATCCTCTTGGTGAGCCTCGACTTGTGCCGGGGATGACTCCTCGATCGCTCTCGGGTGGAACGCGGCAGCCCCGTCGCCCGGCGGAGTTCCTGGGGGGGAAATGTCAGAAGGAGGAGTGCCAGAAGGTGGTGTACCGGCGGGAGGAGTACCTGAGGGAGCCAGATGGCGAACCGACACAGTGGTCTCCCTGCCATCCGGGAGCCTGACATGAGCATACTCTGGATTAGTGTCAATGAGTTCGACCCCCTCCACCAGCGGTTCATACTTGCTTTGTCGTACCGGGCGTTTCATGAACACTGTACCGGGATGGGTCAGCCAGTTGGGCACCGTTTGACCGTCAACATAACGTTGTTGGTGAGTAAACATTCGTTCGTGAGGAGTGGCATTTGTGGACGTGCAGAGCAAAGAGCGTATGGAATTCAGAGCGTCGAGAAGGGTAACCTCCCACCGCTCGGGGCCCAGTCCTCTCAATTTCAGCGCCAGAGTTACGGCTTTCCAAATAACTCCAATATACCGTTCCACCTGCCCGTTTCCCTGTGGGTTGTATCCCGTCGTTCGACTAGTTGCTATGCCGTGCTCTAATAGGAATTGTTTTAGCCCGGCCGACATGAAACACGGCCCTCTGTCTGAATGTATGTACGAAGGTCTCCCAAACATAGCAAAGAGGTCAGAGAGACATTTCACGACAGTGCCCGAGGTCATATCCGAGCACGGAAACGCGAAAGGGAACCTTGAATATTCATCAACAACGGTGAATATGTATCTGTTGTCTGTTTCGGTCGGCAGGGGCCCTTTGAAGTCGATGTTTAGTCTCTCGAAGGGGGAAGTGGCCTTGATCAGTCTGCCAGATGCCGCGCCATAGAATCTGGGTTTTAGTTCAGCACAAACAGGGCATGAAGCATTCATTTGTTTAATATCTTCAACAGAATAGGGAAGATTTTGTCTGCGTACGAAATGTGCCATCCTGGTTACCCCTGGGTGGCACAGAGACACATGGAGGTCTTGCAAAGCCTGACTGATTGTTGCCGAACTGTAGACCCGGGAGAAGGTATCTGCAGCAGGGTTTTCTTTCCCGGGCCGGTAAACAATGTCGTAACTGTAGCAAGCTAGGTCTATCCGCCATCTCATAATTTTTTCATTCTTAATTTTCCCGTTATTTTTCCCATCAAACATGAATGCCACGGATCGTTGGTCCGTAACGAGCGTGAAGTGGTTTCCCAGTAAATAATGTCTCCATTTCCGCAGCGCTTCAACGATGGCGTACGCTTCCTTCTCTATCGCTGAGTGTCTCTGTTCGCTTCTAGAGAGAGTTCTCGAGAAGAACGCGACCGGCCGCCCAGACTGATTAAGCGTAGCAGCTATGGCGTGATTTGAAGCGTCGGTTTCCACCACGAAGGGCACCGAGCTGTCGATCGATAAAACCACGGACTTACTGATATCATCCTTGAGGTTGTGGAAAGCTCTTACAACAGCGGCATCTGGTGGAAAGTTTTTGCAATGCACTAGGGGATGTATTTTCTCGGAGTATTGCGAAATCCATCTCGCATAGTAAGCGAACATCCCGATCACCCGGCGCATTGTCTGCAAGTCCTGAGGTGGTGGAAGCTCACGGAGCGGGCGCAATCGCTCAGGATCAGGCTTAATTGTGCCGTCGGCTATTGTGTAGCCGAGAAGGTCAATTGACCTTGCCGAGAATACGCATTTCTCGTAGTTGAGAGTCAGATTATATTTTCTAGCAATGCTCAAGAATCTGTCCAGATTCCTATCATGTTCCCTCTGATCCCTACCGCACACTGTGACATTATCCACGTAAACAAAAGTGTCTTTGAGGTTTTCATCTGAGATGATGTCGTCCATAACCCGTTGGAAGCAAGCTACCCCATTCGTGACACCGAAAGGTATTCTCCTGAATTGGTAGAGGCGCCTCCCTGCCTGGAATGCAGTGTAAGGTTTGTCTTCCTCTCGGATGGGAATTTGATGATAGGCGCTTCGCAAGTCGATGGTACTGAATACCTTATAATTGGCCACGCGTTCGACCATCTCATCTATGCGCGGCAGGGGGTAGGCGTCGAGTTGGGTGAAGCGATTGACCGTTTGGGAATAATCGACAACCATTCGTTTCTTATGGTTCTGACTGCTGGTTACTAACACCTGTGCGCGCCATGGCGAATCGCTCGGTTCTATAATTCCCTCCTCCAGTAATCGCTTGGTTTCCGAAGTGATGAAATTCATGTCAGCAGTGGTATATCGCCGCGATTTGATCGCTATCGGTTTGCAGACAGGCGACAAGTTAGCGAACAGCTGGGGGGACGTCACCTCCGCGGTGGTCAACGCATTTAAAATTAGACGAGGCTTGCTTCCTCCAAAGGGTATTTCCACGCTCGTGTGCTGCTTGAGGACATTATGACCCAGAATTACGTCTGCGCACAAATCACGAAGCACCAGTACCCTTACATTCCGATGCGTGTACCCTTTTACGTCCAATTCAACATTGCAGTACCCTCGTACGCGGGATTGTAGTGAGGTGGCGGCCATGCATACTGTATTGTCAGTCGGGTGGATTACCCATTTCCTGCCCTTCACTAGCGAGCTGTTGACGAAACTTTCAGAGCTACCGGTATCAATCAGTGCCTCAGCCATATGCCCGTTAATTCGTACGTTGATGATAGCCTTGGATAGATTCCCCGGGGAGGCTGCAGTCAATTTATTTTGCGAGTAGAGAGCCGCAGAAGTGGGTTTATTTCTCCTTAGAGTAGATTTACATACCCTGGCATAATGCCCTTTCTTGTCGCAATTCATGCATGTGGCATCTCTGGCGGGACATTTTTGACGAGGATGCCTTTTGTACCCACAAAAGAAGCATTTACCAACCGGAGCAGTTGCTGAGGAGTTTGACGAGGTCTGGGTATCCGGCTCCTCGGGTGTTTCTCCATCCCCTATGTCTGGCTGTGTCTGTGCCAGTGGGGTTCCTTGGGTTCCCATCGTAGCAGCGTTCATGAGCAGCATCGGTGTCCCAAATGACTCAGATTGCTGCTGAGCCGTATCCATCGCTCGAGCCTGATCGACTACCTTGTCAAAGAGTGGGTTGCGCTTTCTCTAGTAAGCGTTGCCGTATGTGGGCTGATCTGAGTCCTTGGATGAATGCCTCCCGTGTGGCTTCCTTTCGGTGTTCCTCGGCGCTTACCGCCCGGAAGCTGCCGTCTTTTCCCAGCTGATTCAGAGCTTGCAGGAACTGATCGATTGTCTCCCCGGCTGCTTGCTTGCGTGTGTTGAGAAGATGTCGTATGTATACCTCGTTCTTGGGCTTCACGTAGAGCGCTTGCAGCACCTCGATCGCTGCTTCGTAAGTGTCGCACTCCGAGAAGAGCCTGTACACGCTGGGCGAGACATGATTCACGAGGGCGGCAAATTTGTCAGCTCCCTCCTCGATGATGGTCAGATAGTGTGAGAAGGAGCAGAACCAATGCGACCATTTCATTTCTGCGTCAGTCGCGTTTGGGTCTGCGTCGAACCTCTCTGGTTTGTAGATCTTGTCCATCTTTGGTTGAGAGAGCCGAGAAAATCAAATGGAATAAATTGAAATGAGAGCGAGAGATGAACCTTCAGAGTTTAGGCTTTATTCCATTTGATTGGAGCCGCTTCTACGGGCACACCGGGGAATACAGGTTCAGCTAGGAGTACATAAGCAGTAACGTATACATGTGCAGTTAATCATTGCAGACAATCCGCGTAAGCACGGAGTTCGATATAATCTCCATTCTCACCAGTCAATGAGCACCTTCAGTTAACGAGCATCAAGTGAACAGCCGATGTAAATGGCAATGCCCCGGGGACAATCACTCGTGCCGCAGAGACCTCCCCTTATACGCGAGACGCACAACATGTGATCCCGCGTCATGTCCCTCAATTCACGTCAATTCACCACAGTTATCTATCTATCCTACCATTTATTAAACTTTAATCTATCCCTAGGGCTTTTCAACACACCTGTCTCTTTAACCTATTATATTGGTCCGAGCAACCACGATTCCTGTCGCCTGTGTTGGTGTTCGTTATTAATTTTGGCCTGCAAATTTTCTCCCATGCTCTAGCACAATTTCCTGGCTGGAAAGCGTGGCTCCACTGGCAGGTCTATCCACCTGCCGAGCTCAATTTTCGGCATCTCCCGGTCTCCAACGCTGTCTCCGAGCCTATGAACGTGGGGAATGCCCTTCCTGGCATTTTCCCCGTCGATGCCCATGTGGCATTTTAGCACTCTGGGTCCCTTTCCTCTGGGTACCCGTGTCCATTACACTAACTAGGTCCCTTGGACCCATGGCCTACTCTGGCTGACTACTTCGGTGCCTGGGGTGCCCTCCACTCAGTACGCATATTTCACCAGCCACGCTCCTAGCTGGTCAATAGTCTCCTGCACCCTGCAAAAGGTTTCGTGCCTTTGTTCAACACCAACAAAACGACATCCTTTTGGTTAATTTAACTAACCTGCGAACTAACATTACACTAACCGCAGTTCCCTTGGGTGGGATTCACTCCTCCCCCCAATCATTCATTCGCACCATGCATTCCACATTCACTCCATTCACATTCAGGCCCACTGACCCACGTTCACTCATCATGTTTCTTTCTCTTTTTTTTCACACCAACACTGACGCTCCACAAGCGACGTCCCCCTAACTAACTCGTGCTCCCCGTCATCCCTTATTCAAATGCACGTTCCATTTAACTCTACGAAGCTAATCTACGTCCCCCACTACACGTTCAATGTGTGTCCATGTCTCCAATCGATTTCTAATTCCAACATAAATTTCCCCTAACTGATGTTACCGGGCCCCATGGAGGACGACTCATGCCCCCATGAGGCCGGTCTATCTAACGCTAAACCCTTCCCCTAACTAATGCTCCTTTGCCCCGGCAAGGATGTTCACTACATCCAGGCCGGGCATCGTGTACTCGTGGCCAGTCCTGGCGAGCCTTACGCCTCCAGGGCGGCGGTCCACAGCACACTCGTCCCTCCGTTTGGCCGATACACTACCCACGACATCCGTCAGGGTCGGTCCGTGTCCCATTTTCTCACGTGCACTCATCCATGTCATGTCATTTGCACTCCACTCACGTTCTGACACATGCTCCGGCACAATCACACTGGGGGCTTGGGCTCGCACAAGAGATCCCGGGGCTTCTATCCCCCCCAAAGCTCGGTATGTGCTCTTTCACACCATGCAAGCACTCCACTTCGCACAGCCTCACCGGACTCATCTCGTCACGGTCTGCCTCGAGGGAGCATATCGTCTCCCCTTGTTCCTGTGGGAGGTTTATCCGACCCTTGCATTGGGTCTCAAAACATTCCACAAGCTCAACCTCAATGTCCCTCACCATTTCTACTTGTGTCTGCTCCTCTTTTATTTTGTACAATTCGTCCCTTACCCGTTCTCTGTCTCCCTGCGTTTCTGCCACCTCTTTTATTTCCTCCTTTACCATGCCCAATTCCTGATTCTTTGTCTCTACCTGTCCGAGTTCACATGTTTCTCTCCCAACCGCCGCCGTTTTGCTCATCACCTCGACATTACCCATCGTCATCGCGGTCCGAACACCTTCCACAATCCCCTTCAACTCTGTCATTTCCCCACGTACAGTCCTGATCCCATTTGTACAATTCCGGTCCATGTTTTTCATTTTTCCCCTCACCTCTGCCAGCCCAACGTTCAAGCTTCGCAGCCCCGCCTTTATTTCCTCCTGACCCGCCTTCAGTGTTTGCATATTCCAATCCATTTTTTTCATATCACCTCTCAGTGTTTGCATATCTTCCTCTGTTGCTTTCGCCCCAGGTCCACGCGCTCCATCATTTGTTTCATTATCTCCATCATCTGTTCCGTGTCCAATGGCTATGGCGGAACCGATCTGCTATGATCGGGTGTGGATCCGATAGGGATCGCTTGGTCCTCTGTGAGGGAAATTTGATGCAGGGGGTGCCCAAGCATTGTCGCTGTCAGAGTTGCCCCCAATGTTGCCTCAGGGTATGGCTGCAGGGAATGATCTCCCTGAAAATTGTTGTCCTGAGCCAAGGACTCCTCTGTCATTGTTTCAGAACCCACCTGAACCAGCTCGTCTTGGTCCACCATAGTCCGTACCAATTATTAACTAAAATTTGGATCCTGCTCTGAATTTCGGGGGGAGGGGGGGGTTGCTAAGCACACCCCTGGCTCGAATCCCATTCCAGATAGCAAATTGTTGTGGGTTCGAATCCCGTAAATTTTTTTATGGGTCCGTACCACTCCTGACACCAAACTGTTGCGTGCCGGGGGTCGGGTGAGAAGACCACTAGGTGGGGGAAGCTATCTCGGCCCCTACCAGACTCCCCAGCATTGTAAGCCATCGCACATGGATAATTCCATGATGCGGCGGGTCGCTTAAACAACCGTGGATGCCAATAACTCAACCGCGTGACCGAGGATCCTCCCATGTATGGGTTAATCGGGTTACCTAATTAATCACGTGATTTAATTACCGGGGAACACGCCCTCAGTATGCTTTGTCCGAAGCAGATCACTCTACCGAACCAGATCACTTTACCGGATCGGATGCAGCCAAGCGACACAGCCAAGGACGTACCGACTGAAAGGAATGGATCGTTGGGAATAAAGTCCAGAGCAGACTTCACGCGAGAATAATAACAATAATAACAACAATAACGATCTTCTGCAGTCTTGCTTAAGCGGACAGGCGGCAGGATACACACACACACATACACACACACATACACACACACATACACACACACATACACACTCACATACACACTCACATACACACTCACACACTCACACACTCACACACTCACACACTCACACACTCACACACTCACACACTCACACACTCACACACACACACTCACACACTCACACACTCACACACTCACACACTCACACACTCACACACACACACACTCACACACACACACACACAGAAAACCCGATGAAGAGAGAGTATTGAAACAAGAAGGGAAAGGAGTTGAGACTACAATCTCGGTACCTGTGTTCTTGATCGCAAAAACATGCCATCAATACATTTCGGTGGGGGGGGGGAATGATCCGTAGTGTGGCACCCGCCAGTGGGCGCGTCCTCTCTGGCTTCAGCAGAGCGTGTGGAGACCGTGTTCTTGTGGAAGGGGCTTCAATGGAAAAGGGGCGGAGTCCAGAGTGCGTGGACAGAGTGGTAGGCAGGTCCATGTTGGCGGATGGGGTCGACGTCATGTGGGCGGAGACGAGGAGGCAGAGTCCAGACAGCAGGAGGTGGGTCATGGCGGTGTCGACCAGGGTGAGGCGAGAGCGGGAGAGAGGCGGAGAAAGAGAAAGGCAGAGGGACCGCTCCGACCTTTATAGGACTTTCCGCGCGGGGGGAGGGGCCACCCCGAAGCGATACATCATCACTTGAATTGGGCACTCCGATAGGTCCTGACCCCTCATGTGGCCCGCTAACTTTGGCCGGAAACCGCCTCACTTCGTTTCTGGCAAGGTCATCTCAGACAGCGGCAATATTCCGCTACGACCCCATGACATGACACGAATCGCCCACACCGAAATTGGCATGCGAATTGTGCCGGGCCATGCCCCAGCAACCGGCCGAGGGTCTCGCCTGCCCACTCGGGCGTCCGACCAGCGCCGATCAACACGCGCGCCAACGCGGCCCGCACTGTACATGCCTCGGCTCGATCGCAGCTTCAATCGCCGTAGAGACGAGAAGACGTTCACCATCTGTGGGGAAACCACTGCTGCCGGCGAGGGACAAAGGTACATCGTTATGGATAAATCTATGCATGTTTCACGATGGGCGTACGCGTCTGCCTTTGAGGCCATTCTATACAGTGTGCGGGGCTCGGCCATTACGCACGTGGTCAGTGCTAGCGTTCGCCCGACTCCACCAGCGTGTGCACGGGGCAAACACCTATACGCATCAAATATTTGGTTGAAAAGGAACGCGCCGCTTTTACTCCTCACACTCGTATCCCACCCAACATGGCGTGGAGTCGTCTTTGTCGGCCTCCATATGCGTTTCGTGCAGTGTGGACATTGTGCTGGTTGTGTTTCCTATGTTGTGTAAAACACGACTTGTGCAGCCTCTTTAGACCTATTCATTCGTATGCCTTTTTAATGCAACCGGCAATCTTCCCCACATCATCGGAAGCTCGAGTCGATAATCCCGCACTGCTGAGCGCACTATATGACTCACAGCACACGTTGGCTTGAGGGCTCGCTTGGAAACAAGGGCGCTGCACCGTCGTTTCCTCACAGTGGCGCCACACGCGCTGGCCTCCATGAGGGCCCACCTCATAGCGAAGGCGCATGTGGCTCAGATTTACCTCAGGAATAATCAGACGAAAAGAAGAGTAGAAACGAAATGAAGAAAAAATGATGTAAGCAAACCTAGCTATGAGATCATCGCAACGCACTCCCTTGTTGTCCCGCAAGACAAAAGGAAAGGGACTATCTACACATATAATCATGGCATAACTGTCTTGGGACACCTATCTGTTGGATGCATGCAGTTCAAAGAACCGCAACAATATATATATATATATATATATATATATATATATATATATATATATATATATATATATATATATATATATATATATATATATATATATAGTTTTATTTTTTGTATAATCTACACTAATAAAAGGGTGTGTGCGTGTGTTTGTGTGTGTGTGTCCTCCATAACTCCAAAACTATAAAACCTAGCAGCACAAAAATTTGCATGCACATGAAGAAAAGCTCAAGGAAGTGCAAGAATGAAAATTGGGTTTTTGGGTTAATTAAAACTCCCCTTTTGAAGATAATTAACGGCCTTATTTAATTATATCCTTCATCAGGTGATCCTTGGCCACCTCACAATTTGGGGTCTTCAGGCGTTTCCTGGGTAACCTCGCTGGGATCTGAGGCCGCCATGTTTTTTGACCTGCTCAACCATGCAGTGACTTGGAACAGGCCGCAACGATTTCTTAACGATAAA
The DNA here is from genome assembly GCF_056783735.1 of Eptatretus burgeri. Taxonomy (NCBI): domain Eukaryota; kingdom Metazoa; phylum Chordata; class Myxini; order Myxiniformes; family Myxinidae; genus Eptatretus; species Eptatretus burgeri. The sequence continues at coordinate 16,575,451 of NC_140961.1, read as the reverse complement.
GTTTTTTTCCCCACTTTCCTCACTCATATTATCGAATGCTTGTTCATCATAACTACGAATTGCTGGGTATATTGCGTTGCTTAAAAACGCCTGGAGACGTCAGCATTTGTGGCTTTATTTAATTTGCGCAAATGAATAACTGAGAGAATCTCTAAAATAACTAGAGTTACAAAATGTAAGCTCCAGATTTGAAAGTATCAGCAGTTCCGACTCCTAAAAAAGTGTTGATTTGTCCAATTCGGACGTTGCACGGGTGTTTCCAGGTGCATTGTTTTATCGACGACGATTGGTAATCGCTTTCCAGGCCAGGCATTCTGTTGGAGTGCTAAAGCCACTTACCGAGCTATACAGTTCAGTTTGTGTCCTGATCAGGATGTACAGTAGACAGTTACTACAATGTTGAGGTACGTTTACAGCACACATGGACGTGGTACATATGGGTAGATTTGGATCTGTGTGGACTCTCTGTGGGTGTGTGGACATGCCATACCTGTATCGGGTGCCATGGTGGTGAAGTTTCATCCCGTATCTTAAAGAGGTTCCTTCAGGTTTTCCTTTGTCCTGTTTATAAAGCACTTGGTTATCAGATTTGCTTTACAAATGTTGCATGTTTCCCTTTGTAAGTTTCAAAGAAAAATATATTTGATAACTTCCGATTTCTGAGCCGTTGGCTATATTAACGTATTTTCTAAATTACCGAGGCAATTTTTTTTCCACCCATCACACACAGCTATTTATAAAGAATAATGTTTGTGAACATCTCCCTGAAACGTCTTTATCAATGAAACGTTGTTTTGAGGTGAAAGCTACTCAAGGTTTCTGGTTTGTTTACAATATGTACTGTAGTCGGTAATCACTGACTCCAACCGGCTGATTCCCGAAAAATTGCCGATATCAGCCAAGTGTGTGTGTGTGTGTCGTTGATTTGTATCTACATGTGCGAGTTTCAGAATGTGGAATGGAGTCCTCCCAGGGCAGGTTCAAAGTATCCACCTTCATTTCAGTAAGGGGTCACGATTCATGGAGCAAGCTGTGAAGTTTTCTGTTCTCAAAGCTTTGTACCGAGGGCTCTTTTCAGGATCGTTGCTGAGCCCCGGACAGCTTCCAACTGTAGTTTGTTTGTTATAATATTCCCAGGGATGGTTTTTAGCTCACCTGTAAAGTAGTTCCGGGGAGTTTATGGGATGGCGCAATCGCTCGTCCTTCCGTCCACAAATAATTGCAACTTCTCAGAAACTACATATATGATTTCAATGAAATTTGACCACATCCTTCATCACCTGTGATGGCATTGAAGAAAACAGGGTCTGAAGTGGTCTACAAAGGGAGTTTACAGTGGGGGAGGTGGGAGTGGGTTGCCTCCCTAAAGCGGTATTTGCTTTCTTCTCAAACGATACACACAATTTCGATGAAACTTCCCGCCAACCTTCATCACCCATGATGTACCAAAGTTTGTTCATGACATTAGAAAAATCTGGCTCTAAAGGGATTTAATGGGGGGTTGTCACCCAAAATATGTATTTGCTTTCTTCTCTGAAACTACACATACAATTCAAATGAAACTTGACCACCATCTTCACCACCCATGATGTACCAAAGTTTGTTCATGATATTTAAAAAAAATTGGCATCTCTGAGGGTCTATGGGGAGAGGGGGGTTGCCCCCCAAAATATGTATTTGCTTTCATTTCTGAAACCACACACAATTTTGATGAAACTTGACCACAACGTTTATCACCTGTGATGTACCAAGGTTTGTTCATAGCATTAAAAGAAAAATCCACAGGTATTTACTCTCTTCTCCATTATATATTTTGTGGGTCATCCATGCCTACCAGTGGTTGCCTGATTATCTTATCCAGCTACTACCAGGTGAGTGCCCAGGGGTATTGCCCCCATGTTTAATATCTCTGTGAGGTTCTTTGTTATCATTCCTGTAGGTCCAGCTATCACTAATACAACTTTGGCATTCTTCAGCTGCCAGGATCTTCTCACTTCATTCTTGAGGTCTTGGTGTTTTGTCATTTTCTTAATTTCTGCATCGTTTGTCCAAAATCACTGGTATCAACACCTCAATCAGCAATGTGTTCTTCTCTTCTTTTTTTTTGAACCCAAGTGTGATATCCGGTCCCAACACTTTGTTTTCAATGTTCACGCTCGATTGGATCATTAGGTCGAACGTGAGCGGTAGTGATATCTTTTCATGTTGTCCATGTTTTCAGTGATAACTTTTGGTTCATTTTCCCACAAATTTTCTGGAACTGGGACATCAAAGTTTTTGCAGATGTGCCAGCAGATTACATTATAAGCTCTGTTGTGGCGTTGTGTGTGCAGCTGTTCTGACACGAGTTTGTATTTGTGTGTGTGTGTGTGTGTGTGTGTGTGTGTGTGTTCGGTCATTAAGTATAACTTATCATTCTCTTTACTAACCCCACCTCCACCCCTCACCTTTCTCTCGTCTTTTTTATACTCCTTTCTCTCTGTCCCTGTCTGTCTCTGCCTCTGTCTCTCTCTCACTGTCTCAACCCCCCTCCTTAATCATCCCCGTCAGGGAAGCGACGGGTTGTATTTGCTAGTTTGTAAATATAAACACACACACACACACACACACACACACAAAAACACACACACACACACACACACATATTTATTTATATATATATATATATATATATATATATATATATATATATATATATATATTTATATACATACTGTTACAGTTCTCGGAACCATATGCGTACAACAAACAGGTGTCCCGAAGTTAGTTATGCCATTAGTATATGTGTAGATAGATCCCTTCCTTGTGTGTAGTGGGGAGACACTGGGGTGCGTTGCGATGTTTTTTTTTAGTTAGGATAATAAATCATTTTATTTCCCCTCTTATGGAACCACGGTACCTTCCTAGCACTTGCAGCCCTTGGTTCGCTGGCCACAGCGTACCACTGTCCACCTGCTGTCTCCGGAAGCTCGTTTCTCGAGGGAAAATCTTCTCGTTCGCTGTTCCAGTTCCTCGGCTTCCCCAAACGTTCCAATTCCTTCTTGGCGGGTCCTCACACACATGGAGTTGGCGGGCTTGGTGGCTTGACCGAAACCCACCCAGAAAGGGCGGACCCCATGAAGGCCCTGTCCAATCAGGACGAACGATGACGTCAGCTTCGCCAAGGCCACTCCCTGACCTTGGGGATCTATAGATTTCGATACCATCCTCAGAGTAGAGTGAGAGAGTCAGAGAGTTCGCTGTTGGTTGAAGGAGGAAGAGGTTCGCTGGTTGGATTTGAAACTTCGTTCATTCGTTCATTGGTTGGTTGTGAGAGAGTTGAAAAGACCTCGACCAGGCCTCGGTCGGGTCCTGCTCCTGTCTGCAGCCCCGTTCATACCGTGGATTCCGCGCTCTCCGCCCGGGCTCCTTCGCAGACACAGTCTCCACATGTGCGGCTGTGGGCCGAACTGCACGACCTCTGTCGGGTGCCGCACCACGGAGCATCCCTTCCCTCGGAACGTTCAGGTACCAAAAGAACTGCGACCTCAGCTCCCTCCCTCCGTGGCTGCAAAAGTCCTTTGCCATTCAACTTGGGTTTATTTTGTCCGAGTGTGTGTCTGAGTGTGTGGCGCCTGTTCATTAAGTAAAAACTGTTTAAGTTTTTGATTACTGTAATTCTTGCCTGTATTTTTCTCGCGACAAGTCTGCTCTGTCCTGTTTTGTAAGTTGCTGTAATATTGTCGCACTACATCTCTCTTCTCTCCCCTGCAAAATACACTAATAAACCTGTTCCTGTACCACATGGATTTCCTCACCTTTGTGTAAATAAATTAATTATTGTAGAAATGTTCCCAGTTCGTTTTTGTCTCTTCTTTCATTGGTCCAGCATGGTTCGGATCTGAGTTTTAGCCGGGTCTTTATCCCCGATAATCTGTTCATTCTAGCCGGTATGTTCTTGGCAGTTCTGCTCGGCTGCATCTGACCCGGGGTTGGTAGTTGGTATTCTACCTTAGTTGGTAGAGTGATCTGGTTCGGGCAAGGCGTACCGAGGGCGTGGTTCCCCGGTACTTGAAACCGTGTGGTTAATTCGGTAAACTGATTCCACCTGGCAGGAAGACCCTACGCTACATGGTTGAGGTATTGGCGTCCACGGTCGGTTAAGCAACCCGCCACGTCATGGAATTATCCGTGAGCAACGGCCTACAATTCAGGGAGTCTGGTGGGAGACGACGTAACTTCCTCCACCTAGTGATCATTTTCGCCACCGGACCTCGGGCCCGCAACAATATATAGTTACGGATCCGGAGTTCGAATTTGACCTTGAGAGGAGACACTCGGGTTCCTCCCGAACACCCAGTCATGAGCCTGCCAGGCACAGATAACTCTGCGTGCCAGTGGGTTCCACAAACGCTTATTGGTACTTCCAATCCTGGTAGGGTTACACGACTTCGCCTGTTCCCGTTTCCAGTGGATTTACTGCACCAAGCGTGTTTTGTGCCCTCAATGTGTGCTTGCTTTAACTTACCATATCAGGTGCAGCCGAGCGGAGCAGCTAAGCACGCACCGGCCAGTAAGAGCAAATTGTGGGGAAGAACTTCCCGGATAACCTGTGTGCGAATGACACTGGACCAATGGAGGAAAAGACAGAATGAGCTGGGTACATTGATAATCGAAGCAATTTATTTATTTAGGCGTGGAAAGGGCCTGTGGCACAATAATAAACGGTTTTATTCCAAGCAATATGTACAGCAGGGGAAAGCAAGGCTTTGTGGGTTGCGACAAAAGAAATGCAACTACCTACAAAAGAGGACACAGTGCAGAGGTAACCCGATAAAAAGACCTGACACATTCTAAACCTTACACTAACACGACGGTCACCAGTGAACACAGACCTGAGAAAATTAGAATAGCAAGAAAGGTAGAGACAGCTCAAGATGTTTGCGACCTCTAGAATGCCTGGCGCGGTTGAGAGACCAGCACAAATGCAGTCGCTTAGGGTTGGGGAGAAGGGAAGAAAACTTGGGGTGTCTGAAGTGCATTGAGTGAGGAGGTGCAAATAAGGTGCAATGGGGTGCAGAGAAGGAAAAATGAAAAGAGGTGTGCGTCTGTAGGTTGCTCTTTTCGCTCTTGTGCGTCCACAGCAGACGAGACAGAATGTATTAGAGGAAAGCTTACAATGACATGTGAGAAAGCCTTTACATTTACAGACTCACGATCTATGATCAGTCTGGCGTTCTGCCCACTCGTCCACCCAGCGCTCAACTATGCCTACTCCGTTCCACTATCCTTCTTGTGCCGTCGATCAAGCCAACAAAAAATGTTTTTTAATGTATGCTCTAAACAAAATGCAGACACGGACGTACGTTTGCACCAGATTTCCTAACTCTGCTTTTTGCGTCGTACGCTCATTGTAAATATTGTCAATGGTTCCATGAACTCATATATTATATTGTCTGTTGAGAAATGCAATAAAGTGAAGTGAAAATAAGAAGATTGAAATGATACATCTGTGTGGGGAATAGGGACTGATATTTCCTTTGGGGAGTGGGTGGGGGTGGACCTTCTACCGATGGTAAAGTGATTGTGATTCAAACTCTGCATACGATTACGTGATTCAAACTCTGTATACGATTACATGATTCCAAAATCATATTGATTCCAAGAAGAGGATCAGTTGGCTTTCAAGGAACTTCATTGCAGGAGGAGACCATTAGGCCCATCAAGCCTGTGCAGTCAGCGGTTGCCAAACTATGGCTTTTTTTTTGTCTGTCCATGCTCCATCCTTTTTAAATGCTGAGCGTCAGGCAAGTAAGCAGCACATACCATTTTAACAAGCCTTTGTTTTGCCGGGGTCAGGTTCAAACGATTTTTTAGCGTCTGGTAGGTAGGTTGGTGGTTGCCAAACCACCAACCTACCAGACTGAGAGCAGATGCTCTCAAAATTACACAACCAAGTGTGCTTAAAATGCGATTAATAAAACAAAGAGATGGTATTCATAGAATGCGTACCCCATGCAGTCTTGAGAAGGGCTTGGTGCGAGCCAACTCTTTTGGCCGCAAATTTTTAATTAAGAAAACAAATTCAAATTAAATCAAATGGAAGACGAAATAAAATAGGTACTGCATTGGAGTCATCAGAAGGTACCCGAACAAGCAAAAAAGCAAAGATGAAGTCATCAAGAAGAACCTGGCAAGGATTTGAGTTTCAACTGCTTCTCCTCTCCCGTCAAACCCATCCAGGCACAGCCAAATGAGGCCTATTTTTATTTTTATTTTTAAACAACAACATATGACATCATAGCAAACTCAGCCTGTCATCCTTCCGAGGTCGGCGAAATGAGTACCAGTATACTGGGCCGGTGTATACCCCGGTTAAAATAGGTGTACCATCTCCCTGTGTTGAAAGAGGCGACCAGGGTTGCGTCAGGAAGGGCATCTGGCGTAAAACGTGCCAAATCACTATGCGGATAATACGGATGATCCGCTGTGGCGACCCCTAACGGGAGCAGCCAAAAGAAGAAGAAGTTATGACATCATAGCGAAGACACACGCCTATGATTTAAAAAAAAACAACAAAAAAAAAACATTCCCCATGGGGAATAATTGCCATGTTCCAAATTTCAATTTTTTTCCATGGAATGCTTTTGGAGATAGAAATCCAACATTTCTCATGTTTTTTTTTTCCAGCATGACTGCCACACCACATAACCTATGACGCCATAATTAACATCAAAACATTCGACATGAGTAGTTACACCGATGGTGAAAATTTGGTGTAAATCCACAAAGTGGTTCAAGCGAAAAGGGAATAACAAAATGCAGACGCACGTATGCACGTATGGGACGGATCGCTTAAACCAAGGGTTCATGGATAAAAATCTTGACAACTTTGCATAACACAGTTCCATTGGATATGGGAACTGAAACAAAGTTAACTTGCAAAATATATTATTATTGTTATGCTTTGATATACAATGTTTAGGCTCATGGATGATATTTGCAAAAATAATTATTTTTTAAAATTCTATTTGAAGAAAACACAAAAAATTGTTTATATATATATAACGTATATATATATATATATATATATATATATATATATATATATATATATATATATATATTTATATATATATATATATATATATATTTTTTTTTTTAACGTATTGTTGTGGTTGACGAAATTCACAAACCACCATTCAGGTCCCTTAGGTGAGATATCTCTGTAAGTATATGTGTAGTTCGGCCCAAACCCGTTGTTTCGAGGGAATAAATGTCATTCAGTCGGGCTGCGACTCTTCAGGATAGCCGTTTTTCTTTTACTATCTTTATTTTGGACCAGCCGCCATTACTACCACCACCAACCACAACGCCGCTTCACAACAACAACCACCAACCACAACGCCGCTTCACAACAACAACCACCAACCACAACGCCGCTTCACAACAACAACCACCAACCACAACGCCGCTTCACAACAACAACCACCAACCACAACGCCGCTTCACAACAACAGCCACGACCTTTACCGTCACAACTCGCCACCATCGCATCACCGTCATTCCCACGCCACTTGTGGGCGCCGATGCTGGACTCGTGCGGGGCGCGCACCGAGCAGCGTGTTCAGAGACATCACAAACTTTCCGAAGAAAAACGGATCAAAAACGACTCACGCCCACTTCTGTTCCGTCCTATCGGCGAGCTGGGGCGATTTGGCCCCGCCTCCAGGGCGTTGGAGTGAGGACGCTATATGCAAATTCATGGATCAAAAAGCATTCACGCCCACTTTTCCTCGGTCCAATGGGGAGCCAGTTTGAGGTGAAGGGTCGGAGGTAAAGGGTCAAAGGTGAAGGAGCGAAGCCACGGGGCTTATATAAACGGCCGCGCTCGCCAAACAGTTGGCAGTTGTGAGTTCGGAGGGGAGAAGTCAAGAGTTCGAGTTCGCGGTTGGGAGTTGTTGGTGGAGCTGGGAAGAAGTGGTACTAGTCAGAGTGAAGAGGACGGAGCTGTGGAGAGGTGGCAGCGGCGAAGGCGATCGAGGGGGTGCTCGCGTCGGAGTCGGGGAGCTGCGGAGGCCGGCGGCGCGACCGAGGTCGAGGTGGAGACTCTCGTCGCGGGACCCGAGACAGGGTGATATCCTCCTCCACCCCCCCCCCCCGAGCATCAACAACCCCCTCCTGTTTCCCCCCGCGCTGAGATAGTGCGACAAGGGGGCCCCTTTCCCACCCCCTACCAGGCACTGTCCGCGAGGCCCTCGGAGTTGAGGCGCCACCGCCGCTCCGCGTCTCATCAACAGACGGGTAGGCCCGACACGGTCTCGGCCCCAGGCCCGCCTACCCCCCTCATCCTTGAGGGTGGTTCTTTTATTTTGCTTTGGGAATATGTGTTGTCGGCGCCGTCTGTGAAGTAAAATTGTATAAGTGTTGCCGTGTGCTCGGTAGTCGGATAGCTCTGCATTGTGTTTCTCTTTTATATTTGCTTTTTGTGTAATATTGTGTTTCTTCTCCTTTCACATGTGCTTTTGGTGTAATCGTATATGTGTGCTTCCCGTTCATCGCGAAATAAATGTGAGTTATGTTGAACTGTTTTCCCGCTTCGCTTCGTCTTTTCCTCTATTGAATCTCCATCTTGCTTCACGTAAAGGGTTGGTCGTGGGCTAAAACGCCCGATAATTAATCGAACCGTCGAGGCCGACGAATAACACCGCTCGGTTATCCCGATAGTACGGAACGGGTCGCTTAAAGTGGCCCGTGTCCGAAGTCGACCTGCGGCGAGGTGCGATCGCCCGGTCTACCCTTCGTGTGGGTACTTAGGTAGGTCGAATTTGGCGAGCAACCCTATCCCACGCGGGGGTCGATTGGCACGATCGTGGTGAGACCGAAAGGTCCACCCCTGACTAGTTCCCGGCGTTAGTCCGAGAGGGTCACGACTGGATTGTCCGTCCGGTGGGCGACGTGCCGCGATTCGAGTTACGTGGCCGTCCGCACGCCGGCGGGCGCGAATCTGCAACAGTATATATATATTTTAACGTGTATATATATATATATATATATATATATATATATATATATATATATATATATATATATATATATATATATATATATATGTATATATATATATATATATATATATATATATACTGTGTGTATATATATATATATATATATATATATATATATATATATATATATATATATATATATATATATATATATATATATATATATACTGTGTGTACATATATATATATATATATATATATATATATATATATATATATATATATATATATATATATATATATATATATATATATACATACTGTATATACATACACACACAACACACACATGCAAAGTTGTGACTGGTATTGGAGTATTTGCTCAAAAAAAATTTGCTCAGAAAATGTCGATTCACTGATTTTTTTGGGACTTACCATCAGTCGGCTTTCCGTCAACAGACCAGGAAATGAAACAAAGTTCAAAATACTGAGAAATACCGGAGAAAAAGAATTCATATAGGAGCCCCCATTCCCAAATTTCTAACATTTCAATAATTTGAGATGTCTTGTACACCATAATTTCTTCGGCATCCAAAATTAATTGTTGAAAACTAAACGAATTTAAAATCTGCTTTCCATCACCCCCTGCATTCATCTTTGAAATTAAAACGTCATGAAGTAAATAATGTTAATGCGGTGCTTTGGCAACCATGAAGAAGTTAGTGAATTGATGGGTAAGTCCTTGGCCTGGAATAGTAATAATAATAATAATAATAATAATAATGGAGGCCACTGAACAGAGCTCCCGGGCATTGATGAAAAGAGGATAACCAATTTAAGGCCAGAACCAATAATCCTGGTGGCGGGCCGGGATGCCACTCCATAAAAGCAGATGGCAGGGAATTGTAGTTGGTCCAGAGTGCCGGGGATATTTCCCTTACTCTTCGTGAAGGATACCATGGGATCATTAATTTTCACCAACTAGAGAGTTCATAGAACACCTTACCCCGCCCGTGCTGTCTTGAGAAATAACAGCATGGGCTGGGTCACTGTGCGGCAAATTGGATTGGCTGAGATGACATAAAATGCCAAAATATTTTGTCCAAGTACTGCTAAACGGAAGGGTTTTGAAAGCGCCAAAAAGGAGATTTATGTGTTCTACACTGTTCAAGTGTATAATGCAATTGAAATAAAGTTATAATTTTAAAGGTTGCAGAAAAAAAATTCCAGAAGTTTACTGCAGTTGATGCCATGTCTTTTACACCACATTGCATTAGTTATTCGTGCCCGTTGTTTGTGTCCTTTATGACATCCTTGGTTTTGTTTGACTACCAGACAGGCAGACAAAGCATAATAATTATCTCATTCCTCAGTGCACATGCATGATAGGGATGAATTCAGAGCCAACGTACTGCAAAACTGCTAGTTCGTTTCAACGATTAATCTTCCGATTCGTGTCCAAGATATAACAATCAATTTAAATTTAGTTGATCCTGGATCATAAACTGGTGTTTTAAACAAAAGGAGAGACAGACAGAAGTGAACTAATTGCTTAACTCTGCTTTTTGCTTCGCATGTGCAGGGCAATGACCAGTGCTGGCAGATGTGTCCTCCAGCTTGACATCCATCTGAGGGACAGCACACACCTTGATGCCCTGCCCTGCATGCAAAACTCCAAGATGATGGTTTATAGCTGGGTCAGGATTAAAAACATGAATAGACAACTCGATGGCAAGTCCTCATACAAACTATCTATCTTGCCAATCCCACATCCATAGGACAAAATAAATGGATTTTGTTTTCATTTTTCATGGCATCGAATTACCTCCTCAACATACAAATTGCACCTCTTATCCTCAAATTGCAGCCCATTGCATGGTTTTCAATCGATTTATCTGCTTTTCATTGCTTTACAAGAAACAATAACATTGGTCAAAAGCTTATCCATGGAAGATAGTCGCATCCCTAACATACTATTGCAGTTCTGCGAAGCTGGTGCTCCCCTGAGGCAAGGACATACAACATATAGCAGTCCCGAGACAGATGCTTTATTCGTATTTGTTTTTGATAGCCTTTCCCTTATGTGTCGTGGGTTTATGGGACAAAAATTGTTGCGTGGGCTCTAGGTAGGTCTATATTCCAATCCTTTATCTATTTCATTTACATTACTTTACACACACGACCTCTCCTCCATGCATGCAGCTCACAGCAGCAGGCAGCTCATTACATACACACGCGATTTCTCCTTCAAATTGCGCGCCATTAACCAACGGACACTTCACTTCAAGCTTCACCAGCCTCGAACCACAATGCTACAACATTCTTTCGACCACCACAACGCCTTCATTATAATTCCTCCACACCATCGCACCAGAACTCAAGCTCACCTGCATGATCACCATTGATGCCACAACCTCAATGACCACCTCCACCACGAATCACCATGCCAAAAGCTCACCACTACACTCACCGCTACACCACTATTGCCATCACTCGTCCACAATCACCACCAATGCCGAACCCACCTTTTGAGATCAACGGGGAACAAGGGAGTGGCCCGGACCATAAGAGATACTTGGGTCTGGATGTTCTGGCATCTCGCTAAGGGTGCAAGCGTGTGCTAGCTCAGTTCAATGTTATATGGATAGCCCTTGCATTCCTGCTCAATTACAGCCCTCATTGGGTGTCCGGCATCTGTTCATGGTGGAGATTGCCACCAAATACCCCGGCGCAATATTAACCTCAGAGCTTCATTGCATGGCAGAGTTTGAGGTGAGTGACGCCATTTCCAGTGCCAAATCCTCATGAAGGGCGGAGCTTGAGCCAGGGTAATGGTCCACACACCAATGAGGGCACTGGAGAACACCCATCGCTCTACCTGTTCTGCAGTCAAGCGCCACCCCTGCTGGGGGGTTTATAAAAGAGTGTTTGGTCCTCTGGTTGCTCTCTTCTTGTTCTTGGAGTCACGGAGCGCAACGGAGCAAGCGAGACGAGCAGCATGGAATGGAACGGAGCCAATGGATCACAGAACGAGCAGTATTAGGCCGTTCGCCTTTACATGTACAAACTTCTTTGCACTCATGTTAAGTTTATCCTCTTACACGTTCTTTGCTTCATTTCCAAAACCACCCCTTCTCACATCTTCATTCCAAAAATTCCCCTGACACACACCTTTACATTTTAATCTTCACACATCACTGCACCTCACTGCACAGCACCGTACATCATCACATTTTCTCTAATCATGCATCTTAGACAACCTCAGTTTTTATCCCTCCTCCGGCCTCCCCCTCCTAAGTGACTGCGAACCGTGGGATCGTTGGCCGTGCCAGGTATTGGAGAGGTCGCACACCTCATAATGTCCCCATCTTTCTTTCTATTCTAATTTTCCTCGGATATGATTCCGATGGCACCTGTCTTAGAGTAAGTTAAGATGAAGGAAAATATCAGTATAGCTCTGCCCTGTGTTTCATGTGTTCTTTTGTAAATATTTGCATTTCTCTTGCTTCATCTGATGTAATAAACTTGTTTGTATAAATGTACCCAGTTCGCCGTGTCTTTTCCCCACTGGTCGAGCATAGTCCGCATGTAGTGTTAGCTGGAAGTTTTACCCCACGGATTGTCTCTTGTTAGCCAGTGTGTACTTGGCAGCTCCGCTCAGCTGCACCTGATATGGTAAGTTCCATGCAAGTACGCATTCAATGCATGAGACCCCTCTTGATGTGGCCGTCCACAAGTGAGGTACCATGTGAAGTAGTGAAACCCTGCCAGGATTGTCAGTACCAATCGACATTCGTGGTTGCTTTACAACCCACCGGAGCGCGAAGTTATCCGTGCTTGGTGGCCTCAGGACTGGGCGGTCCGGAGGAACTCGAGTGCTTCCCCTCGTGGCGAACCTTGAACCCTGGATCCGTAACAATACTGTACTGTTGCTAAGTTATGAGCTCCGTAACCCTGTGTTAGATGAGGTTATGTGTGTTTTAATCATCCACTTGAAAATGTTATGACAGTAAAATGTTCAAAAGCATATTATATTCTATAAACACCTCATAGGAACAGTTTGGAGCAAGGCATGCATCTCAAAAGTCTGTTCCAACGGCTCCAGAGAAATCCCAAATGTGCTCCTTGTTAACTAATCAATTAATTTTTGTTTTAACTATCTGTTCTCGACTTTCAGACCACAATGTAGTTCATGTGACATCCTCTGCCTGTGCAGGAAAATATGCTGGATGATGGGCTGAACTTTGCACACAAAGGCGATGTTGATTGTTAACGGTCTCCGGCCATTACGTCAATATGGAATAAATTCGATGAAAGTGTTCATTATGCAGTTACCCTTCTTGTGTGTGTGCAGCATCATTTCATGCACCAATAAATCAAATAATTTCTCAATGTTGACAGTAGCCTTGTAAGACAAAAATGCCTTTGAAATAATTTTACTTTGAGGACTCCTTTTCTTTTGCAATGGAAAGTGGCCGTGTCTCCCTGATTAATCACTTTGCAAAGATCTTAAGTCGACCCTATCTATCACTGAATGGTAAACCACAATACGTGTATCATGCATGCCAGATAAAGACTGCAGCATAAAACGGTTCCCAGAGCTTTTAGAATAAGCCCAAAATACTTGGAAGCATACCTCCGAGAAAGGGTTGCACCTCTGCACAACGAAACAGTCGGAGAACTTCCTGATCCTGCATTGAAGTTCATTGAAAGGGAACTCATAAATTAAAAGTGAGAATACTTTGAATCAGAGACCGATATAAATGATATAAAACAGTTATCAACATGAAACTTTCAATTTCCTTACCAAGTGCATACCTTGGTTTGCTTTACCAGTCAACACATGATAATTCTTCTTCTGTTTCAATTAATCATTCATATTCCACATTTAGATCTTCCGATATCATCCAGATCAAGGAGTGTTTACAACTTCAGGGCAGTCATCAGGTTTCAAACCTCGATATTTGTGCTACATTTCGCGATGCGGTAGCATGCCAGCAGGTGTAACCTTTTGAGCAATGGCTGCTGCCAGACTTGTTCTTCTCTCCGCACATACATCACATCTGGCACAGGCTATGGTATATGTGATTACATATCTGTTTGTATGCATGATGAAAGCAAAACGTCCAAAAGCTGAAATTCTTATATCGACATTTTCATTCCAGGTACTTGACAAATGTTCATCCTGAGTGCTTCCCTCTGTCCAAAGAAGCAGCAACTCATCAATCTCAAAGTAACTGCAAAAAATAGACTCTTTCCTCATTCATCCACAATTTCTCAGTCCTCACATTTGGTGGACCATGTCATGAGGTTGGCTGATGCAGAAGAAAATGTGATGATGTACAACGTTATCGAGCGTGGGTAGACGAGCATTTTTGTGTGGCTGTTTTTAACCCGACTCAACATCCACATTATCGGTGTAGCTTAGACAGAGTAGGCATTGTTTAATGGAAGTTTATCTGCAAAGTTAGTTGGTAAATGTGGTGCAAACGAGGCATAACTGGATATGACTTTCCAACCATCCTGGAATAGTTTTGCTTTCCAAATTTCAAAAAGTTAAAACAATTTCTTAATTTCAGTCTCTTTTTTTCCCCCACAAGGGAGAGGCTCATGGAAAAGCAAGGTTGAGTTGACAATGTAGTCGTGGAACAACAATTGGGCACAACCGGAAAGGGGATAAACGAACATGAAAGGAAGAGATAGAGAGGAAATGCTGAAATCAGCAAGTTAGAGGGTTGGGGATAGGAAGAGTTAATGGAGATAATGAAGATCATGGGTCAGGATGAGGGATGACGTGAGGCGACGGTGCATTGCTTTGCTGGATGATCTGGAGGGATGAGGGAGATGGAGCCTCTGGAAGGCAGCTCCGAAGATGGGGAGAAGTGAGGAATAAGAGAGTTGAGTTGTGCAATCTGCCTGGATTTTAGAAGTTCAACCAGGAGGGGTTACTGGAAGAACGCATGTGTAGTGATTCATTAATTTTTCATTATTATTGAACACTAACATTAATCTTGCTAATATGTGCAACAAAGCAAACGTGTGAACACGAACAGACAATCAGTGGAGTTTTTTGAGAGAACCAATAGACGTGGAGGACACTGGAAGGTTCACGTCGCTGGAGCTCATCCTCCCGACACGTGAAAAGCTTGCGGTGTTTTTTCTTACAAGCAATTTCTTATTCTCAACTCACTCAACGTGTCAGTATTTATGAGTGACTTGTTCTCCATCATCAAGACAATTGAGCGAAGTTGATTTCGTTTGTTTGGTGAACAACCACGACAAAAACGAACGAGTCTACTCTTCTGCTTACTATCATCGACGCCATTTTAAAGCCACGGTGGCTCAACGCCAAGGGACCATTCTTCTTCAATAACTGCTGGAGAGACATCGGAAGGTTTAATTATCAACCAGATTTCATTAACAACACGTCATCGTGTTTTAAATGTGAGTGAGATTTATTTTGTTCTCGTTCACACACCATCATCATAACCAGCACACTGAATTATCACCACATATGCATCCGGGAGTTGCTGGGGAGGGTGACGAGAGAGCAGTGTTGGAGATGATACGATGAAAAACAAAACATAGAGAAAACTGAACTGCCTGCAATTTGAGAGCAACTCATCACAGGAGATTCCAATAATTCTGAGAGCTTTCGATTCCACAAAATCCAGTTGAGACAGACGTGAAGCTGCAGCCCCAGTCCATAAGAGAGAGCAATACTGCATTGAGCAATGAATAAAGGCTTTTTAGGTTGTGAGTAGCTCTGATTTTCCAAAGAAAGACTTGGATCAACATAGCATGCCCAGTTTGGGGCTGGCTTGAGATGTGTTGCATTACATGGTGTACCCTCCCTTGGATGGACTTTATGTGAGGTGCCATGTGTGCCAGCATGGGTTATTGGTGGTCAGTCAAGGAAAAGTTATGGCTGACGGTGAGACCTATAAGTTCAAAAGACCGAACCTCTTCCGGTGGAGGCCAAAATAAATTGATAGGTGTGTTTTCCCTTAAATTATTTATGCACCTGATTATTGGATTTCAACTATCTTTTTTTTTTCTTTCTTTTTTTTGATTGAAGTATCTCTTAAAAACAGGAGAGTCATATCAAAGTCGAATATTATATGATTTTCATACTTGCAAATGTGGGTTCAATTTGATCAGATTTGGCAATTCATTAAAATTTCTCACCCCAAAGCTGTACATCAACTGCATTGGAATCATCCTTCACAGTTATATGTCCAGTGTAATGAAATTATTAATTATTGAACACACCTGCTGAATCCTCTCTGGAACATTTGAAAATACTCAAGTCTGAGTTTGACCAGAAACTTGAGCAAAACCTCATTATGTAAGCAACAATTGGATGTACCCACTTGTAATAAGGCCTTTATTTACAGTGAAATAAGTGTTTCGATTTACCATTAAAATGTCATGTATTATATTAATTATCCCATTGAACACCATTAAAGTTTGCCCCGTGTTTAATAATGTCCTTGAACTATTTGGCCGACTGTCGATAAAATGCATGCCTCGTTCAGGTTTTTTAAAATTATCTTTTGCTATAGACTTCATTTGACTGCTGATGAATTATTCAAACATTCCCACAAGCTGTAAAAATATATGGCTCCCACTTTCCTGAATCATACCAGTTCCACCATTGCATTTTGCACTTTCAAATTGCTTCTGAACCCAGGTGAGACCAAACGTTATGCGTTTCGAATTATGATGCATCTCGTTTGGAAAAATTGTGCACCATGCAACTTGAATAAATATGGACCGAGGCAGGTGGTGGAGATGGGAGGGGTGGTGGGGTCGAGGTTTTGGAGGGGATGGGTAGCTTGGCTGTTGGTTGTCTTTGAAGATTGCTATGGTTTTCCAAAGGTTGCTCAAAGTATTTTTTGTTAGTGCACTTACCTTTGAATTGTCTCGTCTGGGTTTGGTGTTCCCGATTGGACTAATCAACCGTCGGATGGATATTCCGCAGGCATGGTGTTTCTTTACATAGTGCTGGACTTTCAGTCAGGTTTCACGTGTGCCAGCATGTGTCTTTCATGAGGAACCTGGCCATTTGGTTGGTGAAAGACTTGGGTAGTCGTAGTAGTAGTAGTAGTAGTAATTGTGATGCTGATTGTTGAAGTAATACAGTACAGTGTTGGAATTTTTAACTGAAATCTCAAGATCAGTTTTTATCTGTGCCACCAAAGGTGGGCGCAGGTTATGTTTTCAGCT
Source organism: Eptatretus burgeri (assembly GCF_056783735.1). Classification (NCBI taxonomy): domain Eukaryota; kingdom Metazoa; phylum Chordata; class Myxini; order Myxiniformes; family Myxinidae; genus Eptatretus; species Eptatretus burgeri. The sequence goes on along the minus strand of NC_140961.1, from coordinate 16,558,235 downwards.
CTGTCTATCTGTCTGTTACTTGCAAAATCGAAGATTTTTCAAGAACGTGTATTGGTCAGTCGATTTTGTTATTCTGTCTTTGTTTGTTTTGTCAATCGCCTACAGGTCAAAATTCCAAACCGATCATCATAAAACTTTACAAAGTTGTGGAGATATGCTTAACTGAGAAGCCCATTGATTTTGAGGTCAAAAGGTCAAAGTACAACTCAAGGTCAAACTTCTACAATCATCAATTTTAATCTGAAAAATCGTCAATTTTCATCCGATTGACATGAGAGTTAAACACCAATTGCACAGTGCATTATTCAATCAGGAAAACAACTATTTTGGAGGTCAAAATGTCAAAGGTCAACCTTAGGTCAAACTTATAAAATTATCAAATTTCATCTGAAAAAGTCAATTTTCATCCGATTAACCTAAAAAAAATTAAGCAGCAATTGTATTGTGCATCACTGAATTTGGAAACCTATTATTTTTGAGGTCAAAAGGTCAAAGGTCAAACTTCTAAAATCATCTATTTCAATCTGAAAAAAGTAAATTTTCATCTGATTGACCTGAGCGTTGATTAAGATTGTCAATTTTAATCTTAATGAAATGGACAATATGATGTATCCATGGTAACTTTTGAAGGAAGGGGGCGGGTGGATTTTGCAAGTGTCGTGCTCTGCACGACGTCTTTTTCTGTTTGTTTGTTTGTTTGTGTGGAGAGTATTTTAAAAAGTTGTAGACGGATTCGGCCGAAATTTGCTGTACAGATTGGGTGTGTGACAAGGACTAATTGATTAGATTTTGGTGAAGATCCACATACAGATCCGCATACTAGATTTTCCAAGTGTTTCTTCACCATTGAGAGATAGGGCCAAAAACGATATATAACATGATATTTCCAAAAGGTGTGGACTAGTTATGACAAAACTTGGTGGATCAGTTGGTTAGGTGACAAGAACAAGGCGATTCGATTTGGTTCGGCTCCGGATCCATATCTGGCCTATCAATGGGATACAAAATGTAAACTGTTCAGCTTGGCAGAGGTTTGCACTCCACCGAGAGACGTTCTAGTTGGTTATGCATCTGGTCCCCTTCGTGTACGTTCACATTCCTTCAGCAGAATACACTCTCACTTGTAATTATTATTTCTTTGTACAGTCTTCCAAAATCCTGACAAATCTCACTGACACTCTCTCACTCTCACTGACACTCTCACGATGTCTCTCTGAAAGGACTGTTTGAACCCTCCCACCCCCATCTACTTTCTCAATGATCCTCTGGAAGAAGTCCTTTCATTCAAGCTTCTGGGTCTCTCTATCTGCCATGATCTTTCCTTGGAAAGCCACATTTCCAACTTGGCCTCCCAAAGCAGTCACCGACTGGGAATCCTCCATCGCGCAAAGTCCTTCCTTTGCACAACTGAGTTCCTGAGAACATACAAATCTTTCATCGACAGCCTGATGAAGTACCGCTCTCCCCTCTGAGCTGGTGCTCCTGCCTCTCACCTTTCTCGGCTTCACGCTGTGGAAACCAAGGCATTTAATATCATTGGTATCTCCCACGATGAGGATGAGTCTTTGGGCCTCTCACTCTCTCATCGCAGGCAGGTCGGTGGTCTTTCTGTCTTCTACCGTCTCCTCTCAGGTGTCACCCCCCCCACCGCTCTCTCTGAGATGTCCCGCCCACATATTTCCGCAGGGTGCTCAAGGTCTGTCTGCAACCCCCTTTTGGTAGAACCACCAAAATCACAAATCATTGCTCACCTTCACTCTTTCATTGTTCATTTTCCCCACCTTTGGAACAAACTCCCACACTCTCTTCAATCCAACTCTTCCTCCAGGCCTTCAAAACAGTTGTTCACCACCACCTCTTATCTTCCCCCATCCAACAGCACGATCTTTTCTACCCCCATTAATTCACCCCAAACCCACCTCTTTCAAATTCCCTGCTTTCCTTCCTGAAAGTCCCCGTAATGTCCATCTTGTATACCCCGTGTTCCCCGCCCCATCTCTCTCCCTTGAACAGATATCCTTATGTCTCTGTTCCCCACTGTTTTGTCGTTCCCTCTCCCACCCCTATTGTCTCCTGCTCCCCTTGTGTGTTGTGTGTTACCTCTCATACGAGCCTCGACAATGCATACAAAAAAAAAATCCAGGCCTAATGCACACACAAACAATTTTGTTCCTCACTCCTCCCATACGTGATATGGCATTCCGTAAAGCTGTTAAATCCCAATATTTGGGTTTCAAGCTGGTGTTGCACAACTATCGCATGTCGTCCCCCATCCACACTCGTGCGTGGTCGTTTTGACCCCCATTAACAATACCTAACACAAGCCCAGTCTTACATGCAGATGTCCATGTTTACTCCTTCCCCATCTCTCCTTTTTCTCCTGTTCGTTCATTCCCTTATTGTATTCGAGCAAATGCAATCCCTTGTTTCACTGACGGGGTTATTAAGAGAGAGAGAGAGAGAGAGAGAGAGAGAGAGAGAGAGAGAGAGAGAGAGAGAGAGAGAGAGAGAGAGAGAGAGAGAGAGAGAGAGAGAGAGAGAGAGAGAGAGAGAGAGAGAGAGAGAGAGAGAGAGAGAGAGAGAGAGAGAGAGAGAGAGAGAGAGAGAGAGAGAGAGAGAGAGAGAGAGACACCGAGAGACACCGAGAGACACCGAGAGACACCGAGAGACACCGAGAGACACCGAGAGACCACGAGAGAGACCACGAGAGAGAGACCACGAGAGACCACAACCACCGACCTTTCAGGCTCAGAGTGGACACTCCAACCATTACCCCATCGGCTTTTCTCACCCAACAAATCCTGCATTTCAATGACATGTTTCATCTTCAAGCATCCTTGGACGACCACCTTAAGTCCTTGGCTGACTAGCCTTGATTGAAGATTTGATGAATACAAGAGCCTGCCATTTTACAGCCTGAGCTATCACCTTAATTTATGTGAATATCTCCTTTGTATATGTCAATGCAGTTGACATGACATGAACATGTGTTTCATGATTTGCATCACGTGCTTCGTTGAGCTACAATTATTGCAGGTTCGGTTTGGTTGCCATGCCAGGTGAGCCCTTGAGAAGTAAACCGGGCTATGCCACACCAAGGGACAGATCGAGTTGAGTCTGCTGAAGTCCACTCTTTCAAGGTCATTATACACCGGTGGTGTTAACAAGACAGTTTCCAAAAAAACTCTCTGAGGCTGACACTGATCTTTGGTCAATGAGTGCATGAACTTTGAACTCTGTTGTATCAGAACTGCATTTCATGTCGAATAAGCAGGTTTATTTCTTGCTACCACTACTACTCCGACAACTTTTAATCACCACAATTGTTCCTACCTTCTTGTGGGGTCAGCCGGACCAGTTTATTTCCAAAGGGCTCATGTAAACAAATTACGAGCCACTCGAATGTCGCGTAAACACATCTCAAACCCCTGGGCTCACAATCCTAGACCATTTCAAGCACCATCGGTTTTTCTTTCCTCTTGAAACTATCTTGACATTATATGAATTTATTGAGTGCACGATATGGATGTGCTTACAAACAAATTCCAAACGGTTTGCAACGTTTTCTATTTGGTGTACCGTACTCTTTCCAGAGCATCGGTGCTGCCAAAGTAGTTTATTGGCCACGGTTGTACTGGGTGGTTTGCCATTGCCATCGCAGCATTGTTTGTCCATGCTCTGTCCTTTTAAGAGTTCAATAGTTCAAGTGAGAAAGTAGCACGTACCATTTTTTTAAAAAGGTCTTTAGGATGATCCTGCCAAGGTTCGAACCACCGACCTTTCAGGCACAGAGTGGACACTCCAACCATCACCCCACCCAGTCTGGTTTCACATCCAGCAAATGGCCAAATATTATTCATACCTGTCGGCTTTCGGCTACCTCAGTTTACCTGGTACAACCACCCAGACCCAGTGGTGTAGTTCGGGTTTGTTTAGCTCAGGGCAAAAAGTCAACAATAGCGTCCAATAGGCACTGGCATATTCAAAAATTTCGTTGGGGTTGGGGGGGGGGCTCTATGAATGAGCTCTAAGCTTCCCCAGAAGACTCAGCAGCAGAGTCCTGGAAGCTGTTCAAAATAATAGATTTAGATTTAGTCATGATTTCCTGAGTTAATTAGGATAATTAACTACAAATAATCTGGAAGAATTCCCATATTTCCAAACACACACCATATCAGTGTATGCTGAAAAGTTTAATAGGTCCTTCAAAAAAAAAAGGCTTTCTAATTAGAAAAAAAAAACAAAAAAAAAACAATGATAACATTGTCACAAAGCATATATTAATACGAATAATATTAACAATAATAATAATAATATTGGTACCATATCGCAATAATAACAAACGTATAATTCCCACCTTATGTTTGCCCCGGTTAGAATAGGTGTACCATATCCCTGTGTGTCGTAAGAGGCGACCAGGGTTGCGTCAGGAAGGGCATCCGGCGTAAAAACCTATGCCAAATCATAATGCGGACAACAAAACGAATTTCCATACCGGATCGGTCGAGGCCCGGGTTACCAACGACCGCCACCGGTACCGGTGGTCAGCAGGGTACCAGTGGAAATTGTGCTACTGCTGGGCGAAGGAGGAGAAGGAGACGGGGAAGGCGAGTCCGGAGGCAGTGGGAGAGGGGGAAGGGTAGAAGTGTGGAGGTGAGAGTTGGAACTCTGAATGTTGGGACGATGACTGGCAAAGGGCGAGAGTTGGCTGATATGATGGAGAGAAGAAAGGTGGACAGACTGTGTGTACAAGAGACCAAGTGGATGGGGAGTAAGGCTCGGAGCATTGGAGGTGGTTTAAAACTGTTCTACCATGGTGTGGATGGGAGGAGAAATGGTGTCGGGGTAATCCTGAAGGAAGTTTATGTCAAGAGCGTATTGGAGGTGAGGAGAGTGTCTGACCGAGTGATGAGTGTGAAGTTGGAAATTGAAGGGGTGATGATGAATGTCATCAGTGCATATGCCCCACATATGGGATGTGAGATGGAGTATAAAGAAGATTTCTGGAGTGAGTTAGATGAAGTGGTGGAGAGTGTATCCAAGGATGAAAGAGTGGTGATTGGAGCAGATTTCAATGGGCATGTTGGGGAAGGGAATAAAGAGGATGAGGAGGTGATGGGTAGGTACGGTCTCAACGAGAGAAATGTGGAAGGGCAAATGGTGGTAGAGTTTGCAAAAAGAATGGAAATGACAGTGGTAAATACATATTTCAAGAAGAAGGAGGAACACAGGGTGACATACAAGAGTGGAGGAAAGTGCACACAGGTGGATTACATCTTAAGCAGGAGATGCAACCTGAAAGAGATTAGTGACTGTAAGGTTGTGGCAGGGGAGAGTGCAGCTCGACAGCATCGATTGGTGGTCTGTAGGATGACTTTAGAGGTGAGGTTGAGGAAGAGAGTGAGGGCTGAACCAAGGACCAGATGGTGGAAGCTGAAGGAGGAAGACTGTTGCGTGAAATTTAGGGAGGAGGTGAGACAGGCGTTGGATGGTGGTAAAGATGGGTGGGATGATTGGGCAACGACAGCAGAAGTTGTGAGGGAGATAGCTAGGAAGGTACTTGGTGTGACATCTGGACAGAGGAAGGAAGATAAGGAGACTTGGTGGTGGAACGAGGAAGTACAGGAAAGTATAAGGAAGAAGGGGTTGGCGAAAAAGAAGTGGGATAGTCAGAGAGATGAAGAAAGTAGGCAGGAGTACAAGGAGTGGCGGCGAAAGGCAAAAAGAGAGGTGGCAAAGGCCAAGGAAAAGGCATATGACGAGCTGTATGAGAAGTTGGATACAAAAGAAGGGGAAAAGGATTTATACCGATTGGCAAGACAGAGGGACCGAGCTGGGAAGGATGTGCTGCAGGTTAGGGTGATAAAGGACGCAAATGGGAATGTGCTGACGAGCGAGGAGAGTGTGTTGAGAAGGTGGATGGAGTACTTTGAGGAGCTGATGAATGAAGAAAATGAGAGAGAGAGAGAAGGTTGGAAGAGGTGGAGATCGTGAATCTGGAAGTGGGGTGGATCAGTAAGGATGAAGTGAGGACTGCTATGAAGAAGATGAAAAGTGGAAAGGCGGTTGGCCCAGATGGTATACCAGTGGAGGCATGGAAGTGCTTCGGAGAGATGGCAGTGGGGTTGTTAACCAGATTGTTTAATAAAGTCTTGGAAAGTGAGAGGATGCCGGAGGAGTGGAGATTAAGTGTACTGGTTCCGATTTTCAAGAATAAGGGTGATGTGCAGAGCTGTGGAAATTACAGAGGGATAAAGTTGTGAGGCCACACCATGAAGTTGTGGGAAAGAGTAGTGGAAGCTCGGTTGAGAGGAGAGGTGACGATCTGTGAGCAGCAATATGGGTTTATGCCAGGAAAGAGCACCACTGATGCGATGTTTGCTTTGAGAATGTTGATGGAGAAGTATAGGGAAGGCCAGAAAGAGTTACATTGTGTGTTTGTGGATTTAGAGAAAGCTTATGATAGGGTGCCAAGAGAGGAGTTGTGGTATTGTATAAGGAAGTCGGGAGTGATGGAGAAGTATGTGAGGATTGTGCAGGATATGTACGAGGACAGTGTGACAGCGGTGAGGTGTGCGGTAGGAATGACGGACCAGTTTAAGGTAAAAGTGGGATTGCACCAAGGATCGACTCTGAGCCCTTTCCTGTTTGCAATGGTGATGGACAGGTTGACGGACGAGATCAGACTGGAGTCCCCATGGACTATGATGTTCGCGGATGACATCATGATCTGTAGGGAGAGTGGGAAGCAGGCTGAATCGAGCCTTGAGAGGTGGAGGCACGCACTGGAGAGAAGGGGAATGATAGTCAGTAGGAGTAAGATGGAGTACATGTGCGTAAATGAGACGGAGGGTGGTGGTATGGTGCGGTTGCAAGGAGTTGAGGTGGGGAAGGTGGATGGGTTTAAATACTTGGGATCAACTGTCCAAAGTAACGGAGAGTGTGGGAGAGAAGTGAAAAAGAGAGTGCAGGCAGGATGGAGTGGGTGGAGAAGAGTTGCAGGAGTGATTTGTGACAGAAGGGTAGCTGCAAGAGTGAAGGGGAAAGTATATAAGACGGTAGTGAGACCAGCTATGTTGTATGGTTTGGAGGCGGTGGCACTAACAAAAAGACAGGAAGCAGAGCTGGAGATGGCAGAGTTAAAGATGCTGTGATTCTCGTTGGGAGTGATGAGGATGGATAGGATAAGAAATGAGTATATTAGAGGGACAGCGCAGGTAGGACGGTTTGGAGACAAAGTGAGAGAGGCGAGATTGAGATGGTTTGGACATGTGCACAGGAGGAAAACGGAGTATATCGGGAGAAGGATGCTGAAGATGGAGCCGCCAGGCAGGAGGAGAAGAGGAAGGCCAAAGAAGAGGTTCATGGATACGGTGAGGGCGGACATGCAGGTGGTTGGAGTGTCAACGGTAGATGTGGAGGATAAAGCGAAATGGAGACGGTTGATCCGCTGTGGCGACCCCTAACGGGAGCGAGCCGAAAGAAGAAGAAGAAGAGTATAATTCCCACCTTAGTCCAAGCAGACCTGGGCTGAGTGGAAGGCAAACTCATGCTGAAGCTGTACACTGTACAGCAGGTAGATATGCTATAAGGCCATTAACAACAGCTACATCAAACATAACCAGACAAAATCTACTTAACAGAAACTTTCCTCCTTCAAGATGTCTCTGAATCCCCAGTATCACTCCCTGGTTACTCCCTCCTCCGGTGACCTGAGCCTTGTCCTGGCGGCGTATTTGCTCTCTTCATCAAAAACTCTTTGCCTCATTCTCAATGCAATGCTCTCACTCCCCCACACCCCCAGGAATACCTCCATCAACGGCGTCCCCTCCACTCTCACCTCCTGTTTATATGTGTGTTGTAACGTCCACTAAACAGTGATGACTCCATTTTCATCTCGCTCGCCGAAAACATGGAACAAGTTCTATCCTCTCATCCCAACTCTCTCTTCCTCCTCAAATGTGGTGACTTCAATTGTCATCATGATAGTTGGCTGGGTGTGGGTACCTCTCTCACGTGCCATGGCACTTCAACAAAAGACTTCTGCGACTCAAAGGGACTCACACGATCTGTCAACTTCCCGACCCAGATCTCAACCAATGGTACTCCATCTCTTCTGGATCTGATTTTGACCAATTTCACAGAAAATATCTGCTGTTCTTCCTCCACTCCAGTCGGTTCATCTGACCTATGCTTGACATCATATGCAGACATCTCTCTGGCTGTTATTAGAGAAACACCTCAGCACCGTCGAGTCGGGCATTTCATTCAGGCTGACTGGATGGGTTTTCAAGCAGCCATCAAACTTCTCGACTTGTCTCCGATCTCTACTTTCTCTGACATCAACTCATACTGGGAATTCTTTCAAAGAAACTTGCTCTCTCTCATGCACAGATTTATCCCTTCTCCTATGCAGTTGTCCTACTCTTTCTCCTGCCGATGGTACACTGAAGCTTGTGTTGAAGCAGTTGTCCTAAAACAACCTGCCTTCGCCTCATGGAAGGCTGGTCCAACTGAAGGTAATCTCAGTTCCTTCCACAAAGCTCAGAACAAGTGTGTGTCTACCCTCAGGAGAGGCAGGAATCAACATCTTTCTCATCTCAAGTCTGAACTCTCAAACCCGTCTCCCTCCTCCAAATCTTGGTGGCATCCAGTTACGTCTTTCTGGTGTATGTTCCCCCTTCCATCCCCTCCCTTATCTCAAATGGCCATACAACATACACTGCACGTGAAAAGGCTGAATGCTGAAACTCCATGTTTGCTTCTAAATCTTGTGTCCCAAACCCATCGATTTCTGTACCCACCTTACCCAGTCGCACCTAGCTGTTCCTGGACTCTGTGTCCTTTTCTCCTGACAAGGTGGAGAGCTTGTTGTCAAACCTCGACTCAGATTCTAAAATCCGTCCTGACGGCATCAGCCCACGTTTTCCAATAACCTGCTCTGCTGCTCTTGCTCACCCTCTCTCTGTTCTATTCACTCTCGCATTTGCTCATGGTCATCTGCCATCTGTGTTGAAATCAGCAAACATTATTCTTCTGCATAAAAAGGTGCAAGAACAGATTCCTGCAACGACAGACCAATCAGCCTTCTAATCATCAGCAAGGTTATGAAATCCATCATCGCTTCTGACATCAAATCCTTCCTCTTCTCCAATGGCCTGATTTTAGATCATCAATTTGGTTTCAGACCAGGTCACTCTACCCTGGATATCCTGCTTCTGCTCTCCCAACAATGGATGGAGGTCCTCAATGCCAGACATGAAATCAGAGCCATCTCCCGAGACATATCATGTGCTTTCCATACAGTCTGGCACCCTGACCTGCTCACCAAACTCTCTTCCTATGGTATCTAAGGACATCTCCACTCATGTCTCGCAGACTTCCTCTCCTGTCGCAGCCAATATTTGGCTCTTCATGGAATTCTCTCATCCCCTCTTCCCATCCAGGCTGGAGTTCCTCAAGGCAGTGTTCTTGGCCCAGTGCTTGTTCTGTTTTTCATCTCTGAGACAATGATGTCTCAGACTCTGGAAAATCCCTTTTATCTCTTCACTGATGACTCCACCCTCTGCCGTACCATCTGTCATCCCTCAGATCGGCAAGCAGCAACTTCTTCACTCTCTGCAGGTCTGGATAAAATCACAAGCTGGTACAACACGTGGAACATGTGTTTCAATCTTGACAAGTCTCACACTCTCACTATGTCTCTCTGAAAGGACCATCTGGAAAAACCCCACATCTACTTTCTCAACAATCCTCTTGAATATGTCTTTTCATTCAAGCTTCTGGGTCTCACTCTCTGCGGCCTGATGGAGTACTGCTCTCCCCTCTGGACTAGTGCTCCCACTTCTCACCTTTCTCGGCTTCATGCTGTGGAAACCAAGGCATTTAGGACTATTGGCATCTCCCACGATGAGGCTGAGTCTTTGGGTCTCTCACACTCTCACTACAGGCAGGTTGGGGGCCTTTCTGTGTACTACCATCTCCTCTCCAGCCTTGCCCCCCCTGCTCTGTCTGCAATCTGTCCCCCCACCCCCCCCCCCATATTCCCGCAGGGTGCTCAAGGTCCGCCAGCAACCCCATTATGGTAAAGCTACCAAAATCAATCATCACTGCTCACCTTCATTCTTTCATTCACCTTCATTCTTGTTTTTCCCACCTTCGGAACAAACGCCCACATTCCCTTCAATCCCACTCTTCCCTCCAGATCTTCAAAACAGCTGTTCACCACCATCTCTTCTCTTCACCCATCCTAAACCATGATCTTTTCTACCCCTGTTAATCCACCCCAAACCCACCTCCTTCAAATTCCCTTCTTTCCTTCCTGAAAGTCCCTGTAGTGTCCATCTTGTTACCCAATGTACCCCACTCCATCCCTCTCCCTTGCACAGATCTCCTTCTGTCTCTGTTCCCCACCATTTTGTGCTTCCCTCTGCCTCCACTCTTGTCTCATGCTCCTCTTTTTGTAGTTCTGTTTGTTACCTCTTATTTGAGCCTCGATCTTGTATATTTAAAAAAAACAAACATTCATTTTGTATTTGTGGGGAAAGGTTGGCGATGACTTCGTGCTTTACCTGCTGAATTTGGGGAACATGTTGATGACTTTTGTGCTTTACATGGTCAATTTCGGTAACATGGTAACAAGCTTTGTGCTTTGCCTGTTGAATTTTGGTAACATGGTAATGAGCTTTGTGCTTTACCTGTTAAATTTTGGGAACACGGTAACATGTTTTGTGCTTTACCTGTTGAATTCTGGTAACATAGTGTTATGGTTGTGGTGGTAGATGGAGGAATTTAATGGGAAAGTTAGGATTGAATAGGGTTGTTTGCTCCACGGACGTGTTGGAGACATCTCGATGTAAATTATGCAGGGAAACTGTGACCTTAAGTGTTCCATGTCACCGCACGGCGGGGGGGGGGGGCGGTGTTAATTTGATAGGGATTAGGGATACGTTCCCCAAGTATGTATTTGCCCCCCCTGTGACTTTTCCCTATGTTTTTGTATTACAAATCAGCAATGATGGAGTTTCGCTTTCATAACAACTACAACAAAAGCTAGCCAAACATGCCGAGTGGGCGGAAGCCCCGTCTTACCGGGTTTCGTGTGAGCAAGCCATGCCCAGGAGGTGGAATGGTTGTTCGGTGTGACATCAAATGAGATCAGGAACTCGGAGGTTGGTGGCTTGTTTGGACGCGTGCAGAGTGAGGGACACACGTGGTCGAGAGAGAACGTAGCTAGGAGATGGCCTGCAAGAAGAGATTTTTACGGCTTGCTTTCCTTCGACGCATGAAGAAGACGGCATGATTCTCGAATTCGTGCTGGGGCGAATTGTCTCGCGTACTGAGCAAGACGTTGGCCATTAGCTCTTGGATGGGTCGTGAGAAATGGACCCCGGAGCCTCGTGTATGTCAAACAGTTGGTCGGTGTGGAGGATCCATGCACGAAGCAGCTGCACGGGGTCTCTGAGCCTTGGTGTTAAATACCGCTCACGAATTGCACAACGTACTTTTTCCGCTGTGAGAGAGTGGCTTGGCGCCATTTTTTGGGCATGTCGACACGCACAGGACCAAGCGCCTCGATTCCAAGTTCCACAAAGACCATTTCTGGACCAAGATAAGTGCCAGAATAAAGGAAGGATTTTCTTTTGTTTCATTTTCCCCTTGTCCATATTTAAATCTGTGTGTAGAGGCGCCTCGACTTTAGGATTTATTTACTTCATCTTATTGTCATTACCTTTTGAATTACCCTTGTAAATATTTATATTGTCAATAAATTCCACGGATATTCTAAGTTGATGTGTCTTTGTATTTGTCATGTGGCTTAAGTATAAATCCCCATGTCTTGTGCTTTCCTCATGCCTCCGTTGCTCTGTCAATGCCGCGCCCGACCCTTTCCACGTGCGTTATGTTAACCATGCAGCACCGCGACAATACTCATGAGCTTTGTGCTTTGCCTGTTACATTTTGGGAACATGGTAACGAGCTTTATGCTTTACCTGTTCAATTTTGGTTACATGGTAACGAGCTTTATGCTTTGCCTGTTAAATTTTGGTAACATGGTAACGAGCTTTGTGTTTTACCTGTTGAATTTTGGTGACATGGTAATGAGCTTTGTGCTTTACCTGTCCAATTTTGGTGACATGGTAATGAGCTTTATGCTTTTCCTGTTAAATTTTGGTAACATGGGAACGAGCTTTGTGCTTTTCCTGTTGAATTTTGATAACATAGTAATGAGCTTTGTGCTTTACCTGTTGAATTTTGATAACATGGGAATGAGCTTTGTGCTTTACCTGTTGAATTTTGGTGACATGGTAACGAGCTTTGTGCTTTACCTGTTGAATTTTGGTGACATGGTAATGAGCTTTGTGCTTTACCTGTTGAATTTTGGAAACATGTTCATAAGCTTTGTGCTTTACCTTTAGAATTTTGGTAACTTGGGAACAAGCTTTGTGCTTTGCCTGTTGAATTTTGGAAACATGTTCATGAGCTTTATGCTTTACCTTTAGAATTTTGGTAACATGGGAACGAGCTTTGTGCTTTTTCCCCGTTGAATTTTGGTAACATGGGAACGAGCTTTGTGCTTTATCTGTTGAATTTTGATAACATGGGAACGAGCTTTGTGCTTTACCTGTTTAATTTTGGAAACATGTTCACGAGCTTTGTGCTTTACCTGTTGAATTTTGGTTACACAGTAACGAGCTTTGTGCTTTACCTGTTGAATTTTGGTAACATTGGAACAAGCTTTGTGCTTTACTTGTTGAATTTTGGTAACTTGGGAACAAGCTTTGTGCTTTACCTGTTGAATTTTGGTAACATAGGAACAAGCTTTGTGCTTTACCTGTTGAATATTGGTAACACAGTAACGATCTTTGTGCTTTACCTGTTGAATTTTAGTAAATTGGTCACGAGCTTTGTGCTTTACCTGTTGAATTTTGGTAACATGGGAACAAGCTTTTTGCTTTACCTGTTGAATTTTGGTAACATGGGAACAAGCTTTGTGCTTCACCTGTTGAATTTTGGTAACTTGGGAACAAGCTTTGTGCTTTCCCTGTTGAATTTTGGTAACTTGGGCACAAGCTTTGTGCTTTACCTGCTGAATTTTGGTAAATTGGTCACGAGCTTTGTGCTTTACCTGTTGAATTTTGGAAACATGTTCACGAGCTTTGTGCTTTACCTGTTGAATATTGGTAACACAGTAACGATCTTTGTGCTTTACCTGTTGAATTTTAGTAAATTGGTCACGAGCTTTGTGCTTTACCTGTTGAATTTTGGTAACATGGGAACAAGCTTTGTGCTTTACCTGTTGAATTTTGGTAACATGGGAACAAGCTTTGTGCTTCACCTGTTGAATTTTGGTAACATGGGAACAAGCTTTGTGCTTCACCTGTTGAATTTTGGTAAATTGGTCACGAGCTTTGTGCTTTACCTGTTGAGTTTTGGAAACATGTTCACGAGCTTTGTGCTTTACCTGTTGAATTTTGGTAATTTGGTAATGAGCTTTGTGCTTTACCTGTTGAATTTTGGTAACTTGGTAATGAGCTTTGTACTTTACCTGTTGAATTTTGGTAAGTTGGTAACGAGCTTTGTGCTTTACCCGTTGAACTTTGGTAACTTGGGAACAAGCTTTGTGCTTTACCTGCTGAATTTTGGTAACTTGGTAATGAGCTTTGTGCTTTACCTGTTGAATTTTGGTAACTTGGTAATGAGCTTTGTGCTTTACCTGTTGAATTTTGGTAACTTGGTAATGAGCTTTGTGCTTTTCCTGTTTAATTTTGGTAACTTGGGAACAAGCTTTTTGCTTTACCTGTTGAATTTTGGTAACTTGGTAATGAGCTTTGTGCTTTACCTGTTGAATTTTGGTAACTTGGTAATGAGCTTTGTGCTTTTCCTGTTTAATTTTGGTAACTTGGGAACAAGCTTTGTGCTTTACCTGTTGAATTCTGGTAAATTGGTCACGAGCTTTGTGCTTTACCTGTTGAATTTTGGAAACATGTTCACGAGCTTTGTGTTTTACCTGTTGAATTTTGGTAACTTGGGAACAAGCTTTGTGCTTTACCTGTTGAATTTTGGGAACTTCGGAACAAGCTTTGTGCTTTACCTGTTGAATTTTGGGAACTTGAGCACAAACTTTGTGCTTTCCCTGTTGAATTTTGGAAACTTGGGAACAAGCTTTGTGCTTTACCTGTTAAATTTTGGAAACATGTTCATGAGCTTTGTGCTTTACCTGTTGAATTTTGGTAACTTGGGAACAAGCTTTGTGCTTTACCTGTTGAATTTTGGTAACTTGGGAACAAGCTTTGTGCTTTACCTGTTGAATTTTGGTAAATTGGTCACGAGCTTTGTGCTTTACCTGTTGAATTTTGGTAACTTGGGAACAAGCTTTGTGCTTTACCTGTTGAATTTTGGTAAATTGGTCACGAGCTTTGTGCTTTACCTGTTGAATTTTGGGAACTTGAGCACAAACTTTGTGCTTTCCCTGTTGAATTTTGGAAACTTGGGAACAAGCTTTGTGCTTTACCTGTTAAATTTTGGAAACATGTTCATGAGCTTTGTGCTTTACCTGTTGAATTTTGGTAACTTGGGAACAAGCTTTGTGCTTTACCTGTTGAATTTTGGTAACTTGGGAACAAGCTTTGTGCTTTACCTGTTGAATTTTGGTAAATTGGTCACGAGCTTTGTGCTTTACCTGTTGAATTTTGGTAACTTGGGAACAAGCTTTGTGCTTTACCTGTTGAATTTTGGTAAATTGGTCACGAGCTTTGTGCTTTACCTGTTGAATTTTGGTAACTTGGGAACAAGCTTTGTGCTTTACCTGTTGAATTTTGGTAAATTGGTCACGAGCTTTGTGCTTTACCTGTTGAATTTTGGAAACATGTTCACGAGCTTTGTGTTTTACCTGTTGAATTTTGGTAACTTGGGAACAAGCTTTGTGCTTTACCTGTTGAATTTTGGTAAATTTGTCACGAGCTTTGTGCTTTACCTGTTGAATTTTGGTAACTTGGGAACAAGCTTTGTGCTTTACCTGTTGAATTTTGGTAACTTGGGAACAAGCTTTGTGCTTTACCTGTTGAATTTTGGGAACTTGAGCACAAACTTTGTGCTTTCCCTGTTGAATTTTGGAAACTTGGGAACAAGCTTTGTGCTTTACCTGTTAAATTTTGGAAACATGTTCATGAGCTTTGTGCTTTACCTGTTGAATTTTGGTAACTTGGTAATGAGCTTTGTGCTTTACCTGTTTAATTTTGGTAACTTCAGAACAAGCTTTGTGCTTTACCTATTGAATTTTGGTAAATTGGTCAGGAGCTTTGTGCTTTACCTGTTTAATTTTGGTAAATTGGTCACGAGCTTAGTGCTTTACCTGTTGAATTTTGGAAACATGTTCACGAGCTTTGTGCTTTACCTGTTGAATTTTGGTAACTTGGGAACAAGCTTTGTGCTTTACCTGTTTAATTTTGGAGACTTGGTCATGAGCTTTGTGCTTTACCTGTTGAATTTTGGAAACATGTTCACGAGCTTTGTGCTTTACCTGTTAAATTTTGGAAACATGTTCATGAGCTTTGTGCTTTACCTGTTGAATTTTGGTAACTTGGTAATGAGCTTTGTGCTTTACCTGTTTAATTTTGGTAACTTCAGAACAAGCTTTGTGCTTTACCTATTGAATTTTGGTAAATTGGTCAGGAGCTTTGTGCTTTACCTGTTTAATTTTGGTAAATTGGTCACGAGCTTAGTGCTTTACCTGTTGAATTTTGGAAACATGTTCACGAGCTTTGTGCTTTACCTGTTGAATTTTGGTAACATGGGAACAAGCTTTCTGCTTTACCTGTTGAATTTTGGTAACATGGGAACAAGCTTTGTGCTTCACCTGTTGAATTTTGGTAAATTGGTCACGAGCTTTGTGCTTTACCTGTTGAGTTTTGGAAACATGTTCACGAGCTTTGTGCTTTACCTGTTGAATTTTGGTAATTTGGTAATGAGCTTTGTGCTTTACCTGTTGAATTTTGGTAACTTGGTAATGAGCTTTGTACTTTACCTGTTGAATTTTGGTAAGTTGGTAACGAGCTTTGTGCTTTACCCGTTGAACTTTGGTAACTTGGGAACAAGCTTTGTGCTTTACCTGCTGAATTTTGGTAAATTGGTCACGAGCTTTGTGCTTTACCTATTGAATTTTGGTAACTTTGTAATGAGCTTTGTGCTTTACCTGTTGAATTTTGGTAACTTGGTAATGAGCTTTGTGCTTTACCTGTTGAATTTTGGTAACTTGGTAATGAGCTTTGTGCTTTACCTGTTGAATTTTGGTAACATGGGAACAAGCTTTGTGCTTCACCTGTTGAATTTTGGTAAATTGGTCACGAGCTTTGTGCTTTACCTGTTGAGTTTTGGAAACATGTTCACGAGCTTTGTGCTTTACCTGTTGAATTTTGGTAATTTGGTAATGAGCTTTGTGCTTTACCTGTTGAATTTTGGTAACTTGGTAATGAGCTTTGTACTTTACCTGTTGAATTTTGGTAAGTTGGTAACGAGCTTTGTGCTTTACCCGTTGAACTTTGGTAACTTGGGAACAAGCTTTGTGCTTTACCTGCTGAATTTTGGTAAATTGGTCACGAGCTTTGTGCTTTACCTATTGAATTTTGGTAACTTTGTAATGAGCTTTGTGCTTTACCTGTTGAATTTTGGTAACTTGGTAATGAGCTTTGTGCTTTACCTGTTGAATTTTGGTAACTTGGTAATGAGCTTTGTGCTTTTCCTGTTTAATTTTGGTAACTTGGGAACAAGCTTTGTGCTTTACCTGTTGAATTTTGGTAACTTGGTAATGAGCTTTGTGCTTTACCTGTTTCATTTTGGTAACTTGGTAATGAGCTTTGTGCTTTACCTGTTTAATTTTGTAACTTGGTCACGAGCTTTGTGCTTTTGGCTATTTGGGCCCATATGGCTCAAGACATGACTGATTTGATCGACACATAATTATGAAATAAATGTCCAAAGTTTCAACCCCTCCACCCCTTGGACCTCTGGGTGATCTCCGTATTACAGAATGCATATTAATGATCTCGTTATCCAAGATAAGAGATGTTTGCAGCAGGCTCAGGCTGCACCATAATTATACGAACACAGCCATACGGGTTTATTTAGTGTGTGGAGGTGATTAGTAATTAGGAAAAATGTTAAACCGGATGGAAACAGTTTGTAAACATCAACATGACACATTTACACACAGCACGGAGTTTGACATGTTAAACCTCGTCATCAAAGTTGCTTCTCGTGCTCTCACGGGTATGTTGTGTTATAATTTATATACAATGTACTGTGCGTGTGTGTGTGTGTGTGTGTGTGTGTGTGTGTGTGTGTGTGTGTGTGTGTGTGCGTGTGTGTGTGTGTGTGTGTGTGTGTGTCATACTTTTTTGTGTCTATTAATTACGTACGTCTATTCATTAATCACGCTCCATTGTAATGTACCTTTTGAGCCTTTGGACTGCTGAGACCCTTTGACCTTCGAAGACCCCCAATACCGAGATAACCCAAAAGACTGTGAGGACCCAAAATATTTTTTTGTAGTTATGAACTGCAAGAAAAAAAATCCAAAACATCCAGAAGATCCAAAAGACGTAAAAGACCCAAACATCCAGAATACCCTGAGGACCTAAAATACCCAGATGACCCAAAATACCTCGAGGACCCAAAAGACCCAAAATCCCCAAGGACGCAGAAATAGATGGAAGGGATGGATTGAAGGGATAGAGGGAAGGGGTGAATGGATGAATCGAAGGGATCGAGGGAAGGGATGGACGGAAGAGATAGAGGGAAGGGATGGATGGACGGACCAAACCGATGTTTGGATGGACCAAGCCATGGCGAGACAGTAGATGGTGGTGTAAATGACTTTGTTTTTCTAATCACAGCTGTTGTCGTTTTTGAAAATGAAATTACAAATTGACATTAATTACGTTCGAAATTCAAGACAATCTTCGGTGATAAGGCAAATGAAGTACATATTATATGAACGTGTTTTCCGTTGTCTTAGTTCTGACAAAAGTTTAAAATGCAACTTTCACCCTAGTGTGGGATGCACCCCCAGGTGGAGTACTTTCAAGGTTATTAGGGGAAAGTTGTTACCAAAACCCAAGCTCATTGCAGATGCTGCAGGGAATGTAATGGCAAACGACGGAGCAGCAGGTGGGAACTCATTCATTCGTCATTCATTCCTTACACCTCGGGTTCACTCTGTGAGATTGAAGTCTCGTTTGTTGATGACCAACTGTGTTACTGGCTGTGAATCCACTTTCATTCCCGTCCATCCATCCCTTCCCTCAATCCCATCCATATATCCATCTCTCCTTTCCCTTCCTGCATCCATCCATCCATCCATTCCCTCAATCCCATCCCTTCCATCCATCCATCCATCCCTTCCCTCAATCCCTCCCTTCCTCCATCCATCCATCCGTTCCCCGAATCCCATCCATCCCTTCCTCCCTCCATCCTTCCATCCATCCCTTCCCTTCATCCCTCCATCCATCCCTTCCCTTAATCCCTTCCATCCATCCATCTATCCTTCCATCAATCTCTTCCCTCCATCTATCTATCCCTTCCCCCCATCTCTTTGTCCTTGCTCCCCCACCCCTCTGTCCTCTCCTCTCTCATCCCTCTTCCAACTTTCATGACGTGATAAACAATGTGTGGTTGTGATAAGTTCCCACAGGTGGTTGTAATGTAATTTGGAGGTGATTATGCTGTGCTGTGGTGTTTGTGTTGTGTTTCCAGCCCTGAGTGTCGGAGTTTGGTGGCCGGGCAATTTTTTGGTATTCAGAGCTGCTGCTGTAGTTCGATTCCGTGGTTTAAATTTTTGGATTCGACTTGAATTGAGAGATTATGGAGCTTCTCGCGTTTTCCTTGTAAAACGTGTATTGAAATTAAATAAAGGCACAACATACTGCTGTCACCGGGCATTAAAACATTGTATCTAGGGTGCGATGGACTCAAGGATCTCCTCGCCTGAGCCGGGTATCGGGGTCTGCACTGTGGGGTTGGGCTTGGCGTCGGGTCCGGCTGCTGGAGTGGTGTTCATTTGTCGGGTTCACGTGTTTTTTGGCACTCCGGGACTCCGGGCATCTCTGGGCTGTATGTGACCCCCTCAGAGAGAACCAGTTCCAGAGCGGGTAAACAGGGTGGCAGCCACAGTTCGAGTCACATGCAGTACCTCAAGAAAAGCCTCTGGTATAATCTCTTTCAAAATGGTATGTGCTGTTTGAAAGTGACGGGTGATTTTGCTATCCTGTTTGAATGTGCTGTTTTAATGTACCCCATTTCGTTCAATCCTACATAGTGGGGCAACTTAGCTAAATATAGCATAACAATTGTGCATTTTGTGAGGAAAGCACCAAATTTGGCACACGAGTAGCCTATCATATTATGAACAGATTTGGATATTGGGCCATCTCAAAATTTTTGATGCCAGTGGAAAATGGCTGCCACAGCCAGCAGCGGCTGAATTTGAGATGGCCCAATATCCAAATCTGTTCATAATATGTTCGGCTACTAGTCTGCCAAATTTGGTGCTTTCCTCACAAAATGCACAATTGTTATGCTAAGTTGCCCCACTAATATTACTGCCGGCACATGGGACCACCCCCTCCCAACCACCACATTTCTCTTCATGTCCCACAACCGAACGCAAGTCCAGAATACCCCCCTTCCCCTCCCCACTCCCCCCTCCTTGCTCACCCATCCTATTCGCTCCCACCCCTCCTCACACCACAACCTCCCAGAGTGTTTGGCGATGTGAGGTGAAGCGTTGCCATCCCCCCACCCCTTCATTGCTCTCCTCCTCTTACTCACTCTCCCCTCAAAGCTACCCCTTTCTCAGTCCCCCTCCTCGCTTCCTCTCCTCTCTTCCTCCCCTCACCTCCCCCTCCTCTCTCTCCCACCCTCCTTGATCCCTCCCTCCTCGCTCCCCCACTCCTCCCTCCTCTCTCTCCTCTTTCTCTGCCTCCCTCTCTTAAGCCACTGTCACACCTTGACGATTTAGCCAGCGTATGCCGATTTATGAAAAATTTGTCTAAAACGCTGGCACACGTCGAATACGTTATGGGTACATTTTGTATACGTTAAGATCACGCTGAAAAACACTGCCATAAGTCGGAGTACGCTGGCTTTAAACGTTGTACTTCTGGGTTGACCTCAAATTTTTGCATGCTTGAAATTTCACGACGTACTAGACGTAGCACGGAATATGACAGCATACTTCCTCGTTTTTCAGCGTGCTCCTAACGTATTGTTACGGCTGTGGAAATTCGCAAATCACCATTCAGGACCCTCAGGTGAGATATCTTCATAGGTACATGTGTTGTTCGCCCAAACCCGTTGTATAGAGGGAATTTATGTGATTCATCCAGGCTGCGACGCTTTGAGTTAGCCATTTTTTCTGTTCTATCTTTATTTTGAACCAACCACGTCTCAACCGCCATCACACAACAACCACGCCACCGCCACCATCTACACTCCCACATCATCGCATCACCGCCATTCCCAAATGGCACCATAACCATCAAACCACCACCGAAAACCCTCCACCACCTTCACCTCTCTCCTTCTACGGCCATTCCCGCACCACCTCTGAACATTGAATGTCGGGCTGTCTCGGGCCCGTTCTGCGTTTGGTGCCGAGCGCACCAAGCCGCGAGCACAAATGGCGGTCTTTCCGAGGGGAAAATTCGGATCAAAAACGCTACACGCCCTCTTCTCCTCCATCCAATTTGCGAGCGCGTGGTGGCTTGGCCCTGCCTCCAAGCGTGTGTATGTGAAGTCCGTATATGCAAATTTTAGGATCAGGAGAGGTTCACGCCCATTTTTGCCTGACCAATGGCTGACAGGAGGGGGGCGGCGTGGCCCCGCCTCCAATTGCGTTCTGATCCTAAAATTTGCATATTGGCTGCTCCTGCCCACCGATAAAAAGGCGAGCGCAAGGCGAATTGAGAGTCGGTCGGGTGAGGAGAGTGCGGAACTGAGAAGAGTTGCAGGAAGAGTTGAGTTCTGGAGTTGCCTGAAGAGGGTTGTCGAGAAGTGGCTGTTTGGGATGCATTGCGTTGCGTTGGTGAAGTTGAGGCGAGTGCGCGCAGTGGAACTGCAGGCAAGGGAGCTCGGGTCCGAGGCAAGAAGGATGGCGGTCGGCGACGAGGTTGCGGTGTGGGATCGCTCGTCTCGTCGCGGGATCCAAGCCAGCCAGCCACTCCCCTCCCCCAGGGCATCAACAATCTCCCTTTCCCCTGGCGCTGAGATAGTGCAAAAGGGGGCCCCGTTCCCACCCCACCCCAAACGTCGTGCCAACGAAACCCGCCAAGGAGCACAGAGTCGGGACACAGCCGCGTGGCCACATCACAATAACGTGGCCGCGTGGCCACATCACCTAGAGGACCTGGCCGCTCCTCTAGGTCCCGCGCACATTTGGCCTACGGGCCTGTCTGCCTCCTTGTCTATGAGGGTGGCTTCTTTCCTTTGCTTTTGTGTAAATGTGTGTTGGCGCCGTCTGTGAAGTAATACTGCATAAGTGTTGCCGTGTGTGCGCGTAGTCGGTATTAACTCTGCGTCGTTGTTGCTTTTATTGTTTTGGTTGCTTTATGTGCATTTTGACTGTATGGCTGTATATACATGCTTTCCGTGTGCCAGGAAATAAATGTGCATTGTGTGAACTGTTTTCCCGTTTCGCTTCGTCTTTTCTCTAATTGAATCTCCATCCTGCTTCACGTAAAGGGTTCGTAGTGGGTGCAAAACGCCCGGTAAATAATCTGAACCGTCGAGGTCGACGATAACACTACTCGGTTATCCCGATAGTACGGAACGGGCCGCCCAAGCGGCTCGTGTCCGGAGTCGACCTGCGGCGAGGTACGATCGCCCGGTTTACCATCCGCGTGGGTACTTAGGTAGGTCGAGTTTGGCGAACAACCCTATCCTTCGCGGGTGGCCAATTGGCACGATTGTGGTGAGGTCGAAAGGCCCACCCGTGACTGGCTCCGGGCGATAGTTCCCGGAGGGTCACGACTGAATTGTCCGTCCGGTGGGTGACGTGCCACGATCCGAGTTACGTGGCCCTCCGCACGCCGGCGGGTGCGAATTCGCAACAGTATACACAACTTACCCATACCGTATTCGACGTGTACCAGCATTTTACACACATTTTTCATAGGTCGGCATATGCTGGCTAAATTGTCAAGGTGTGACTGAGATGTTGACACTTCCAGTTTTCAGGCGGTTATGATTTAAATTGGCGTGCGTCAGCCTTTTAACAGGCTACGCCACGAGTTCGTCAGCGATACGTGCAGCGCTATGCCTAAGTTAAACTATCGTTGGGCATAGGTTGTGAACGCCGACAACAGGCTAAGCATTCGTTGGTATAAGTTATCTATAACACAACGAAACGTTCTGTGGCCGTTACTAATATGTTATGCATACGACCAACACATTATGCATACGACCAAAACTTAAAAAAAAAACTCAAAACTTCAGCGTACGCCAACGTTTTACATACATTTTTATACGTTGCCAGTGCTGGCTAAAACGTCAAGGTGTGACAGCGCCTTTAGTATTTCCCATCAGTGAATTGACGGTTGGTACAGTATTTTCCAGTATTTGAATAAATACATCAATAATTATTCAATGATGTTACTGTCCATGTACATCTTCTGATAATCGTTTTCGTTATTCTTTTTGTTAAAATAGGAAAAGATCAATGGGGACAGAAAAGATCCTGAGTTTGGATTGGGGGAGGGGGGGGTGGTGGTACTAGCTGTTTTGTACATTTGGAGGAAAGAATGAGATTGAAGATAATGTGAAAGTTGGTTCCACAGCCAGGAGAGAAAAAAGGAACAATTGAGTGGAGGTGGGCAGTGATTCTGGATTTTGGGAGGGTCACCAGAAGGGGGTTGATGTTGGACCAAATGCGTCCTACAGAGAGATAGGGGTGGGGACAAAGCGTAGAAAGAACAGAGGGTGCAAGGAAGGACTTTGCACAATGGAGGATGCCCAGTTGGTGACTGGCTTTGATTACCAGCTTCGTCATGTGGTTTGCCCACAAAATATCATTGCTGATGGTGAGACCCAAGGGTTTGAGTGAATGAACTGTTACGGAAGCAGATGGGAGGATTTTTGGAAGCCAACACAGAATTGAGGCATTCAGTCTTCTCACGAGCAGTTAGCTGTGGTACCGTTTAAAGGGAGTGAAGCCTAGTGTTGGCTTAGTGGTTAGTGTGGCTGGCTTGGGATCTTAGGGTCCTGAGTTCAAGCCCCGTTGGCTGCTGAATTAACACAAGGTGAGGTTGACTCAGCCTGTCATCCTTCCGAGGTTGGCAAAATGAGTACTAGTGTAATGGTAAAGGCATTGTTGTGCCCCGACAAAATGATGACTACCCAGCAACCAAGCTTCCATATGCAAGAAGAAGAAGAAGAAGAGAGGGAAGGGATGGGATTGAAGGGAAGCATGCTCCAGAGACAGACTTAAAAAGGTACCATGAGGTTTTAGAGGAGGGAGACAAGTTTGAAAGTTCATTCTTGAGGTTTGACAGTTGTTGTTTTCTAGCTCTCCTGAGAGTGGGCACACGCTTGTTGCAGACCTTTTGGAATGCACCGAGATTGCCTTCGATTGGATTTGTCTTCCAGGAAGAGAAGGCAAGTTGTTTCAGAGCAACTGCCTCACCACAGCATTCAGTTTACCATGAGAGGGAAGAAGGGAATGATAACAATGGACAACAAATATTTTGTTACTGGGGTGGAAACATGTGTTCCACACTAATTCTGGGATGCTGCTTCTGAATCTGAAGTCAGGATTTTCTCAGCAAATTATAACTTTGAGTTATACATATGGCCCAATTCCAGTTCCTTGCCCTTGTGGGTGATTTTGAGTGATCATAAATTAATGTTTTTATTTGTTTCAATTACAGCAATACAATTGTTGTAGAATATTGTTTCTCATAAAAATAGCTTTTGAATGCATTTTAAGTTATTAAAAATGGATGAAAACCGACTAAGCTAAGAATTTTTAAGTAAAAGTTTCCACGTGGTATTATAATTTTTAACTAACCCGAACCCTTATGAAAAACTTTTTAAAGACATTGCATCACGACGGTAATGGCTTCCAATATCTCGGAGAGAAGTTTGGCGCAGA
This sequence comes from Eptatretus burgeri, assembly GCF_056783735.1. Classification (NCBI taxonomy): domain Eukaryota; kingdom Metazoa; phylum Chordata; class Myxini; order Myxiniformes; family Myxinidae; genus Eptatretus; species Eptatretus burgeri. Next base: position 16,534,090 of record NC_140961.1, on the reverse strand, counting down.
GAAAACTGATGCTAAACTCAAAGCAGGCATTTTCGTTGGCCCCCAGATCCGAGAACTGATGTGTGATCCCGAGTTCAACAAGCTCAAATGAGCTAAGATCCTCGTCCTCTTAATGATGACGTCATAAAAACGAATGTGACGTCATTGTGATGAATCAGGTTTGCGATAAATTATCTATGCTAATGCCCGGCTTGATTCCCGCAAACAAAATTCAAACAGCTTGCCTCGTTTCAGAGATAATGGTAAAGGCGATTTCCATTAGTCAGCGATATTATGATGTCAACTTTTTTTCTAGGAAGAATTTCCAAAATCGGAGATGGTTTCTGCCTGCGCATGGGCTTTCTGCATATACATGGCGAGTTTCACGAATATCCGATGAAAACTCTGGGTTGTGAAACAAAAAATGTCAAAAAATAGGAATGACGTCATACAAATTGATATGACGTCATAGTGATGTATCGTATGTGCGGTAATTCATCTCTGCTAATGCCCTGTTCGATTCCCGCAAACAGAATTCAAAAAGCTTGCCTAGTTTCGGAGATAATGTTTTAGGCGATTTCTATTAGTGGAGATATTTTGACGTCATAACTTTTTTTCTAGGAGGAATTTCCAAAGTCGGAGATGGTTACTGTCTGCGCGTGGGCTTTCTGCATATACGTAGCAAGTTTCACGAAGATCCGATGAAAACTGTAGGCTGCGAAACAAAAACGTCCACAAGAACAACAATGCGAATAAGATTTCGAGATTCTCCACGAGGATCTAAAAATCAACCAAACCCACTTGAGTTTGCAGCATGGGAAGCATTTGTGTTGGTTGTGCAGAATTTTCTTGAGAACCATAGAGCTGAACAGTGTGCGGAATTAGTGGACCACATGCTAAAGGCCTATCAGCGAATGGGCTGCAGGATGTCTCTTAAAAAGCACTTCTTGCATTCTCATCTTGATTTGTTCCCAACTAATCTGGGTGAGGTAAGCGATGAGCATGGCGAAAGGTTCCAACAAGACATTTCGGTCATGGAAACGAGGTATTAAGGCCGGTTCAACCCAAACATGATGGATGATTACTGCTGGTTTAGACAACTGAAGACCAATTCCACACACAAGCACACTAGCAAGTGTCTCACGCACTTCTGAACACACTTCTGAACACACTTCTGAACATTGCCTACGCTGACTATATTGAAAGGAAGAGTGTAAACTTGAAGTGTTGTTTCTGAATCACTCACAATGGGGCAGATTTCCCGATCAAGTTTATACCCTTCCTAAGATTACCACGTTCAAATGTTTTAGTGACTTCTTATTCTGCAACTCATTACCCAACAAAGAGTGTTGTTTCTGCAACAAAGGAGAGGGTATTGAATTTGGGTCCATTTGTTTGTTATCTTGCCA
>NC_140961.1:16472702-16527702 GCF_056783735.1 Eptatretus burgeri | reverse complement strand
GGCGTCGCGAGCTATCTCCCTAACCAGCAGAGGGCACTGCATCAGTGGCACAGTCATGCCCTCAACCAATGAAGCTACCCCACAGCCTTACACTGAATTCAAACGAAGAAGAAGTGGGATACGAAGCGTAAACTGTTCAGCCTGGCGGAGGTGTGCACTCTACTGAGTGTCGCCATAGTAAAACTGATTTAAGTGCCACGCTCAGAGCTAAAGGTAAGATTTTTTTAAAGGAGCTTCAGAAAGTTCTTCAGGTGGAATATTAATTATTTTTTTAATGCAACATAAAGAAAATAATCCTTTTTCGGTTTGGTTTCGTTTTCTAATGGATGGATGAGCAGCGAGTCATGAGCGAAGAAGAGGAGAGTTAGGATGGTAGTAGTGACAGGTGTCTTACACTCAGAGAGTAGTAAATGCATGGAATAGTGAGTTTCCATAGAAAGGTAGTGGCATCAGAAACGGTTGATAGGTTTAACCTGAAATTAGAAATGTGCGTGGAAACATTGGGGATAGAGGGGTACATCCAGATATTGGCAGTACTGGTCGATAGTTTGAATATGGACCGACGATTGTACACATGTAGTGATTGTGATGTTTGTGAAAAGGTCTCGTGAAAAGGTGAGCCTGTATTCAGTGTTTGTTCATTCCTCACCCTGCAACTACAACCCCCTCATCGACTGAAATCAAAACATCCAGGTGATGTCCCTGTACCTGCCACTCTGTTCTGCTGCCCACTCCTCATTACACCCCACCCCAGTGAAATTAGGGAAACAAATTGATGGAGTCAAATGATGTGGTGTTGATGTAGCACAGGCTTGATGGGCCAAGTCCGCCAACCATGTCAAATTCATCATATATTTACCCGGATGGGTTTGAGGGTAGTGGAGCAGCAGCTGAAACCCAAATCCTATCCAGGTTCTTCCTGGTGATTCTCATGCAGCATGTCTGTGCGTCCGTCAGGACCATACTCTGTGCAGAGCGTTGTTGCTGCCTCAGCAGTCTCCTTGGCTATTGGGCACAATCCTGGGTGGGTCACCACTCCAACGCATGACACCAGCAAGCTGGCACTCATTTCGCCGACCTCACAAGGATGAAAGGCTGAGTCAACCCCACCTGCTAACAGCCAAGTGGGATTTGAACTCAGGACCCTTGTTTCCCAAGCCTCCCTACCCTAACCATTAAGCCAACACCAGGCACATTTGCCTCCTGATGACTAATGCAGGATACTATTTGGTCGTCTGTTTATTAGGATTTTCTACACATTCGAAATAATTGTATGACGAAGCCAATTAAAAGGTTCTCCAATGAATCCCTGAGATTTTAATGACAGTATCACGAGACCACGTGAGAGTTGCGATGAAGGTGTTCGAACCCCACTTTTCTTGTGTAGGCCTCCAAGGGAAGCTTGACCCGAGTTTTCACGAACCGGCTGGCCAGGCTTTGACATTCGACTAGTTCGGGCACTAATTTGGAATTCGGCCATGGTGTCAGCGATAGCTCGCCTACTCTTCGCGAAGGACCACCAACGAATACCGGCAGACGGGACAGCAGTTTAACGTCCATCCGATGGATGGCACACACATCGATGAACCACCCTGCCTGCGAAACACTGGGATGACAGTTTATACCTGGGTCGGGAATCGAACCCAGACGAGACAGCAAATCGGCGAGTGGTCTTCAGAAGAATACAGTTGTTGTAATTTGAAATGACATCTTCAAACAATGAAGTGTTTTCCATAAATTCATCAACATCCTTTCCTATTATCACAAAAATGTTTAATTACAACGATTATATAACCATTGTATGATGTCGACATATACCACAATCGTTATAATCTTGTCGTCAAGAGCTGCTGGGAAGATTGAATCAACTTTAAACAATATGAGACAGCTGTTGGCGTGAGGAATTCCTAATTTACTGATTTTTACCCTGAGCGGACATCTGAAACTGTTGATAAAGAGGAAAAGGCAAATTCCTGAGCTTGTTTGTTTTCAATGCAGAGAAGCCTGTTTGTCCAGAGAGACTGAATGGGGTTGACGGAAGGTCACGTGCTTGAACAACACGATCCACTTCCAAATACTTGGTCCTGCGGACTTGCACGTCCCCTGAAAATAAACAACTGTCGTGCATGTCCAATAAATTTTTTTTTTTCAGAATTTAGCTCTTCATTTCTCATATAATACTAAAGCAAAGTCGATGGTGGGTCGCCGTCACAAATCCCTACATTTACTGCCTCAATAAAGCAAAGATGAAGTTCCGCCAGGAATGACCCAATATCGAGTTGGGAGGTAAACAATTTTATTACTTTCCGTTTTGACCCCTGTGACCCAAAGTTCCCATCCCCCTGGGGTATGAACTGGCGGTCAAATGGGAAAAAAATCGATATATATATATATATATATATATATATATATATATATATATATATATATATATATATATATATATATATATATATATATATATATATATATATATATATATATATATATATATATATATATATACATATATATATATATATATATATACATATACATATATATATATATATATATATATATATATATATATATATACATATATATATACATATATATATATATATATATATATATATATATATATACATATATATATATATATATATATATATATATATATACATATATATATATATATATACATATATATATACATATACATATATATATATATATATATATATATATATATATATATATATATATATATATACATACATATATATATACATATACATATACATATATATATATATATACATATACATATATATATATATATATACATATACATATACATATACATATACATATACATATACATATATATATATATATATATATATATATATATATATATATATATATATATATATATATATATGTACACACACATATACAGGGGTACAGGGGGCTGCAAAAGTAGGTATACAGTAATATTTATTATTGATATGTTTATTATTGATATGTTTATTATTGGTATGTTATTTTTGATATGTTTATTATTGGTATGTTATTATTGATATGCTTGTATAATCAATAGAATACGTTTTGTGCGCACGTTTTGTTTTTCATTACTGTATACCTACTTTTGCAGCCCCCTGTATATATGTTCCATGCGTCCCGCAATGTTGATTGCACATGCAAAATTTCATTTTTTGGGGTATTTGACCTTTTTGACCCCGCCCGAAAATGAAACTGCTCTCGCACATTCTTGCCATGTGGTGATCATAACGACCAAGTTTGGTGAATATCTGCACAACTGTTTCAGAGGAGATTGCATGGCAGACAGACAGATGGAGCTTTTTCAAAAAAAACGTTTAAAAAAAAAAGTGTCTGGATAATAATTAATCGGTTCTGTATCGCACACATCTTTATAGAATTTAATGTATTATGTATGTATAAAATAGTATTTTCCACACATTACTCTTCCTTCACACATATTCTCCCAGTGGCCCCATTTTCCTCGATCCGGCACATTCTTTTTGTCTCGTTTTCAGATTTGTACCATCGATCTATATTTGTCACATTTCCTTCATTGTCCCTTAAATCCCCATTTGTATATCGACTCCCTCCCCTCCATCCATTTCCCACTAAGCCTTCTTTCTTCACCGCACTATCTTGCCCACAGCAGGCCGAAGACCTCCATCAACATTGTCCGTTCTGATTCACGACCAGTTGTCGCCATTATAATCCGGTAAATTTTAAAATTTCATCCCCCACTTCTCATTATCTTTGGTCTACCTCTGCTTCTTCCAGAACCTTTGAGAGCAGTGCTTCTCAAACTATCTGATGTGGCAGTTTTTTTCCAATGTGCCAGGGACCGGTATCATATTATTATTTGTCTATGATCCGAGAAAATATTGTTTGAACATCCGTAGTGATTTAAATTATACTGGAAAAATATTCAAATATAATGAATATAATAAAAGTTGACACATTTTTTTAATATATATTTTGTATTCTCTCTATCTCTCTCTCTATCTCTCTCTCTCTATCTCTCTCTCTATCTCTCTATCTATCTCTCTATCTCTATCTCTGTCTCTGTCTCTATCTCTATCTCTATCTCTATCTCTCTCTATCTCTCTCTCTATCTCTCTCTATCTCTCTCTATCTCTCTCTCTCTCTCTCTATCTCTCTCTCTCTCTCTCTCTCTCTCTCTCTCTCTCTCTCTCTCTCTCTCTCTCTCTCTCTCTCTCTCTCTCTCTCTCTCTATCTCTCTCTCTCTCTCTCTCTCTCTCTCTCTCTCTCTCTCTCTCTCTCTCTCTCTCTCTCTATCTCTATCTCTATCTCTATCTCTATCTCTATCTCTATCTCTATCTCTATCTCTATGTCTATGTCTATGTCTATGTCTATCTCTATCTCTATCTCTATCTCTATCTCTATCTCTATCTCTATCTCTCTCTCTCTTTTTTTGAATTTGTCAGCTAAAATATATTATTTTTCAAGATTTTATACATTTTCATTTTATATATTATGATAATGTGAAACTGGAAACTCACTGCGGACCGGCAGTCAATAACTCGCGTAGCGGCACCGGTCCGCGTACCACCACTTTGAGTAGCACTGTTCTAGAGGTTACCAATTCGTAATTCTTCTTGTCCACGGGGTTGTCTGTTCTTATTGCGCTGTATCCAGTTCCATTTCAGTTTGTTGACTGTGACCGGAATGTGAAGCAATTTGGTTTTTCTATGCCATCCATTCGTTTTTCCTCTTGTCCCTTTCGGTTATGCCGAGACGGCAGCTTTCCAAGGCTCTTTGCGAGGTGATCAATTTTTGCTCTATCTTCTTTGTTCGAGACCATCATTCACTGCCGTATGTCATTGCTGGGAGAACATGCTGAATGTAAACTTTCTTTTTCAGACACAAGAATAGTTTGATTTTCATTTTTTATCTTCCAGATACTGCTCATTTTGCTCTTATATTATATGTCCGTCACTCCTTGAAATCAAGATCTAAATGTATGTGTTCTCTGAAGTAGATGAAATTGCAGATTTCTTCAATTTACACAGCAATGATCAATTTCAAGCTCTCCTTTTGTGTATAGCGATGGCACATTCATTATGTGTTTGTGTACGCGTAGAATTTCTGTTTCTGGTGACTTATATATTCAGAGAATTGGGGAAGGTAAGTTGTTAGAAAAAAAAAATCTTTATTAGATGTTTCAATGTTTGAGATCCTATGGATTTAATAACTCGTGGACTTCTTCGTTCGTAAGCAACGCGAGGCTGTATGGTAACATCATTGGTTGAGGGCATGATTGTGCTGCTGATGGTGCCCTTTGCTGTTGAAGGCAGTTGATTTGGAATTTGCTAATGGTGATGGCGATAGCTCGCCTACTCTTAATAAAGGACACCGTGGGATCTTTAACAGCCACCAATGAATGCCAGCAGATGGGATGCCAGTTTAACGTCCATACGGCAAACACGTTGATGAATCACACTGCCTGTGAAGCACTGAGATGACAGTTTATAGCTGGGTTGGGATTCAAACCCAGGCTAGACAGCCTCGAGGTGAGTGTGCGTCCCTCTCGGCAATCCTGTCAGCCCATCTATGGACTGAACAGCTCTGACTATGCATTCAAATATAATGTACAAATAAAGGATTCTGATAGACAAACACTCAACACAATGGTGCAACAGTCAATGGTGCAACAGGTAAACAGTACCATTAGCTGGTATGGGCAACATGGTCTCCCTCAAAGGGTGGAGGAGCTCCTTGTGAGCCAACAGCTCTGTATCTCCGGTGCCCAACTTGTGGTGCCCAACTGTATCTCCGGACGTTCTCGTGCAATTGGGTGACCTTTTTTTAGGAAGTCGGTTACAGGATTTGCACTCTTGCAACCGTAAGACACTTTGTTCCGCAAATCATGTAAAAAATGCAAATAAATCTGAAAACCCACTTCGTGGGAGCACCGACTGTGCAGATGCCCTTCACAGGGCAGCTCATCAGATGATGAGATTGTGGTAAAGCCTTCGGAACCCCCTTACTTTGATGATAGAAGGGAAATTATGGTGTCACCTTCTTGGGTCAGATTGCTGTGGTGTGTTGGGATGGTGCTGAGGTGTGGTACACCAGACGGCAGTTTCCTCAGGTTAAGCTGAGGCAGACCCTTGGGGTGGGTGCCTGGAATGTCCTTTCACTAAGAGAGGATTTTCACCTGTCTCTACTATCATCTCAGTTCCAGCATTTGAACATTGTTATTGCTGCACTGTCTGAGGTTCAGAGACTGAATAGTGGTGAGATCATGGCAGTTGGTTACACCTATTACTGGTTTTGTTGTTCTGATGGGTACCATGCCCAAGGACTTGTTGTACCTGTGTCCATTAAGTGGGTTCCTATGAAAATTCAAGTAACACCGGTCAACGAGTATTTTTTGAGACTGAGGATTCGTCACTCTTTGTGAGTCATTTCCTTGGTCTATGTATCTGCTTCGACTGAGGCGAGTGATCTAACTGTGAAGGATGCATTCTATGCTGCGCTCAAGTCTGTGGCTGATCAGTATGCTAGGCAAGATACTTTTTGAAAATTGGGGGATTTCAATGCATCGACTGCAACTGACAGGGATGGTTATGAGACATGTGTTGGTCCCCATGGGTCTGGAACTGTGAACCAGAACAGCACTAAGTTCCTTGACTTTGCAAGAAGTCATGGACTGAGGATGGCTGGTTCATGGTTTCAGTGCCCACAGGCTCATCGCTGGACTTGGTATTCTAACGCTGGTGGTGTGGCAAAGGAGAGTGACCATGTGCTCATTGATGTTCACTGGAGAATGATTCAGAACTGCAGTCTACTGGAGTTTTCAGTTCCTCAATATCGACCACAGACTCGTGGGAACAACTATGAAGTTTCAGCTTAAATCGGGGAGAATGATTCCATCCCAGCCTAGCCTGAGTGTTGGCAAGCTCAACGATGAGAGGGTAGCTGAGGAGTTTGCAAATAGGCTGAGTGGGTGATTTGTGGGGTCTGCTTGTTTTGCGGAATCGTGAAGAGTTGTGGAGTGCCTTCAAGACTACCATCCTTTATGTTGCCAGTGGATGTCCTGGAACTCACCACCAGGTGAAGAAGAACTTTGTCTCCAAAGGGACACTGGACACCATTAACCAGTCACAGGGCCAGTCTTAATATCAGAGCTGAGCTGTTTAGGGAGTTGAGGCATTAAACTGTACGTGCACTGAGGGTGCACAAGGATGCCTATGTGCGAGGAATCTGTGAAGGGGTAGAGCATCACCTGTGGTCAATTGATTCCCGTCCTGCTTACAGAACAATTTAGGCGTTGTGTTCCTCCGAGCCCATCCCATGGAGGACTCCATTTAGTGCAGAATGTGTTGGGCTCTTGGCAAAGGAGTCCGAAGTGAAGGCACGCTGTGACGGATATTTGAGTGACTGTACTAGGCTGACCCACCAATTGTTGAGTTGGAATTCAAGGGTGTCACTATCCCTATTGAAGACCCTGCAATCAATTGTGGTCCACCTTCATTTGTGGAAACACAGGCTGCGGTGAACTTGTTGAAAGGGGGGTAAAGCTCCTGGAATCTGTGGCATCCATGCTGACGTTCTCAATGTTGGTGGAAATGCTGTACTCGTGTAGTTGCATACAGTTCTGTGCTCTGTATGGAGCAAAGTCAGCATCCCAACTGACTGCAATAGAGGCCTTGTTGTTCCTCACTGGAAAGGGAAGGGTGATCGCCAAGACTGCAACAACTACCGAGGGTTGTTGCTGCTCTCAGTGCTGAGCAAGGTCTTTGCTCAGATAATTATTGACAGGGTTCACCACCATCTGCTTGAGTACCAGCGTCCAGAGCAGTTAAGCTTTTCACCATCAAGGTCAACGATTAACCTTATCCCTGCTCTTCAGGTCCTCACCGAATGCAGGAGAGTTTCTGCAGGGGCTGCTTGCATCTGATGTTGATCTCCGCAAAGCGTTCGATTCAGTGAATTGGAATGCCCTCTGGAGGATTCTCGGGCTTCGTGGGGGTGCCACCAAAACTGATCAATCTGATCTCTGAGTTGTGGTGCTGTGAGGTGTGGTGGTTCCATCTCCGACTTGTTTCCGGTCGACTTTTCAGTGAGATTTTCCACAATTATTCTTTTACTCAATGGATATTGTATTTTCATTTTGATTAATGCACATCATACTTTAGGACACAATAAAATAATCTAAATTAAAGCACTAAAAAGCTCAACAGCCATCCATTTATGATATCTGAGGGTTTGGGTCTCCCTGGAAAGGCAGCAGCTTAAATGGACAGTCGAGTTTGGGGGTTTAAATTGAGGAGAGCAAGGGGGGGGGGGGAGAACGAGAAGAAGAAGAAGAAGAGAGAGCATACTGGGGGGTAAGTGCTGGATGCTCAAAATATTTACATAGGTATTAAACATTTGGCCCTGAGAGCAATTTTGGTTTGCTTGTGGGATTATATGTGCAATCTCGAAACGTCCTTGTTATTTGTTAACATATAATGTCAACAATCTTCTTTGTTGTCGGTTTACTCCTTTTATTTCACAATCCTCTTCGTGAAAAGCTGAAAAATTAAAGAAAATACCTGTTTGCAAATAAATTTCTGAAATTCATTGGAATCGTGTTGTACTAAAAGAAAAAGCGGTATTTTAAGTTGAATCCACAGCATTCGTTTCTTTGCCAGTGTGTTAATCAAGAGCCAACAAAGTGCCAAAATAATTTACAAATGGTCCCCACATGAAAACGTTTGAACTCTCCCCTAAAAAAAAACACTCCAAATATTCTCACTTCATTTGGCACGCTTTGGAAGGATGAAGGTAAATTGCCCAATACCGCTGTTGCAGTACCTTAAATGGCAATTGTTTTTAATGTTAGCTGGAACTAAAAGTACTGTTAATATGCTCGGGTGAATTATTCAGGAATTGCACGTTTTGTGTTCGAAACCTGAGACGGGTGCAGGATTTGAAGTGGAAGGGGCAGAATTTGAAGGGGGAAGGGGCAGGGAGGGGGAAAAGGCTGGTGATCGGTGAGAGAGAGAGAGAGAGAGAGAGAGAGAGAGAGAGAGAGAGAGAGAGAGAGAGAGAGAGAGAGAGAGAGAGAGAGAGAGAGAGAGAGAGAGAGAGAGAGAGAGAGAGAGAGAGAGAGAGAGAGAGATAGAGATAGAGATAGAGATAGAGATAGAGATAGAGATAGAGATAGAGATAGAGATAGAGAGAGAGAGAGAGAGAGAGAGAGAGAGAGAGAGAGACAGAGACAGACATGTATGTGTCTTAGAAGGCTGGACAAATGCTCTGGCTATCTATCATCTTGCAAACTGAACACAATGGCTGGAAATGTTCCAGGGAGAAATTGCATTTGTAAATATTTATATATATATATATATATATATACATACATACATACATATATATATACATATACAGTGCCTTCAGAAAGTATTCACACCCCTTGACTTTTTCACATTTTTATCCGTTACAGCCTGAATTTAAAATTAATCAAGTGCAATTTTTTTTTGTCAATGATTTGCATATATTACCCCATCATGACAATGGATATTGTATAGTAGGTCAGGTCAGGTATGGGAGCATGTGGCAGAACAGCGCGTCGCTGCGTCCACTTTCCGCCGGTACTCCAGGGGCCTCCGTCTGGCCATCCCCCAGGCAGATGCCAGGCCCATCCCCATCTCCTTGAGATGATGGTCAACCTGCTGCAACCACGAGGCATGTGGTCGACCCACTGGCCTCCTCCACTCATGAGACTCCCTCGCTGAGAGAATCTGGTGAGCAGGATCAGCGTCAGGAAAACGAGCCACACGTCCATACAGCCGCAACTGACGCTCACGGACTATGCAGATAACAAATCTCATCCGAGTTTCTCTCAGCAACCGCTCGTTGGACACAAAATCCGACCAGCGATAGCCAAGGATTCTCTGAAGAGACCTGGTACCAAAGGAATTAAGTCTCTGTCTCAGATCCTTGGTCAGAGTCCAAGTCTCGCATCCATAGAGCAAGACTGGAAGTACCAAGGACCTGAAGACTCGGACTTTCGTCCTCCCGCACAGATACCGGCAGCGCCACACCCCATGATCCAGTGAATCCATGACTCCCCAGGCCCGACCCAGACATCTATTGACCTCTGACTTGCAGCCAGCAGAGACATGAATATCACTGCCAAGGTAAGTGAATCTCTCCACGACCTCAACATCCTCACCACAAACAGACACAGACAGGACAGCAGCATCCAAGATGTCACCGAAAGCCTGGATCTTAGTTTTGACCCAAGAAACGCGTAATCCCAGCGGCTCTGACTCCTCATTCAGCACCTCGAGGGCCCCCAAAAGGATGTCTAAAGTCTCCGCAAAGATGACTGCATCATCTGCAAAGTCAAGGTCCGAGATCTTGACATTCCCAAACAATGCACCACAGCTAGATCTCTCCGACATCCTCCCTAAAATACAGTCCATACAAGTGCTGAAAAGTGTGGGGGCCAGTACACACTCCTGACGAACTCCAGTAACAACTGAAATAAGTCAGAGATGGTACCACCACACTTCACAGCACTCTCAGTACCAGAGTAGAGTTCAGACATCAGATCGATCAGTTTTGGTGGCACCCCACGAAGACCAAGAATCCTCCAGAGGACATCCCGATTCACTGAATCGAACGCTTTACAGAGATCAACATAGGCTGCAAGCAGCCCCTGCTGAAACTCTCGTCTGCGTTCGGTGAGGACACGAAGGGCAAGGATACGGTCAATCGTTGACCTCTTTGGTGTAAAGCCTGACTGCACTGGACGCTGGTGCTCAAGCAGATGGTGGCGAACCCTATCAAGAATTATCCGAGCAAAGACCTTGCCCGGCACTGAGAGCAGCATCACCCCTCGGCAGTTGTTGCAGTCTTGGCGATCACCCTTCCCTTTCCAGAGAGGGACAACAAGATCCCTCTTCCAGTCAGTTGGGATGATGCCTGTGTTCCAGGCAGAGCACAAAGCTGCATGCAACGACACGAGTGCAGCATTTCCACCAGCCTGGAGAAGTTCAGCATGGATGCCACAGATCCCTGGAGCTTTGCCCCGTTTCAACTGGTTCACCGCAGCCCGTGTTTCCACAAGCGTAGGTGGACCACAGTTGATTCAAGGGTCAGCAACAGGGATTGTAACACCCTTGACGTCCAACTCGACAGCTGGGGGATCAGCCTGGTACAACTGCTCAAAGTAACCGGCCCAGCGGGCCTTCACTTCAGACTCCTCTGTCAAGATCCTACCACTCTCTGCTCTAACTGCAGTGCTCCGAGGGATGGGCTTGGATGAAAGCAATTGGCGAATTCCCCTGTAAGCGGGACGAGAATCACCTGTCCACAGGTGATGCTCTACCCCCTCACAGATTCCTCGCACATAGGCCTCCTTGTCCACCCTCAGTGCACGTACAGTTTTACGCCTCAGCTCTCTGAACAGCTCAGCTCTGCCATTCAGCCTGGCCCTGCGACTCTGGTCAATGGTATCCAGTGTCCCTTGAGAGACAAAATTCTTCTTTGCCCTGCGGTGAGCTCCAAGACATCCACCGGCAACATCAAGGACGGTGGTCTTGAAGGCACTCCACATCTCTTCAGGACCCCCCAAAGCACCCAGACCCCTCAAGTGTCCACTCAGCCTGTCCGCAAACTCTTCAGCTACTCTCTCATCCCTCAGCTTGCCAACATCCAGCCTAGGCTGGGATGGTACCATTCTCCAGGATTTAAGGTGCAGCTTTAGAGTTGCTACAACAAGCCTGTGGTCAGTATTGAGGAACGGAGCACTCTGGTAGACCCTGCAACTCTGGATCATCCTCCAACGACCGTCAATGAGGACATGGTCAATCTCCTTTGCCACACCGCCAGCGTTGGAATACCAAGTCCAGCGATGAGCTTGTGGGCGCTGAAACCATGAACCAGCCACCCTAATCCATGACTTCTTGCAAAGTCAAGGAACTTAGTGCTATTCTGGTTCATAGTTCCTGACCCATGGGGACCAACACGCACCTCATAACCATCCCTAATAGTTCCAGTCGATGCATTGAAATCCCCCAAGACTAGAAGTGTATCTCGTCTGGGGCACTGATCAACCACAGACTCGAGTGTGGCGTAGAATGCATCCTTCACGGTAAGATCACTCGCTCAGTCGGAGCATAAACAGAGACCAGGGAAATGACACCCATGGAGTGACGAATCCTTAATCTCATAATACGCTCGTTGACCGGTGTTACCTCAATTATCATTGGGGTCAGCTTATTGGACACAGCTACAGCAACTCCTTGGGTATGGTAACCATCAGAGCGACCAGACCAATAGTAGGTGTAACCACCCACCATTATCTCGCCGCAATCCGGTCTCCGAACCTCAGAGAGAGCTGCAATCCCGATGTCCAAACGCTTGAGCTCAGATGATAACAGAGACAGGTGATCATCCTCTCTTAGGGATAGGACATTCCAGGCACCCACCCGAAGGGACCGCCTCAGGTTAACCCAAGGAGACCCCCGTCTGGTGGACGACACCTCAGCACCACTCCGACACACTCTCCCGCAATCTGACCCAGGGATGTTACCCCGTGGTTTCCCTCCTATCATCAAAGATTGGGGGTCCCGAAGGCTTTGCCCCAATCTCGTCATCCGGTGAGCTGCCCTGCAAAGGGAAGCTGCACAGGAGGTACTCCCACGGAGCGGGTTTTCAGATTTTTTTTGCGTTTTTGCGTTTTGCGGAATGAAGTGTTTTACGGTGGCCGGAGTGCAAATCCTGCCACCAACCTCCTAATGAAAGTAACCCAACTGCAGGAGGACGTCCGCAGACACAGTTGGGCACTAGATATGGATGGCCGTTGGCTCACAAAGAGCTCCTCCGCCCTTTGACAGGTTTTGTTTTTAATCCTGCTGGGTGTCCATATCCAAACACCCTCCTCACCAGAAAACCTGGTGGGGGAGACGGTTTAGTCGCCGACAACCCGACCATGGATCAGGTTAGTACAGGTTTACATGGTACCTGTAGCAGGTCACAGATCGAACCTGACCTGACATTGTATAGTAATTGTATAGCAATTGTAAATTAGCTCAGGTGTAACCAATCACCTTCAGAATCACACAAGTTAATGGGCCTCCACCTCTGTTAAATTGCAGTGATTCTGATTATTTCAGAATAAAATTAGCTGTTCCTGTAGGGTTCCTCTACTTGGTCGTGCATTTCACAACAAATATTCAACCATGTGCACCAATAATCTTTCAAAAGACCTCCCGAATAAAGTTGTGGAAACGCACAGATCAGGGGATGGGTATAAAAATATTTCAAAGGCCTTGAATATTCCTTGGAGCACAGTCATGAAAATCATTAACAAGTGGAAGGTGGATTGTACCACCAAGACCCTGCCGAGATCAGGCCGTCCCTCCAAACTGGATGACCAAGCAAGGAGACTGATCAGAGAGGCCACAACAAGGCCAATGGCAACCTTAAAAGAGCGACATGCCTTTAAGGCAAAGACAAGTCACTGCATGCATCTGACATCTGACAACAATATCCCAAACACTCCACAAGTTTGGCCTGCAATATCCATGCATTGAAACCACACTCTGTACAGAGCATTGTTGCTGCCTAAGCAGTCTCCTCAGCTATTGGACACAATCCTGGAGGGACCACCGCTCTGACACAGGATACGAGCAAGCTGGCACTCATTTTTCCAACCTCATGATGACAGACAGAGTCAACCCCACCTGGCATTAATTCAACAGCTGAGTGAGATTTGAACTTAGGATTATAGGATCCCAAGCCCACCACCTTAACCATGAAGCTAACACCAGGCATGCCTGCACTGTCGGGCGGAAAGAAGCAAGCCATTACTCAAAAAGCCCACCTTGAGTCCCATTTGATGAATGCAAAAAACTACTCTGGAATTTCTGAAGCCAGGTGGCAAAACTTTTTGTGGTCTGATGAAACCAAGATCGAACTTTTTGGCTAAAATGCATTACTTTATGTTTGGCGCAAACCCAACACAGCACATCAACCAAAGAACACCATTCCTCCTGTGAAGCATAGTGGTAGCAGTATCATGTAGGGGATGTTTCTCAACAGCAAGGACTTGGGCACTTGTCAGGATAGAAGGGAAAATGGTTGGAGCAAAATACATAAAAATCCTTGAGAAAAACCAGCTGCCCTTTGCAAGAATGCTGAAATTAGGCTGGAAGTTCACCTTTTAGCATGACTACGATTTGAAACACACAGCCAAAGCTACACTAGAGTGGCTAAGGAACAACAAGATAAATGCCCTTGAATGGCCCAGTCAGAGCCCCGACCTAAATCCAATCGAAAATCTGTGACATGACGTGAAGATTGCTGTCCATCAAGACTCCCCACGCAACTTGACTGAGCTTGAACAGTTTTGTGCAGAAGAATGAGCAAATATTGCCCAATCAAGGTGTACAAAGTTGGTGGAGACCTATCCCAACAGACTCACAGCTGGAATTGTTGTCAAAGGTGCTTCCACCAAGTATTATCTTGGGGGGCGGGGGGGGGGTGGTGGACACTTATTCAACCAAGATATTCCAGTTTTGTATTTTGAATTCACTTTCTGAAATTTGCGGAATTTGTTTTTCAGTTAGAAGTTGTACGTTATGATGTGTAAATAAAGGTGGAAAAAGACCGATTTCATGTAATTTCATCACAGACTATAAGGCAACAAAAGGTGAAACTTTTGAAAGGGGATGTAGACTTTCTACAGGCAATCGTATGTGATTGATATATATGATTGATATATATGTGATATATATATATATATATATATATATATATATATATATATATATATATATATATATATATATATATATATATATATATATATATGATTCATCAATGTGTTGTGCATCGTCCCTCTGATGCACGTTAAACTGGGTGTCCCATCTGCCACCATGAGTTGGTGGATGTTAAAGATCCCATGGTGTCCTTCACGAAGGAGTAGGTGAGCAATCACTGGTACCCTGAAGAAATTACAAAAATTGTTACCTTAACGTCATGTTTCTCCTGTCCCAAGTGAATGAGGTTCATGAGGGTCAACCCACAAATGGGGTCGTTACGTCCCTTAGCTGGGCATACGGAATAGTCGTTGTCGTCGTCATGGTAGTTGTAGTATTACTAATACTACTACACATCAAGTATATATGGTGCCAGTAGTGGTAACATTTATCTGAATGATATTTTACTTTATTAAGTGGTTTTGGTTAACCCATTTAAGCCTTATATTATTGCTACAGGCGGACTACCAAGAGAGCTACGAGGAGACGAGTCAAAGGACGCAAGGCAACAAAGACTCTCTGTGGCGATGGCATTGTGAAATATATTTCAATTACACCATAATTCGCTCCTTGTGGGGAGAGAATATTTACTGGTCGTACAAAAACAGCTGTATGCAATGGTCAAATGGATTTTTTTCAAAATCACACCAACACCAGTCTAGAACAGTGCTGCTTCTATTTCACCAGCTTATCCAGCAGACCAAATGGTGAATATGAACCTTGTGAAGATGATAAGATTATGGGGGGGGGGGGTGGGAGTTTGATTTACACTCAAGGAACACCCTCGATGCAATTGGGTGCTGAAAACGCAATCGGACATTTTACTGGCAAATATTGAAAGGAGTAAAAGTAGAAATAAATGTGGGAATAGAAAAAAATATGTTAGAAACAAGTCGACACAGAAATGTAAAAGAAGAGAAATATCAATCGAGATAAGTGTGTTTTGTAGGGCCCTTGCATGTAATTTGTATTACATGGGAATCACTCACATGCAATGAGAAATTCAGATGGGAGAAAACCTCAACCAAACACGAATTGTGTGTAAAAGTCACATCAGAGAGAGAAAGAGAGAAAGAGAGAAAGAGAGAAAGAGAGAAAGAGAGAAAGAGAGAAATAGAGAAATAGAGAAATAGAGAAAGAGAGAAAGAGAGAAAGAGAGAAAGAGAGAAAGAGAGAAAGAGAGAAAGAGAAAGAGGGAGAGAGAGAGAGAGAGAGAGAGAGAGAGAGAGAGAGAGAGAGAGAGAGAGAGAGAGAGAGAGAGAGAGAGAGAGAGAGAGAGAGAGAGAGAGAGAGAGAGAGAGAGAGAGAGAGAGAGAGAGAGAGAGAGAGAGAGAGAGAGAGAGAGAGAGAGAGAGAGATGAATGAGATTGGGGGAAGTGGGAGTTGAGAGGGATGCATGAGGAGAGAAGGTTAGGAGGATATTGGAGAAGGAGGGGAATGGAAGAGGTGTGTATGAGCAGATTGGAGAGGGGGGAGGGGGTGGGAGATGGGAGTTCCATTTACTAGGTTCTCCACAACTCTGGAGATGGAGCGAGGAAGAAGAAACTTGAATGGAATGATCAAGAAAATGAAATGAGTGAGGATGAGCATTAGAAACATGTTCAAGGTAGAAGTCTGACAATTCAACATGAACACTTTAATTGCTTTTCTAAACCTCTGCTTTGTCAAAAAGTTGTAACTGTGACCTCAATGAGTGTGGGCCTGGGAATCTGGGGCACAGCTGGCTTATTTGAATGGAAATTGAATCTGAAAAGTGAAGGAATGGCAGGATAGCTGAATTGTTAAGCTCATTACTTCTGAGACGTCTCGTCCTAGTATTTGAACTCTCACTTTTCAAAATGCCATTCCTGACTTTCTCCCTCTCTCTCTTCACTTTAGCCACCCTACTCCTGCCTCCATTTAAGCTGCTGCATTTTCAGGGAGATCTTTACCCTCAGTTATCATAAATTGATGGCCGTTTTGCTTTTATTTGCATCAATTATGATTGTTATATTGTGAGCCCAAAAGACCAAAAACTTCCAATGATCTCGCTATTGTTTATTTCTCGCGACATATTTTTTGTTTAAATTTTCTTGCCTGACTGCACACCCACCTCCTAACTGGTGATCATCAGGACAGAGACAATGTGTTTGTATGGCAGACGATGCTTGTTGCTCAGAGGTTGTGCAACATTTGCTGTTATGTGACTCGAACTGTGCTTTGCTACCTCATCAAGGTAGGGGGTTCAATTTTTATTTAATGGAACGTAGCTTGATGGCCAGGAAACAAATTTGCAGTCTGTCGTCTTGATGAGCTCAAAATAGAGGTGAAACTAGTCGACGGCTCTGCATTCATTTACTTTCCCATTTTTAACACCTCTGCCAGCATCTTGATCGTTGGAGGATCCGGCACCATCACCTCCGCTTCATCATCACTATATTCATCCAAGCATACGAGTTATTCCAGATCTTTCTCTGTTGACTCCTTTTGATGGGATTGAAGGAGTTCCTCCACCTCTTTGTCTTGGATGTCCTCAATGCCCTCTCCTCTGACAGCATGTGCCATCCTCACAGTCCTCTGGACTTCTTTGTCCATTGAGGGGAGGCCCCTTTAAGTCATACACCACCTCACTCCACAAATTTCTTCAGCATGCATTCCATGTCGTTCGCTTGATCTCTTCAAGAGATTCCTTAATGATAGTAATACAGTCAGTGATGTTGCACTTTTTCCAGCAATTGCTGACTGTCCACCAATTGCTGAGGTTTCGTCCACCAGACGGCGGTCTCCTTGGGTTAACCTGAGGTGGTCCCTTCGGGTGGGTGCCTGGAATGTCTTATCCCTAAGAGAGGATGATCACCTGTCTCTGTTATCATCTGAGCTCAAGCGTTTGGACATCGGGATTGCAGCTCTCTCTGAGGTTCGGAGACCGGATTGCGGCGAGATAATGGTGGGTGGTTACACCTACTATTGGTCTGGTCGCTCTGATGGTTACCATACCCAAGGAGTTGCTGTAGCTGTGTCCAATAAGCTGACCCCAATGATAATTGAGGTAACACCGGTCAACGAGCGTATTATGAGATTAAGGATTTGTCACTCCTTAGGTGTCATTTCCCTGGTCTCTGTTTATGCTCCGACTGAGGCGAGTGATCTCACCGTGAAGGATGCATTCTACGCCACACTCGAGTCTGTGGTTGATCAGTGCCCCAGATGAGATACACTTCTAGTCTTGGGGGATTTCAATGCATCGACTGGAACTGATCGGGACGGTTATGAGGTGTGTGTTGGTCCCCATGGGTCAGGAACTATGAACCAGAATAGCACTAAGTTCCTTGACTTTGCAAGAAGTCATGGACTTAGGGTGGCTGGTTCATGGTTTCAGCACCCACAAGCTCATCGCTGGACTTGGTATTCCAACGCTGGCGGTGTGGCAAAGGAGATTGACCATGTCCTCATTGACGGTCGTTGGAGGATGATCCAGAACTGCAGGGTCTACCGGAGTGCTCAGTTCCTCAATACTGACCACAGGCTTGTTGTAGCAACTCTAAAGCTGCACCTTAAATCCTGGAGAATGGTACCATCCCAGCCTAGGCTGGATGTTGCCAAGCTCAGGGATGAGAGAGTAGCTGAGGAGTTTGCGAACAGGCTGAGTGGACACTTGGGGGTCTGGGTGCTTTGGGGGGTCCTGAAGAGTTGTGGAGCGCCTTCAAGACCACCGTCCTTGATGTTGCCGGTGGATGTCTTGGAACTCACCGCAGGGCAAAGAAGAATTTTGTCTCTCAAGGGACACTGGATACCATTGATCAGAGTCGCAGGGCCAGGCTGAATGGCAGAGCTGAGCTGTTCAGGGAGCTGAGGCGTAAAACTGTACGTGCACTGAGGGTGGACAAGGAGGCCTATGTGCGAGGAATCTGTGAGGGGGTAGAGCATCACCTGTGGACAGGTGATTCTCGTCCTGCTTACAGGGGAATTCGCGCATTGCGTTCATCCAAGCCCATCCCTCGGAGCACTGCAGTTCGAGCAGAGAGTGGTAGGCTCTTGACAGAGGAGTCTGAAGTGAAGGCCCGCTGGGCCGGTTACTTTGAGCGGTTGTACCAGGCTGATCCCCCAGCTGTCGAGTTGGACGTCAAGGGTGTTACAATCCCTGTTGCTGACCCTCAAATCAACTGTGGTCCACCTTTGCTTGTGGAAACACTGGCTGCGGTGAACCAGTTGAAACGGGGCAAAGCTCCATGGATCTGTGGCATCCATGCCGAACTTCTCAAGGCTGGTGGAAATGCTGCACTCGTGTCGTTGCATGCAGTTTTGTGCTCTGCCTGGAACACAGGCATCATCCCAACTGACTGGAAGAGGGGCCTTGTTGTCCCTCTCTGGAAAGGGAAGGGTGATCGCCAAGACTGCAACAACTACCGAGGGGTGACGCTGCTCTCAGTGCCGGGCAAGGTCTTTGCTCGGATAGTTCTTGATAGGGTTCGCCACCATCTGCTTGAGCACTAGCATCCAGAGCAGTCAGGCTTTACACCAAAGAGGTCAACGATTGACCGTATCCTTGCACTTCGTGTCCTCACCGAACGCAGACGAGAGTTTCGGCAGGGGCTGCTTGCAGCCTATGTTTTTCTCTGTAAAGCGTTCGATTCAGTGAATCGGGATGTCCTCTGGAGGATTCTTGGTCTTCGTGGGGTGCCACCAAAACTGATCGATCTGATGTCTGAACTCTACTCTGGTACTGAGAGTGCTGTGAAGTGTGGTGGTACCACCTCTGACTTATTTCCAGTTGTTACTGGAGTTCGTCAGGGATGTGTACTTGCCCCCACACTTTTCAGCACTTGTATGGACTGGATTTTAGGGAGGATGTCGGAGAGATCAAGTTGCGGTGCATCGTTTGGGAATGTCAAGATCTCGGACCTTGATTTTGCAGATGATGCAGTCTTCTTTGCGGAGACTTCAGACATCCTTTTGGGGGCCCTCGAGGTGCTGAATGAGGAGTCGGAGCCGCTGGGATTACGGGTTTCTTGGGTCAAAACTAAGATCCAGGCTTTCGGTGACATCTTGGATGCTGCTGTCCTGTCTGTGTCTGTTTGTGGTGAGGATGTTGAGGTCGTAGAGAGATTCACTTTCCTTGGCAGTGATATTCATGTCTCTGCTGGCTGCGAGTCAGAGGTCAATAGACGTCTGGGTCGGGCCTGGGGAGTCATGGATTCACTGGATCATGGGGTGTGGCGCTGCCGGTACCTGTGCGGGAGGACGAAAGTCCGAGTCTTCAGGTCCTTGGTACTTCCAGTCTTGCTCTATGGGTGCGAGACTTGGACTCTGACCAAGGATCTGAGATGGAGACCTAATCCCTTTGGTACCAGGTCTCTTTGGAGAATCCTTGGCTATCGCTGGTCAGATTTTGTATCCAACGAGTGGTTGCTGAGAGAGACTCGGATGAGATTTGTTACCTGCATAGTCCGTGAGCGTCAGTTGCGGCTGTATGGACATGTGGCTCGTTTTCCTGACGCTGATCCTGCTTACCAGATTCTCTCAGCGAGGGAGTCTCATGAGTGGAGGAGGCCAGTGGGCCGACCACGTGCCTCATGGTTGCAGCAGGTTTACCATCATCTCAAGGAGATGGGGATGGGCCTGGCATCTGCCTGGGGGATGGCCAGACGGAGGCCCCCGGAGTACCGGCGGAAAGTGGACGCAGCGACGCGCTGTTCTGGCACATGCTCCCATACCTGACCTGACCTGACTGTCAAACAAGGGCCGCTCTTCATCTGGTCCAGTAGCCTCTCAAGGGTGCCGTGGGTGTAGTAGGACTTGAATGTCACAATGAGACCTTGGTCCATAGGATGGAGAAGAGAGGTTGTGTTGGCAGGTAAGAAGATGACCTCCACGTTGGAGTGAGCAAACTGCAGGCTTTCTGGATGGCCTGGCACATTATCCAAGAAAAGTAAAACCTTGAATGCAAGGTTCTTTGACTACAGGTATTTTTCCATCTCATGGATGAAGCAGTTGTTTAGCCAATCAATGAACATTGCGGCAGTCACCCATGCTCTCCTGTTGGCACCACAAAATATCAGGAGCTGGCGCTTATTCTTCCCTTTGAGGGCATGGGGTTTCAGTGATCGGAAGAGAAGTATTGGCTTTACGTTGACCTCACCTGCTGCATTGCCACATAGAAAAAGAGTGAGCCGATCTTTAACCACTTTGATCCCTGGGGCAGATCTTTCCAGCTTGGACAGGAAGGTATGAGACGGCATCCTCTTCCAAAATAATCATGTCTCTTCGGCGTTAAAAAGCTGCTCCGGCATAAATCCCTATACCGTGATTAGTTCCATGAGCTATGGTGGGTAGTTTTTGCAGCATCTTGGTCTGCTGATGCTGCTTCCCCAACGAATTTTACATGATGGAAGCTGAATCTTCTTTTTAATTTCTCAAACCAGCCCACCCTGGTATGGAACTTGTGGGTAGCCATTGTAGAACTGGAGCGTTCAGTCCCGGGTGCCTTGTGGAAAAGATGGTAAATCTGAAATGATTTGTCCCATATCACCAGTCCACTCATAGGCACTTTTTCCTCTGTTTGGTCATCAATCCAAGTATTAAACTCGTTTTCAATCCTTTCAATATGAGGATCATGGGACTGGTATGAGATTGTTGTGCTTTGCAGAGTGCTGGTGGCAACATTTGCATGGATATTGAACTGACTTTTACGGATGTACAGCACAGTCGATTAATTGATCCCGAAATAACGGCCCACAAATGCCGCGCTTTCACTTTTTGCCAATATATCTAACAACTTATTTTTTTTGCAACCAAAATCATAACCTTTCTCTGCCTTTTTGCACAACTAATTTTGTCCATCATTTTACATTTGGGCGCCGTTAAAAATGGTGCACGAGAAACAACAAAAAGCTCGTAATGCGAGGTAACCGTGTACACGGATGCAAACGAGGACTCATCTCAGCTCAACAACCACGATTGTCCAAAATGAAATCCTGCAATAGCTAAATCGGAACACTAGTCGCTCGCGATTCATAGAAACCCATGATATTCAAATCCGTGATATTTGAGGGTTTTCTGTGTTGGACTAACAAAGTGGGACACCTGTCAAAAAAGTAGTGTTCATAGCTTAGTTGACCGTGCATAAACACATTGCAGTGTGTTTGCGGATGGAGTTACTGCACGTCACTGAACTACTGCGAGAAAACCACTACCCAAATGCATTCATAAAATCTTGTCACCGTAAACCCAACCACAGCAGCAACAGTCCAGCCACACCAACATACACGGTGGCACTTCCATTGGCCCAACACACTTCTGAAACCACAGCCGCATACCACATCGGAACATCAACATCACCCACAAACCATAAGCATCCTTATGAGCACAGTTGTCAAAGCGGAAGAACTACTGTACGTGAAGAAATATGACAACAACCAAAAAAGAACGTCATCAATAACATAGTGTATTGCATATATATTATATTTTTTATATAGAAGAAGAAGCTGCTTGCAACCAAAAGTCAAAACTAGATTGACTCCGCTAATTTGAGTGATAAGCAAGAGTAGACCCAATCTCAGGAAATGTTTCACCAGCTTCACAGCCGGCTTCCTCAGGCACAATAACATGCCGATTGTGCCGGTTTTGTTGTAGTTTGTTGGAAGTGACGTCTTCTTCTTCGTGTATATATATATATATATATATATATATATATATATATATATATATATATATATATATATATATATATATATATATATATATATATTGTTATGGCTGTGAAAATTCGCAGAACACCATAAAGGTTCCTTAGTTCAGTTAGATCGATAAGTCTGTGTTCAGTTAGATTTCCCCACCGTTGTTTAATGGGCTTTATTCGTGTCATAGGGCTGTGATCCTTTCAGATAGTATTTTTCTTTTACGATCGTTATTTTGAACAACCACATCTCCACCACCACTACAACAACCAACATCGCTCCCCTTAACCACAACACCAACCACAACCACACCTGCCTCTCAACAACCACGCCATCCTCACCACTCCGCCAGCAACCGTCAACATCTCCACGCCACAAACATCGCCTCACCTTCGTCTCCGAAACGACGCCATCTTTGCACCAGCCGCGGCGAGTCCCCAGCGAACAGCGTCGCTGCAAACCGACGCGGGAGGTTTCGTTGTGAGTGCAAGTCTGGTGATTTCTACCACGTCCGCTCTGGGAGAATCGGATCCAGAGGGCTGGTGATCTCTACCACGTCCGCTTTCCAAGCAGAGGTCAGAGGTGAGAGGGCGGAGATCAGATCTCGTCTCACCAACCCTATAAAAGGCCGCGCAGAGCGCCAGTTCAACGAGTCAAGTCGGGAGGAGAGTCAAGTCGGGAGGAGAGTCAAGTAGTGTGGAGAGTCAAGTAGGGTCTAGAGAGTGTTTGTCTGGAGCGGTCGAGGAGCTGCGCGGACGTCGGGAGCCTGGTGCTTGGAGCCTTCAGTCGGTGGAGAGGGTCGGACGCCAGGAGGAGACGCGAGCTGGGAGCGCAGCCCCGCCTGCTCTGCCGCGCAGACCTGCGCGCTCGAGTACGGGCCAGAGAGGACTCGCCAACCAGCTCCGAACGGTCCGAGGTGATCGGGCTTCATGACAGTCCAGGCAGCGCGAGGGACAAGCGGGCTCTTAATGAAAGCATCAACTCGGAAAGAGCGAAGGCCCATTCGTTCCTCTGAGGCATTGCCAGGTGGGCCCGAATCACCGGGCCGTCGGACGAGGCCTGGGCCAGACTGCGGCTACGCAAGCCGCCGTGGGAAAGTAGCGTCGTGGGTCGCCCCAGCGAGGAAGGTAACCTGCGCGGCCTCGTGGGGCCCTTTCAGTCAGCCAAGTCCCACGCCATAAAGGCCCACGGGCCCAGTCTGGCCCTCATCTGTGGGGGTGGTCTTTTCTTTACTTTTGAGTGCATTTTGTGGCGCCGTGTCCATAAGTAAAACTGTTAAGTGACTGTACATTAATAATAATCATATTTGGTCGTAGTGCTTTCCCTTGCTTTCGTTTGCCTGTATACGTGTTGGCTGTGCATACGTGTAATTGAAAATAAATGTGCTTTGTTGAAATGTACTCTGTTTGTTGCGTGTTCTCCCTGTTGGAAATGCCATCTTGCATCGCGGAATAAATAGCTGGGTTTTAAACACCCGTTAAATAGAATCGGATCCGGCGAGGTTGGGCGATAACACCCGCTCAGTTATCACTGCAGAACGGAACGGACCGCTTAAGCGGTTCGTGTCCCAAGCCGACCTGTGCCGAGGTACGGTCTCCCGGTTAGCTATCCGCGCGGGTACTTAGCTATATCGAGATTCGGCGATTGACCCTATCCTGCGCAGGTAGAAGATTGGCTAGGCCGTGGTGGGGTTAAAGACCCACCCGTGACAGGGTTCCGGCATTGCTCCGGAAGGTCATGACTGAATTGTCTGTTCGGTGGGTGACGCGGTTGCGATTAGAGAAACGCGGCCGATCGCACGCAAATTCGTAACAATATGTATATATATATATATATATATATATATATATATATATATATATATATATATATATATATATATATATATATATATATATATATATATATATATATATATATATATGTATATATATATATACATATATATACATATATGTATATACACACACACATACATACATGTATGTACATATTGTTGCAGGCCGGGTATCGACTGCGAGCACGACCACTCGGTGGAGCAGTCGGGTCGATTCTACCGAACACCCGGAATCTAGATCGTACCTTTTGGAAAACTCCGAGGGTACAGGTCACTTACCGGACCGTGAATCGTCAATAATTCCACCACGTGGTACAGGGTTACTTGCCAAACTTCAAAATACCTCGACCCACGCGGCAAGCTACCGAGTATCACACCCTCGACGGCCCTCGTACGGGACGAGCCGTATGCGTGCTCGACCCGTGCGTGACCCGAGCTGATGGTCACCGAGCTCCCGTCGGTCCCAAATGCACACCACGACGGCGACAACGGCCTTCTTTAATTCTCCCAACAAGCACCACGTCAGACCAATGAAGAAAACACAAACACGAGCCGATACATTTAAGAAATGGGGAATTTATTAACAGTTGGTGGGGAAGGAGGGAAGCGCGTAAGGGCAGAGTTATCGCGACCAATAGAGATGCAAGTATGTACAGCAAAGAGCACTTAAACAATTCCTACTTACAGACAGGGCACACACACACACACACACACACACACACACACACACACACACACACACACACACACACACACACACACACAACCAGAAGGACATGGACCTGTCCACCTCGTGTGGTTTTCGACGAGACGAGCGAACCAGACCAGCGTCGCGATGCGGTCAGAAGAACCAGGCGCCAGCGAGACGCGAGCAGAGGCGAGAGCTCCGTTCAGCGCTCGTCCTGACAACCAAAACCCTCTCTCGATCCAATCATGCCGCAACCTTATTCACCCTTGTCCAGGGGGTGGGAAGGAGTCCGTTCAGTTTTAACCTGAATAATTTATTTACATTTGATGTTACCTCTGGACTGCATTTCTCGGGTCCATTTGACTTGTGCTTGCATTTTGCATTGTATCCTTCGTAATTTGCACATGACACGTTCCATCCAAGGTTCACGATCTTCGGGGGGGGGGGGGAAGTCCTTAGTCATTTGTGATGTATACAAGTTATTTTGAAAGCTTGGATGTGGTTTCACCCATCTTCTTTTCTCATGTACTTCCTGAGTGTTTTTTTTTCTTCTCAACTTCATTTTTATTTTACGATCTTTCAAATCCGAAGAGCGTTTCGATTTCTTTGAGAAAGTTAAATATATCTTTTTTATTTTTTTTTACTTCACATGATTTATCAGCGGGGCTGGAGGCTCCATCATGTCTTTGGGCGTGGAAAGGGCGGGGTTGGGGCTTCATGGAAAGTTCCCTCAGAATTTCGTGGCAGTTTCCACAAGTGACGTCATGGACCCGCCCACATCGGCAGAAAGGCTGAAGCGAACGGGACAAGCCCACATGAGCAGAGGATTGAAAGATCGAGAAGGTTCGTGAGTGAAGGAATAAAAGCATCTGAGGATAAAGAAAGGAAGGTTTCATTAGCAGTTCGTGTCGAGCTTCTGTGGGAAAAGAACACTCCTTCCGCGAAGGACGACGAGGGTCAATGGCGGTACCTCCTCAATGGGGGCCTGAGGAGGGAGGAGGACATTGTGACCATACTCTGTGCAGAGTACTGCGGTGCTGCTTCAGCAGTCTCCTTGACTATTGGGCACAATCCTGGACGGGTCACCACTCCCACACAGTATACCAGCAAGCTGGCACTCATTTTGCCGACCTCAGAAGGATGACAGGCCGTGTTAACTCCACCTGGTATTAATTAAACAGCTGAGCGCGATTTGAACTCAGGACCCAAGGATTCAAAGCCCGCCACCTTTACCATTAAACCAACACCAGAAATGATGAATTAAGAGGAGGGCGAGTCACCTATATAGCTCACATATCTGGGACGCCGAGATGACTCACCTACTGAGTCTGGACACATCTGGGATGCGGCTGCGTGTTCCTATCGCGTCACATCACCACTACCCATCTTCCCCATCCATTTTCCTCCGCATTCTCTTGTCTCTTTGGATTGCGTGAGGTGATGGAGAAAGGAAAAGGCTGCCTTCCTTTTCTCCATATGTTACTTTTGTTTGATTTTTCAAGTAACCTGTGTGTATGGGGATTAGGTTAGGTATGGTTAATGAGGCTGGATTTAAGATCACGCACATGGATGGGGGACATGAGATGGTGGTGCACCTCTAACTTGAAACCTTTCAATATAATTCCCCTCGACATACAGTAACAACAATGCTCGTTTTCTCACACCGTATCCCAAAGCCTCAGGATGAGTGCCTGATAAATATTTGGAAGCGCAAACTGCAGCCATGCTTATTCGGTTATTCTGCCACTCTGAGCATTCCACCTCACAGGACTATGTTCCAGATGGAGGACAACATTGAGAGGAGACCACGTGAAGTTGCAAAGCCACAAATCTGTAACCATCATTGTATTCCAACCACATTTGCTCTGTTTTTCAGTGCATTTTATGATGAGAATAATGTTCCAATATTATTTTAATATCACAGTTGCTCCAGGAACCTGAGACAATTAATTATTAAAAGTAGGTCTGGCCTCATGTGTTTCCAACTGATGGTTGATTTGGACGCATTTTTGAAAGGGATAAGAAATGGAGAGGCACGGTGAGTAAAATGATGGAATTGATAATAGTTGTCGGAGGGATAAATTAGCAGAGCCCTGTTCATACAAACAGTGTAACCAACTCGAACCATCTGGCAGTGAGACTGGAAAAGTTTGTAACCTCTTTTGACCGAACAAAGCGGCTGATGCAAGGAGGGGTGAGATTATATCAATGGAATCATCTGTATTTCATTGCTTTGCTGGCTTCACAAAAAAAAAATTACAATAATAATGGTCAAAACCTTCTTGCTCATGTTTGACACATGGAGTAGCATCCCTAACATACCCTACTGTTGCTATAAATATTGATCTCTCATGTGACCTTGTGTTTGATGAGGTTATTGTTTGTTTTTATTAATCCACTTGAAAATGTTTCGACAGTAAAACGTTCAAAACCACATTCTATTAAATAAAAACCACGTATGAACAGTTTAGAGCAAGGCATGCATCTCAAGAACCTGTGCCAATAGTGTGCCAGAGAAGTCCAAAATGTGCTACTTGTTTGGTAATTAATTTATTTTTTTTGTATAACTGTCTGTTCTCGACTCTCAGACCACAATGCAGTTAATGTGACATCCTCTGCCTGTGCAGAATCGTATGCTGGGTGATGGGGTGAACTTTACACACAAATCTAGCTGATGTTGATTGTTAAAGGTACTCCAGCCATTGCATCAAAGTGGAGTAAATTTGCTGAAAGTGTTCATGATGAATGTGCCAAGAAGAACTGGTCTTGCTGTGGAGGTTTGTGTTCACCTGCATCGGTGGACCGATAGAATGATGGACAAAATCAACAGAACGCTGATCAAGGTATGCTAACCGCCGTGGGAAGCTCGTATAAGCTGACATTTTGGGTGTAACCCTTCATCGGAGCAACAAAGGGTGAAGGATTAATTCTCAAAATGTCAACTTCTTAGTTCCCATGGTGGTGAGCATCCCGTGATCAATGTTCTTTTGATTCCTTACATTCATTGTTTACATGCTGTGTGATTTTGATGGAAAGATTGTACTTTGTAGCTTTACTGAGGAACTGGATTTGGCTAACAGGGCAGTGGAGGTGCTCAAAATTCCACCCGAGTTTTCGTTGCTTTAAGCATCGATGCAAGTGACGCGTAATCATCCTATTTTGTATAGTGCAAGAAACTGCTTCATAAATTATTAGACGGTATACGTGCTGCTTCCTCACTTGACACTCGTCATTTCAAAAGCATAGAGCATGGACAGACAACCATAGGTTGACAACCATTGTGCAGGCTTGGGTTGGCAACCCTAATGGCCTCCTGCATTTTAGTTCATTGTAAGGGAACTCATTAAATTTGCTATTTTCCAAAAGCCTGCACAAAAAATATCTCGTGATGACAACTATTGTGACGTCATTTCTCATTCCAATGAAAAAAATGATGATTTGTAAATTGAACAACCCTCCATAATCTCGACATTGTTTCTTCACTGCTTTTTTTCTCCCAAGGCCTCACCTCCCTCCATACAATGTACGAGAGCAGCCGCCAACTTGAAGAGGGCCATGAACCGATAAAATATTGAGCCATGAATACTTTCATTTTTGTTATTGCACAAACCTATATCCTAGTGGATAAATTAATCCAGGTAATGGGCCTGAAAATGTTCATTTTGATGCCCTTTATCACGACTCATTAAACTGGGCTGAACCATCCACGCGCCACATGCGAGCACATATATTGGTGATCTGTGTCCGATGGAGTAAAGATTGAAACCTGAGGTGATGTACAAGAAACTGCTTTGCGGAATTTATTGAAGCACAAACGAGCCGGTCATCACCGGATGATAAACAACTCGAGGAAGCAACCATAAGTTAGCAATACTAGTGCAGGCTTTGATGGGCCTAATGGCCTCCTCCCGTTTTGAATTTGTAAGGGAACATTAATTGAATATCTATCATCTACTTACATATTCTCTGCCAGTCTGTCTGTCCTAATGGGGCTTCCACAATCAAAGCTCTGCCATTTTGTTTTCTCGGTAATTCTCTGCCTCTGGTGTGCAGGAACCGTGGCAAATTTGCTGTGTTGGCGTCACGATTACGTGAGTGGGTGGATATTTGGAGAGACGTGTGTTTCCTTGGAGGAATAAGGTAAGTGGCCTGTTTGTGTGATCTCGTGTTTTGATTTTATGAATGCAAAAATGTTTTGCTTGGTTTGAGGCCTCAAGGCTGTGGAAGCCGCAACGGATTTCACAAATAAATGGGTCTAAATATATATATATATATATATATATATATATATATATATATATATATATATATATATATATATATATATATATATATATATATATATATTTTAAGCAAATTATGCATTTCGTTACATGTCTGAGATTAAAAGCTGTTCGAGTCTATGAGCATTGAATAAAAGCTCTTGGAGTCTAAAAGGATTGAAGATGGGTGGTTTTAAGACCATATTTATTGACTCAAACCTTCAGGATGATAAATAGAAGTTTACAATGCTCGTGCTTTCTGCCTCTCTCACAGCATCATCGTCATTGTTTTACAGCCATTTCCATGTTTGCATGTGTAAGCCATGGTTCATCTAATGGCTGAATTATCCCTTGCTGGCCCTCTTGTTCGGCCTTTAACTCCAAGATCGTCTCGCAGCTTTACAAATTATCTTATCTCCAATTCGACATCTGATTATATATATTTTTTATAGTCGCAAAGATGGATTAAGACTCAGTTGAAACAAGCAGGAAGAAAATCGGATGATAATTGGCGTTTTTCGACAAAAAATCATTTTGAGTGAACATAGGCCTGTGTTAAATCTCAGCGTTATAAATGTAAAGTCCATCCAGACTCCCTCTCGGCATCATCTACATTGTATTTTCATTTCTTCACAGCCACAAAGATTGTTTAAGACTCAGTTGAATCAAATGGGAAGATAATCGGACAAATATTGATGATAGAAAAGGAAAAATGCATATTAATAACCATTTCTGGTCGGGCACAATGCGGGGAGAGGTGGATGGGGGGAGGAGAGGATAGAGGGGTCGAGATAGAGACAGAGATGAGGTGGGGGAGAGCTAATGTCTTGAGCTCAAAGTTTACATTACGTTAAATATCCATGGGTTCCTGCTAGGTGTGTGTGTGTGTGTGTGTGTGTGTGTGTGTGTGTGTGTGTGTGTGTGTGTGTGTGTGTGTGTGTGCGCGCGCGCGCGTGTGCTTGCGCATGCGTGCGTGTGTGCGTGTGTGTCAGAGTGTCTCCTCCATAACTCCAAACCCAAGAGAAACCAACAGCCTGAAACTTTGCAAACAGACTCAGAAAACTCCAAGGAAGTGCACAACTGAAAATCGGGTGTTTGGGTTAATTAAAACACCCCTTTTGAAGACGATTAACTGCCTTATTTAATGAAATCCTTTATCAGGTGCATCCTTGGCCACCTTGCTCTTTGGGGGTCTTGAGTCGTATCCTAGGTAACTTCGCTGGGATCTGAAGCCGCCATGTTTTTTGGCCTGCTCAACCACGCCTTGACTTGGAACAGGCTGCAACTATTTCTTTACGATAAAGTTTTCTTCAACTTTCCTCGCTCACATTATTGAATGCCAGTTCATCAGAGCTACGAATCTCTGTATACATCACTTTTGTAAGTACTATAGTTTTCAAGTTAGGAGGTTGGAGCCATTTTATACATTATACAAAACGATTTTCCACAATCTACTCTCAAGGACTAATTATAGTATATTCTCAAAATATTATTTCGGTTTTGAGGATTGGATATCGACTGGACTAAATAATTGTCGAAATCTGGAGTGAAATCTGATAAATTTAAGAAATAATGAGTCTTATAACTAAGCTGATGGACCGATGCAAGCAAGGCTATGTTCCCTCCTCCATACATGCACAAGAAAATGTGAAATTTCCAAAGCATTAAATGAATCCTTTTCTACTGTTTGGAGAATTATCATGAGTAAATAAAAAATTTAGTAATGTGCTAACATTTTTACCAGCTTCATTGAGCTGTATGATTTAATGCATTCACTGTTAGACCTTTTTGGTCGCCCTGTCCCGCAGAGGGACTGCTTATCCATAGTGTCTGCCAGATGTGTGTCTATATTTTCTGAGGTTTCGTGGGATAGGTTTCTGAGGTAAGGTGCTCTATAGGGCATCAAAGCAAATCTGGTGAAAAACAGACATTTTAAAATAAAGTTATAATGTTTGCTCAGACCGAACAATGCACCATGTGACGTGCGCACAGACGAGCAGGCAACATGGCTGATTTTCTGTAATGTTTATTTTATGGGCATTTAAACTCTGTGATGTTTCCAGGGTAGTTCTACATTAGGCAGCAACTATTTTATGAATAAATTCATTATTTGAACAAATTCGTTTTATTTCATTAACTGCTGCATGTGTGGTGAAGACTGTGATAAAGTTAAAGGGATCCTTCGTCAGGCTGATAGGTCGGATCTGGTTCCGGACCTTAATCAAAATCAAATTGGCTTGTTCTTGTCGACTAACCAACTCTTCCACCTCGTTTCGTCCAAATCCGTCCACAACTTTTCGATATATTGTTGCGAATTCGCGCCCGCCGGCGTGCGAGCGGCCACGTAACTCGAATCGCGGCACGTCGCCCACCGGACGGACAATTCCGTCGTGACCCTCTCGGACTAACGCCGGGAACTAGTCACGGGTGGGCCTTTTGGCCTCACCACGATCGTGCCAATCGGCCCCCCGCGTGGGATAGGGTTGTTCGCCAAATTCGACCTACCTAAGTACCCACACGGAGGGTAGACCGGGCGATCGCACCTCGCCGCAGGTCGACTTCGGACACGGGCCACTTTAAGCGACCCGTTCCGTACTATCGGGATAACCGAGCAGTGTTATCGTCAACCTCGACGGTTCCGATTAATTGTCGGGCGTTTTTTAGCCCACTACCAACCCTTTACGTGAAGTAAGATGGAGATTCAATTAAAGAAAAGACGAAGCGAAACGGGAAAAACAGTTCAACATAAGGCACATTTATTCCGCGGCAAACGGAAAGCACACATATACAATTACAACAATTATGCACCAAAAGCAAATGTAAAAGAAACACAACAATTATGCACCAAAAGCAATTGCAACAAAAGAAACACAATGCAGATCTACTACCGACTACGCGAGCACACGGCAACCCTTACACAGTTTTACTTCACAGACGGCGCCGACAACACATATACTCCAAAGCAAAAGAAAAAGGGGCCACCCTCTACGACAAGGGGGCAGACGAGCCTGGGGCCGAAACCGCGTGGAGCCTACCCGTCTTGTGATGAGCCGCAAAATGGCGGCGGTGCCCCGACTCCACGCTCCTCCGCGTGTTTCGTTGGCACTGCTTGGAATGGGGTGGGAACGGGGCCCCCTTTTTCGCACTATCTCAGCGCGGGGGGAAACAGGGGGGGTTGTTGATGCTCTGGGGAAAGAGGATAGCTGGCTTGCTTGGGTCCCGCGACGAGCGACTCCACTGCGCCCTCGACCGCGTTCCCGGCTTCTCCTCTCTGCAGCTCCCCGACAGACTCCGAACCCCGACAGACCGACTCTCCTCCAGACCCGTCTTGACTGCTGCTGCCACACTTCGCCGCCGCCACAACTCGCCCGAGCCCGAAACAGAAACTCTCTACTGAATTCGCCCCGCGCTCAGCGCTTTGTAGTGCGACAGGAGAAACCATATGCAGATTTTCGGATCAGGATGGGCTCGGGGGCGGAGCCATGCTCGCCCATTGGACGGAGGAAAAGTGGGCGTGAATCATTCCTGATCCGCGAATTTGCATATATTGATTCGACTCCGACGCGCTTGGAGGCGGGGCCAAATCGCCCCGCACTTAATGATTGGAGGGATCGGAAGTGGGCGTGAATCATTCCTGATCCGACTTCCCCTCGGAAAGGCCGCTTTTTGCACCCGCTGCTCGGCGCGCGCCCCGCACGAGGCCAGGACAGCCTGACGCTCGGCGTTCACAAGCGGCGCGGGAATGGCTGCAGAAGGAGGAGAGGTGAAGGTGGTGGAGGGTTTATTGTGGCGGTGATGGCCATGGCGACGCTTGGAATGGCGGTGATGCGATGGTTGCGAGAGCGAGTTGTGAAGGTAAAGGCCGTGGCTGTTGGCATTGTTGTTGTGAAGCGGCGTTGCAGTTGGTGGTTGTTGTGTGATGGCGGTTGAGACGTGGTTGGTTCAAAATAAAGATAGAACAGAAAAACGGCTATCTTAAAGTGTCGCAGCCCGAATGAATGACATTTATTCCCTCTAAACAACGGGTTTGGGGCTAACTACACATGTACTTACAGAGATATCTCACCTACGGGACCTGAATGGTGGTTTGCGAATTTCCTCAACCACAACAATATCATGCTATACATAGTTGTTGGCCCCATCTCACAATGGTGAAGAATCGCTTTAAAAAAAAACTCTCGTATCCAGATCTGGATTCACTGGGCGTAGTGGCGTGCGCCTGTAATCCGGCTACTCAGAGGCTTGGGTTGGAGGATCGCTTAAGGACAGGAGCTCTGTGCTGGGCCGCGCTATGAGAGGGTGTAGGGCAGCCCGGAATCACGATGAAACCCAATCCTTATCCCTGTGTCGTAAGAGATGACTAGGGTTGCGTCAGGAAGGGCATCGGCATAAGACCTATGCCAAATCGGTATGCGGATCATCACGGATGATCCGCTGTGGCGACCTCTAACGGGAGCAGCCGAAAGACGAACAACATCCAGATCTGGATTCAAATTTTCACCAAAATTGAATCAATTGGTCCTTTTCACACACCCAACCGGTCCACAAAGTTTATTCGGAATCCATCCATAACCTCTTGAGATATTATGCTATATATTGTTTTTGCCCCAATCTCTCAATGGTGAAGACTCACTTGAAAAATCATCGAATCCAGATCTGGATTCGGATCTTCACCAAGATTGATTTAATTAGTGCTTTTCACACAACAAACCTGTCCACAAAGTTTCATCCAGATCCATCCACAACTTTTTGAGATTCCATGCAGTATCGTTTTTAGCCCCATCTCCCAATGGTGAAGAATCACTTAAAAATTAAATAATCATCGTATCTGGATCCAGATTTGGATCTTCTCAAAAATTGAATGGATTCGTCCTTGTCACACCCCCAACCTGTCCACAAAGTTTCGTCCAAATCCATCCATAATCTTTTGAGATATTGTGCTATTTATCGTTTTTGGCCAAATCTCTCAATGGTGAAGAATCACTTCAAAAATTCTCAGATTCAGATTCGGTTCTTGACCAAAATTCAGCGTTGCTGTCCTTGGCCAGTCACCTACACACACAATTTTTTTTCAGAACGATTGCTTGAAAACTGTGACCAAAAATCGTGTGACAGACATACAGACAGACAAATGCGACAGACCAACATACTTGGAAAAAGAAAAAAAAAAATTCACCAAGTAACAGACAGACAGGGGTAAAAACATAACCTTCATCCACCTTCGGTGGCAAAGGTAATAATAAGATAAGAATAATAAGCAAAGGTAATAATAAAATATCACGAGATGACCGAATTTCACGAGATTGTCAACTATATGTTGTGTTGCCATTACTTAATTTTAACATAAAAGGACAGCCCGGACAGCATTTGCCCGAGTACCATGATACCATGGTTTACATGGAGACAGCCATGTTGTTAAGCAATGTCGAGCGCTCCATTCCGTTGCAGTGCAAGTTTGAGCACTTTGTCATGTTCCAATAGCAAGCGGCTTGCTTACTGCTCACCAAGTGGTTCGCCTGATTCAAAGATTAATTGGTTGTGGTATATATATATATATATATATATATATATATATATATATATATATATATATATATATATATATATATATATATATATATATATATATATATATATATAGCTCAATTAATGCTTGTTTGTTTGTATAAGTATGCTTCAAAAACAAAAAAAAAACTACTGAACCAAATTTTTCATGTTGCTTAAGCATACCCCAATTGTAGTTTCTGTTGGGATAGCATACCTGGGCGAGTGGGTTCAAAATAAGGTAAGAGTGTAACACCCCAATTCTATCTATATATACTGTAAATGTGTAATGTATAATGCCACCTAGTGGTATCCAGTTTTACAAATCATCATCATCTTGTATCTTGTATAAAGATCTTGAATAACGAAAAAAAAAGAAAAAAAATCTTGCATAAAGTAAAAAGAAAGAAAGAAAACAACTGAACAAATATACATTATCCATGCATCCATCCAGTGGGACCATATTCTGTGCAGAGCGTTGGTGCTGCCTAAGCAGTCTCCTTCGCTGTTGGGCACAATCCTGGACGGGTCGCCACTCCGACACAGTATACCAGCATGCTGTCACTCATTTTGCCGACCTCGGAAGGATGACAGGCAGAATCAACCCCACCTGATATAAATTCAACAGCAAAATGGGATTTGAACTCAGGATCAGAAGATCCCAAGCCCACCAACATAACCATTAAGGCAACACCGGGCATAATATGCATTACGGTGATGTTGAAATCGAAGTGAGAATAATTTGAAATTTTCAGAAAGCTTTATTTCAATCATTTTAAGTGGTGGTTTAAACTAAAACGAACCCTGAGCATCGCAGCGAAGTGGAAGGGATTTTTGCTCACACCATACATAAAAGCAGCAAGGATGGTTGATTCAGGTGATGTTAGCTGTGTTCCAAGCAGATGGAAGATGACCTCGAACAAATAATAATCAAATGAATAGGGCAGAATGTTAGTGAAGTTTTATTTACTCTTGATTAAATCAGTCGGCGATGCGAAGGGGGTTCTTTTTCCATTGCTAAATTTTATAATGTGCAAATCCATGACCAGGGAAAGCTCACTGGAAGCATGTGGCCCGGGATCTTGCATCTGCTTGCCGGAGTTGATCGTCTTGTGTTCTTCTGGCATCACTTAACCCCCTCACCCTCATATAGAAACCCCAACATTGCAAAACGGACAAATTTTGATGTGAGTTAGGTCTCACTACCCGCAAAGAGCGAGTTGTTGATCATTTAAGTGCAGGTACACCATTCTTAATATGAATAAGGTGGAGGGTAAAACCAATGATTCTTATTCCATCCTTAGCAGAGTTTACGATGCAGTCCACCACCTAACGTTAGAAGTTGAAAATTAGAAATAGTCTTGAACAATTAACTTAATGAATTGAATTATTCATATCCAATCATTTAATTCTCCCAGCACCAAGTGTGTGAAATGTAAATTACGAATTGGATTCTCAAGAGGATACTTATAGATTCAAGGGTGGACTCATAAAGTTTTCTTTTTTTTTTCTTATCATTTTTGGGATGTTGAGCTGTTTTGTACATTTGACTGGTTGAAGACTTCTTTGTTTCTCCACAGGCTGGTGTGGTTTTCCATCCTTATGGCGAGTCACTTTAACCTGCCCACAACTTGAAAGGTGTGTCGAATGCATCGTGGTCTCTCGCATTTAGTGTCACTGGATTTAGCTGATTACCCGGTACTTGTTTTGCATGAAAATTAACTTAAGAACATCTAGCCGCTGAGTTTTTGAGTTTGTAACATTGCCAAGGTTGGTAGACCCGTCTACCCTAATAAATACTGCAATAAAATAATGCAAATGCTGTACTCTACCGGTACTTTAATTATTATTACCATTCTGTATGCAAAATGGATATTCGTATGAGAGCTAGGACACACAACAGGCCAAAACAAAGGAGACATGGTGGAGGGGAGTAACACACCGACAGCAAGATAGAGTGAGGGACATATGGAGGAAGAACAGGCATGGGAATCAGATCAAAGGAAGAGGGAGGAAGACACAAGGGGTGAACATGTGTATATAAGCTCAAACATAAAAAGGGGTGGAAGGGAAACTGGGGATGAAAAAAATGAACAAAAACAGAAAAGAGGGGAGGGGAGGGTGGGAGACAACAACCTGGAAATGAAGAGGTGGACTTCGGGAGGATTAATGAGGGTAGAAAATATCATGAATGTGGATGGTGGTGAACAGCCATCTTGAAGACCTGGAGGGAAGAATTTGATTGAAGAGAAAGTG
The DNA here is from genome assembly GCF_056783735.1 of Eptatretus burgeri. Taxonomy (NCBI): domain Eukaryota; kingdom Metazoa; phylum Chordata; class Myxini; order Myxiniformes; family Myxinidae; genus Eptatretus; species Eptatretus burgeri. Next base: position 16,490,653 of record NC_140961.1, on the reverse strand, counting down.
GAAGTTGGTTCCACAGGTGGGGAAAAAGAGGAACAAATGAGTAAAGGTGAGCAGTCAACCTGGAATTTGGGAGTTTAACCAGAAAAGCGTATTGTTTTTTTGAATTTTTTGAATTTTTGAATTGTTGTTGTTGTATTTGCATTCACCTCTGAGCTGTCCAGACTGGGTATGAATCCTGACCCAGGTATAAACTGTCATCCTGGTGTTTCACGTGCAGGGCGAGGCATCAATGTGTGCCGTCCCTCGGATAGATGTTACACGAGGTGGCAGGTCCATAGCATCTACAAGCACTATCTGATGGGCACTATAGATCACATGGTGTCCTTTGCAAAGAGTACACACCTATGGCCAACACCCTGAATAGATTACAAAGTCGTGCACTCGTTCTTCGTTGAGTATTCTGGATCAGCGTGGTGACTCCTCACTGGACCAGGATTATAACCCTTGTCGGAAACTGCTGCAGCAGAACTGGCACCATAGAGAGTGTGCCACATGATTACAGTATTGTTTTTTGGGATTTACTATCAGCCACTCAGTAGTCTCTCTGCCTTTATAGACCATTGACTATATTTAGTAATAAGAGTTGCATTTTGTAATGCAGGAGTTAAACGCATCACATTCTCATTATTGTTCCTCAACTGCTTCAAGCCAACAGCGGATAATGTTCCTTGAAACATTGCACAGAGTTCAGATTGAGACAAGATCATTTGGTACAGAATTCAAGCTTTAATGTCTTGTAGGTTAGCACAATAGAGGGCAGAAAGTAACTCCCACGACGAAAAAAAAGAAAAAGAATTTCACTCATGACAATACAGTTTGAAAAGCAAACACGAACTTACCCAAACAAAGCAAAACAAGTCTCCCCCCCCCCCATTTTTTTGTATACATTGTTAAGGCTCATGGAAGAGCTACAACGTAGAACGGATCAGGATGCAACAAAACAAAAGGAACAGCAGGAGAAGCGGGGAAATGCCAACAGCAGGGAAGAGGGAGAAATTAGATGGAGACGGACAAATGAAGGATGCAGATAACGATGAGGGGTGGGAGAGAACGCAAGGGGTGGACAAGATGGATACAGAAGCAGATTTTTGAGAGGAGTTGGGAATGGTTTAACTGGTGTAGAAAAGATCGTTGTGTTGGATTGAGGGTGATTTCAGATGGTGGTGAACTGATGTCTTGAAGACCTGGAGGGAAGAATGAGATTGAGGAGAATGTGGAAATTTGTTCCACAGGTGGGACAAAAAAAACAGAGGAACAAATGAGTAGAGGTGATCAGTGATTCTGCATTGAGGCAGTTTCACTAGGAGGGGGATGCTGGTGAGCCATCTGCATCCTGCACATATCTGGGGGAGAGCAAAGTACGGAGAGGGCAGAGGGTCCAACACCAGAAAGGAGGCAGAAGAAGACAGGCACCACCCTACTTGTCGGCGATGGCGAAGTGATAAGCCCTTGGACTCAGCTTCATCACGAGAGACTCCAATGATCTTGAAAGCTTGAGTTTACAGGGCTTCAAGCTGAGCAAGGTGTGAGGGAGGGTCACCAGCACAGAGAGGAGAGCAGAACTCAATCCAGCTGTGGATGAATGTCTTGTATCTGGATAGGAGCTAGCTCAGGTGTGCCAAGGAAGATCCATGGAAGGTTTATAATGTGCAAATCCTCTGTCTGCATGACAGAGGACTGCATGACCCAGTCGGCATCTGGCTTTGGAAGCCAACTTTGAAATGTGGTTTGGCCAAGAAGGATCATAACTGACAGTGATCATAACTGATAGCAGTTTGAGTGACTGAACTACTTCAAGAGGGTTGTTGAGAAAGTTGATGGGAAGATTTGTGGTACGGCCCTTTCGGAAAGAGAGAGTGAGTTTGAGGGATTTCTCAGTGTTAAATTGCCAGTCATGCTGATCACGTGACCAGAAGCGTGTCAAAATGGCCGACTGTCAAAATGCCGTCAGGTCAAGTTGCAGAGTCAGAGATGAGAGTTGCCAGAAACTTCTCCACCTTCTCAGGTGCCAAATATGCAGAATATAGGAGCAGCTGGGTATGACTGGGATGGGTGGGTACAGAGGTAGGGGTTAGGAACACAGGATTTGGAGGCAACCATGGAATCGAGCCGTTCAGCCTTCTCACGAACGGAGCCAGCTGTAGTGCCATTTGAAGTGGGCGAAGGCATGGAAGGGGAACATGCACCAGAGACAAACTTGACAAGGTGCCACCATGTTTTAGAGGAGGGAGACAGGTTTGAAAGTTCACTCTTAAGATTGGGAAGATGTTGTTTACTAGCTCTCCTCAGAGTAGACACACACTTGTTGTGGGCTTTGTGGAATGATTTGAGGTTGACTTTGTTGGGATTTGCTTTCCAGGGGGAGAATGCTAGTTGTTTAAAGGCATTTGCCTCACCGCAGGATTTGGAGTCCCAAGATCAGGAGCATGGGTAAGATAACTGAAGGTGAGATGGGATGAAGCTGTGCCTAAGAGAGAGCATGGTTCTGTGGAAGAATTCCCAGGCTGAATTGATATTAGTCAAGGTAGTAGATTTCAAAGACCAGTCCTGAAGTGTGCTGGCTGCTTGCAGTCCCTGCCAGTTTGCCTGACTTGCTGGTACTGAGGCTGTTCTCTGAAAATGGTCAGAGAGATGTTGACCTTCACATGCACATGATCAGATGAGCCAATTTGGGAAGAGGAAGAAGATACATTGGTGGGGAAGTTTGTCATCACCAAATGCAGAAGGGAGGATTTGCCATTGAGAGAAATCTGGGAAGAAAATGTTAGATTGAGTCAGTGCCATGGAGTCATAGAAGTCTTTTGCAGAAGTGCCATGGCTGGTGAGAGAGGTAACAACACCCATCTAATTGGTGGACAGCATCAGGGTTCAAGGCTGTGAAGAACCAGGTATCTCTTCTTTTCTGTGCCAATGCCAAAGGGGGACTGCATGATTAAACCCAAGGTGTTGCATCATCGTTCCTTAAACCTTTGTGCTCTCAAGAGTGAAAACAAACAAACTCTGCCCATATTTTGAAGGGTCAACAGAAAGATGTGGGTAACAGCTAGGATCTTAATGGATTGGTTCCATAATTGGTTAATCCCTCAATTGGAGAGGTGCCTGGCAGAAAATAACCTCTCCTTCAAGGTTCTCCTGCTGGAAGACAATACTCCTGGCCACCCCAAGCTGCTGAAGCTGGCCCATGCCAATGTCGAGGTCATCTTTCTGCCACCCAGCATCACTTCCCTAATCTAACCACTCGACAAAGTGTGATTTCAACATTTAAAACGTATTAAACCCGCCGTACCTTCTGTCGCCTCTTGGATGCTAGTCCTCAGGCCGCCGGGCACAGATAGCTCCGTGTGCTGGGGGTTGCTAAGCAACCAGGAGCACTGATTGGTACCGCCAATTCTGGCATGATTATACCACTTCGCGTCTTATCATTTCCCGTGGAATGACCCCACCAAGCGAGTTTCGTACCCTCGATGCATACTTGTATTAACTTACCGTATCAGGTGCAGCCAAGGGGAGCTGCCAAGTACGCACTGGCTAATTAGCAAATGAGGCGGGATGAAACTTCCCGTCGAACTATACTCATGCACTCTGTCAGACCAATGAAGGAAAAGACAACTGAGGTAGATTGGAAACTAGAGGGGCACTCGGTAGGGCGCATACTTCTGCCACGTCATGCCTGATCCACAAGAACATATCGGGCCCAATCAATACATTTTTGAAATATCAGGCTATGTATCGTTTTTGGCCCAATCCTTCAATGGTGATGAATCACTTCAGAAATGAAATAATTCTCGCATCCGTATCCGGATTTGGATCTTCACCAAAATCGAATCAATTCGTCCTTCCCACACACCCAACCTGTCCATAACGTTTCGTCCAAATCCGTCCACAACTTTTTGAGATATCGTGCTATATATCGTTTTTGGCCCGATCTCTCAATGGTGAAGAATCGCTAATTAAAATTCAAGTAGTCGGATCCAGATCTGGATCTTCACCAAAATCTAATCAGTTTGTCCGTGTCACACACCGAACCCGTCCACAAATTTTCATACAGATCTGTGTACAATATTTTGAGATATCCTATACACAGACAAACTGAAAGGGGTGAAAACATCACCTTCTTCACCTTTGGAGTCTTCTATTTTTCCCTTACCTCACACAGCCAGATGAGCAGCGCAAGCCCAAATAAACTCGAGAATGTGGAGGAAAGTATGGGGAAGATGGGCAGTAGCAATGCCGCATGATCGGACACGCAGCCACGTCCCCGAGGTGCCCAGATCCAGCAGGCGAGTCCTCTCCGGCTTCCCAGATGCATCAGATGTAAGCAACTCCAAGCTTTGAGCTTCGTTCTGCTCCTCTTTCTCTTCCTCTCACTCTGTGTTTGCCTCCTCCTCTCTCACAGGATATCTGAGATTTTTCTTCTCTCAGGACAAGCTTTCTTTCTCATCTCCTCTGAGCCTTCTGTTTTTGCACTTCTGTCCTCTTATTCTTCCTCTTCCTAATAGCTTTTGTTCCTCCCTCGGGACAACCTTTGACAGAAGCTTCTAATGTAGAAAATTGATTGTCGAACAAGCACCGCGACATCCGGTCAGGTGAAACGTGACACGAAGACACGGCAGCTTCTTCCTTCCGTGAGCTTTTTGCGTCTCGGCTCATGCAAGCCTATTCCTCATTGGTACGCATCTGATGGGGGTGGTTCCACAATGCCGCCGTGGAAATGCCACGTTATTCTGAAGGAATGTTCAATACGGCTCCCGCCCCTCCCTTCACATTCCCAAGGCCATGACGAGAGCCCTCAGGCCCTCTCTGCACACGCAAAATGTCCTTCGCACTGTTCACACTGTTTCGCTTGTGAGAAGCACCATCCCTCGGGTAATGAACACCAAGTGCCGTGCATTGTGCCGTGAACATGCATACTAAAAGGGAGTGAAAACGGAGAGGGACTCCGTCGGACTGAGGGATGACCAAACGGCAGTGGGACTGAAGGTAAGATCGATGAAGTGAAGCAGGGATTGTCAAAAGGATGTTTTGTGACGGGGAGGTAACGGACTGATGGTGTGAAGGAGGAATGATTGAAAGTAGCAAGGGGGGAGTGGGAAGGGAAGATGTTACACCGGGGAAATCTATACCAATAAGTGTCCGTGCACGTGTGTCAGTGTGTCTCCTCCATAACTCCAAAACCATGAAACTTTGCATGCATACTAACAAAACTCCGAGGAAGTGCATGACTGCAAAGTTGGTGTTCGGATTAATTCAAAACGCCCCTGTTGAAGATAATTAACAGCCTTGTTTAATTATATCCGTTATCAGGTGCATCATCGTTCACCGCTGTCAATGGGGCGTGAATGTGTATCCGAGGTAACCTTGCTGTGGTCTGAAGCCGCCATGTTTTTTTTTTTTTGGCTTGCTCAACCATCCCGTGATTTGGAACAGGCTGCAATGATTTCTTAACGATAGTGTTTTGTTTTTTTTGTCACCTCCTCACAAATATTATTGAATGCCTCCATCATAGCTACAAATCGCTGAATACATCGCTTTTGTAAGTGCTTTAGTTTTCAAATTAGGAGCTTGGAGCGATTTCACGCAGTATATTATTCAATGTTCCACGATCTATTCTCATGGACTAATTGAAGTATATCATTGAAATATGATTTCGGCTTTGAGGCTCGGTTATCATCTGGAGTGAAATCTGATGATTTAAAGAAACAATGAGTCTTAGAACTAAGCCTATATGCCTATTTATTTTAAGGAATCAAGGCTATGGTCTGTCCCTCCTCCATATATATATACACACAAGAAAATGTGAAAATTCCAAAGCATTAAACTAATCTTTTTCTCCCATTTGGAGAGTTATATCGAGTGAACAAAAGGTTCAGAAATGTGCCAAAATTAACCAGCTTCATTGAGATGAATGATTTAATGCCTTCACTGCGAGACCTGTCCCCCCAGAGGGACTGCTTTTCCATAGCGTCTGCCAGATCTGCGTCTATATTTTTGGAGGTTTCGCGAGGTCTATTTACACCTCGTTCGCCGAAAATATGGACCAACTTCTATCCTCTCATCCCAACTCTCTCTTCCTCCTCATATGTGGTGACTGCAATTGTCATAATGCCAGTTGGCTGGGTGTGGTTACCTCCATCACCTGCCATGGCTCTTCAGCAAAAGACTTGTGTGACCGATTGGGACTGAGTTGTGCGACTCAACTTCCCGACCAGAATGTCAACCAATGGTACTCCATCCCTTCTGGATCTGATTTTGACTAATTTCGCAGAAAACGTCTGCTCTTCTTCCTTTGCTCCAATCAGTTCATCAGATCACATGCTTGTCAAAGTCAGCATCTCTGGTTGTTATTAGAGAACTACCTCAACACCGTCGAGCCTGACATTTCACTCAGGCCTTGTCACAGCATCACAGATGGGCAAGGTCATCAAGCAGCCATCAAGCTTCTAGAATCTAGACTGGTCTCCCATCTCCACTTTCTCTGACATCAACTTATCCTCGGGATTATTTCAAAGAAACTCTCTCTCTCTCTCTCTCTCTCTCTCTCTCTCTCTCTCTCTCTCTCTCTCTCTCTCTCTCTCTCTCTCTCTCTCTCTCTCTCTCTCTCTCTCTCTCTTTCTCTCTCTCTTTCACTTTCACTTTCACTTTCACTTTCACTTTCACTTTCACTTTCACTTTCACTTTCACTTTCACTTTCACTTTCACTTTCACTTTCACTTTCACTTTCACTTTCACTTTCTCTTTCTCTTTCTCTTTCTCTTTCTCTTTCTCTTTCACTTTCACTTTCACTTTCACTTTCTCTTTCACTTTCACTTTCACTTTCACTTTCTCTTTCACTTTCACTTTCTCTTTCTCTTTCTCTTTCTCTTTCTCTTTCTCTTTCTCTTTCTCTTTCTCTTTCTCTTTCACTTTCACTTTCACTTTCACTTTCACTTTCACTTTCACTTTCACTTTCACTTTCACTTTCACTTTCACTTTCACTTTCTCTTTCTCTTTCTCTTTCTCTTTCTCTTTCTCTTTCTCTTTCACTTTCACTTTCACTTTCACTTTCACTTTCACTTTCACTTTCACTTTCTCTTTCTCTTTCTCTTTCTCTTTCTCTTTCTCTTTCTCTTTCTCTTTCTCTTTCTCTTTCTCTTTCTCTTTCTCTTTCTCTTTCTCTTTCTCTTTCTCTTTCTCTTTCTCTTTCTCTTTCTCTTTCTCTTTCTCTTTCTCTTTCTCTTTCTCTCTCGTACAGATTTATCGTATCTCGTCTTCAGTTGGCCTACCCCACCCATGGTACACATCCTCCCACCCATGGTACACTGAAGCTTGTTATGAGGCAGTTGTCCTGTAGCAACTTGCCTTTGCGTTCAGTTGGATTTGCCTTCCATGAGGCGATCTCAGTTCCTTCCACAAAGCTCAGAAAGGACAGTCTGCAAACACCCCTCCCCCAATTTTTGGGCCTCACCATGTGCTATGATCTTCACTGGGAAAGCCACATCTCCAAGCTGGCCTCCAAAGCCAGTTGCCGATTGGGCATCCTCTGTCATACAAGTCCGTTTGTGGCACACCTGAGCTCCTGACCACATACAAACCTTTCATCCACAGCCTGATGAAGTACTGCTCTCCCCTCAGGTAAGATGTGGGAGTACCAGCCCATTCTCAGCTTCATGCTGTGGAATCCAAAGCATTTTAAGATCATTGGTATATCCCATGATGAGGCTGAGTCTTTGGATCTCTCACTCTCTCACTGCAGGCAGGTCGGTGGTCTTTCTGTCTTCTATAGTCTCCTTTTCGGCCTCGCCCTCCCTGCTTTTCTGCTATCTGTCCCACCCATATTTCTGCGGGGCGCTCAAGGTCCACCAGCAACCCCCTTCTGGTTAAACTATCAAAATCAAGAATCATTGCTCACCTCTATTCTTTCATTCCTCTTTTTTTTCTCACCTTTGGAACAAACTCCCACACACTCTTAAATCCCACTCTTCCCTCCAGGTCTTCAAAATAGCTGTTCACCACCATCTCTTGTCTTTCCCCATCCAAAACCAAGATCTTTTCTACCCCCATTGACCCACTCCAAACCCACCTCCTTCATATTCCCTGCTTTCATTCCTGAAAGTCCCTGTAGTGTCCATCTTGTGTACCCCGCCCCATCCCTCTCCCTTCCCCAGATCTCCTCATGTGTATTCCTCATTGTTTTGTGCTTCTCTCTTCTGTCCCTCTTGTCTCCTGCTCCACTTCTTATACGTTTTGTGTGTTAGCTTTTATACGAGCCTTGACATTGTGTATTGAAAAATAGAAATAGAAAGAAAAGGTGCTCTCGAGGGAATCGCACAAATCTGGTTTAAAACCGATGTTTCAAAATAGTGATAACGTTTGTGCAAACCACGAACCGAAGTACCATGCGATGCGTGAATAGACGAGCATGCAACATTGCGGATTAACTGCAATGCTTATTTCACGAGCGATTAAACTTTGCGATGTCTCCAGGGTTGTTCTACGATAAACAGCAACTCTTTTGTGGATAAAGTAGTTATTTGACCAAATTCCTTGAATATCTTTAACTGCTGCGGCCGCGGTGAAGACTGGCTTTGAAGTTAAAGGGGATCCTATATGGTATTTAGATTGCCAGAGAGAGAGAGAGAGAGAGAGAGAGAGAGAGAGAGAGAGAGAGAGAGAGAGAGAGAGAGAGAGAGAGAGAGAGAGAGAGAGAGAGAGAGAGAGAGAGAGAGAGAGAGAGAGAGAGAGAGAGAGAGATATAGATATAGATATAGATATAGATATAGATATAGATATAGATATAGATATAGATATAGATATAGATATCCGATATGGTAGCCTGGCCAGCTGTTCCTCATCAACCATTGCATTGTAGTGCTTGCTTGAGTACTTTAGCCACTTTCCGAGTGCCCTGCAGTCGATAATGGTGCAGTTCATGTCCCAATTGGGATGTACAATTGGCAATTGTTAGCGTATGCAAAAGTTATGTGGTTTCTCTTTGTGAGTTTCAAAGCAAAATATATTTGATTACACCCGAGTTCCAAGCCATTTGCCTCATTAACGTGTTTTCTAAATTACAGAGCTCAATTTTTTTTTCCACTCGTCACGTGACTATTGGCAGCTGTTGAAAAGCTAAATGTTGATGTAGATCTCCCTGAAACACCTCTAATGCAACATTGTTTTTCCAATTTGTTTATTGAAATTCCCTCAAAACTAGGGTGAAAGCGACTCAAGGTTTTTGGGTTGAATACAGTACGTACTGTGGTTGGTAATCACATCGACTCCAATCTACTGATTCCTGAAGAATTGGCTAGGTGTGGGTACCTCTCTCTCACCTGTCAAGGCACTTCAGCAAAAGCATTCTGCAACTCATTTGGACTGACTCAATCGATCAACTTCCCGAACCGGATCTCAACCAATGGTACTCGATCTCTTCTGGATCTGATTTTGACAAATTTCCCTGAAAATATCTGCTGTTCTTCCTCCGCTCCAATCGCTTCTTCTGACCACGTGCTTGTCAAAGTGGACATCTCTCTGGCTGTTATCAGAGAACCACCTCAGCACCATCAAGTCTGGCATTTCACTCAGGCTGATTGGCAGGGTCTCCAAGCAGTCATCAAACTTCGAGATTGGTCTCCCATCGTGACTTTCTCCAACATCAACTTATCCTGGGAATTCTTTCATAGAAACTTGCTCTCCCTCATACACAGATTTATCCCCTCTCATCTTCAGTTGTCCTACCCTTCCTCCCACCCTTGGTTCACTGAAGCTTGTGATGAGGCAGTTGTCCTGAAACAACTTGCCTTTGCTCATGGAAAGCAAACTCAACTGAGGGTAATCTCAGTTCCTTCCATAAAGCTGGGAACAAGTGTGTAACTACCCTCAGGAGAGCCAGAAAACAACATCTTTCGAAGGTCAAGTCTGAACTCTCAAAACCATCTCCCTCCTGTAAATCCTTGTGGTATCCAAACAAATCTATTTCTGGTGTATGTTCCCCCTCCATCCCCTCCCTTACCTCAAATGGCCGCACTGCTGATACCGCACGTGAAAAGGCTGAATGCCTAAACTCGATGTTTGCATCAAAGTCTTGTGTCCGAAACCCATCACTTTCTGTACCCACCTTACCCAGTCGCACCCCCACTGTCCCTGGACTCTGTGTCCTTTTCTCCTGACAAAGTGGAGAGCTTGCTGTCAAACCTCGACTCAGATTCTGCAACCGGTTCACACGGCATCAGCCCACGTGTCCTAAAAACCTGCTCTGCTGCTCTTGCTCACCCTCTCTCTGTTCTATTCACCCTCTCATTTGCTCAAGGTCATCTGCCATCTGCTTGGAAATCAGCAAACATTACCGCCCTGCACAAAAAAGGTGCAAAAATAGATCCCTGCAACTACAGACCAATCAGCCTTCTCCCAACCATCAGCAAGGTTATGGAATCCATCATCGCTCTTGACATTAAATCCTTCCTCTTCTCCAATGGCCTGATTTCCGATCATCGTTTTGGTTTCAGACCAGCTCACTCTACCCTGGATATGCTGCTTCTGCTCTCCCAACAATGGATAGAAGTACTCAATGCCGGACATGAAAACAGAGCCATATCCTTTGACATATCGCGTGGTTTTGACACGATCAGGCACCCTGCCCTGCTCACCAAACTCTCTTCCTATGGTATCCAAGGCCATCACCACTTTTGGCTCGCAGACGGGCTCTCCTGTTGCGGCCAACGTTTGGCCCTAAATGGAGTTTTTTCATCCCTCTTCCTTTCCAGGCTGTAGTTCCTCAAGGCAGCATTCTGGGCCCTGTTCTTTTTCTGGTTTTCATCAATGATCTCCCCGACTCCCTGGAAATTCCTCTTTATCTCTTTGCTGATGACTCTTTATCTCTTTGATGAAGCCACCATGTTTTTTTTTTTTGGCCTGATCAACCATGCCTTGACTTGGAACAGGCCGCAACGATTTCTTAACGATAAAGTTTTTGGTTTTTTTCACTTTCCTCACTCATCTATCTATAATTCCAGCAGTGTGTGTGTGTGTGTGTGTGTGTGTGTGTGTGTGTGTGTGTGTGTGTGTGTGTGTGTGTGTGTGTGTGTGTGTGTGTGTGTGTGTGTGTGTGTGTGTGTGTGTGTGTGTGTGTGAGACCGCTGTTTCTCGCCAACCGCTAGTCCGATCTAATTGAAACTTGCCAGGTATATTGCTGGGGACCTGAGGATGTGCCTTTTCAAGGTGTGATATTAATCGGACAAGTGCTTCCCAAGTTATGGCCATTTATTTACCAAACCAATGACAAGACATGTTTTTGCATGGGCGTGGCCGATGGGGAAGGGAACCTCAGCCGCGTTCCCCATTACAGGTTACAACGTACGGGATTCCGGATAATGATGACTTCGTGTATTCTAATAATTTCTCGATTTCTTATGCGCATTTATAGATAAATACAATGCTGCAAGTTATGATCGTTTTCATATGAGACTGTGCATAAATTTCTGAACATCAGAGTGCTGGTGTGCCCCGAACCAGGAAGTAATTTTTTTCTCTTCTCTTCTCTTTTTGGTTTTCCTTGCGATGACATTGCGAAAAGGCAAAATACGTTGGCGCTAATTGAATAATTGGCCATTAAAACCTAAGTTGCGAATCATCGTAACTGTGATATGCCAACTTCCGCGCCACGCACGTACGGACACGCGAGAGCGAAGAAACTGCCTCACCCATGGTACACATGGGATTGGTGGAGAGGGAATGTGTGGTTGTTGTTAGTTGCTCGCGGTTGGAATATTTATTTATTTATTTATTTATTTTTTTTTTTTTACGGGCACGTACTAGTATTATTATCAAATGCTTGTTCATGATAGCTATGAATTGCTGGGAATATTGCAATGCTTATAAACGCCTGGACATGCCAGTGTTCTGTGGCTATATTTCATTTGCGCATGTGAATAACCGAGAGAAGCTCCAGATTTGAAAGCATCAGCAGTTCCGACTCCCCGAAAAAATGTTGATTTGTCCAATTCGGACATTGCACAGGCGTTTCCGGGTGCAGAGTTGTATCGAGAGAAATTGGTAATCGCTTGCCAAGCCAGGCGTTCCATTGGAGTGCTGAAGCCACTTACCGAGCTGTACAGTGCTGTTCGTGTCCTGATCGGGATGTGTAGTAGACAGTTCCTACAAGGTAGAGGTACGAATACAGCACACACGGACGTGGTACATGTGGGTAGATTTGGATCTGTACGGACTCTCCGTGGGTGTGTGGACATGCCGTGCCGGTAACAGGTGCCGTGGTGGTAAAGTTTCATCCCCTGTCTTATGGAGGTTCTTTTAGGTTTTCCTTTGTCCTCGCTCCTGTTTCTAAAGCATTTCGTTATCGGATTTGCTTTACAAAGGTTAAATGTTTCTTTTTGTGAGTTTCAAAGCAAAATATATTTGATAACTCCCGATTTCTGAGCCGTTTGCCATATTAACATGTTTTCTGAATTACCGAGCCAACTTTTTTTCCACCCATCACACACAGCTGTTTATAAAGAATAGTGTTTGTGATCATCTCCCTGAAATGTCTATATAAATGTAACATTGTTTTTAGGTGAAAGCTACTCAAGGTTTCTGGGTTGTGTACGGTACGTACTACAGTCAGTAATCACACTGACTCCAACCTGCCGATCCCGAAAAATTGACGATATTAGCCGTGTGTGGTGGGTGGCTGTCGGGAGGTGAAACAGATACTGATCGTGTGTGTGTGTGTGTGTGTGTGTGTGTGTGTGTGTGTGTGTGTGTGTGTGTGTGTGTGCGTGTTTGATTTGTATCTACATATGAGGGTTTCAAAATGTGGAATGGAGTCCTCTCAGGGCAGGCTCAAAGTATCCACCTTCATTTCAATAAGGGGTCACGATTCATGAACGAAGGTGTGAAGTTTTCTGTTCTCAAAGTTTTGTGCCGAGGGCGCTCTTCAGGATTGTCGCTGTGCCCCGGACAGCTTCCAACTGTAGCTCCTTTTTAATACTGTTCCCAGGGATGGTTTTTAGCTCACCTGTAAAGTTTCTCCGGGGAGCTTATGGGATGACGCGTCGTCCGTCCACAAATACTTGTAACTTCTTCTCAGAAACGCCACATACAATTTCAGAGGGGGAAACTACACATGAAAATACTCCTCACCCTTTCCCCCTCTGTCTCCTCACTCTTCCCCCCTCTGTCTCCCCACCTTTTCCCCCTCTGTCTCCTCACTTTTCCCCCCTCTGTCTCCTCACTATTTTCTCTACTCCTCCCACTCGCAGTGTTCCCGTCAGCAAAGAGACTGATGGTATTTGCTCTTCGACTAATGAAATAGCTGATCCTCGGGTCTCCTACGTGTACGTACATGCTCTCTCCCTGGGGTGAGTTTTCCAAAACCGTAACAATATACAGTATGTATAATATGTATATACATGCACTCGGTGTACAAAACTTGAGGAATACCTTCCTAATATCGAGTTGCACCCCATTTTGCCCTCAGAACACCTCAATTTTTGGGGCGTGGACTCTAACAGGTGTCAAAAGCATTCCACAGGGATGTTGGCCCATGTTAACTAGAATGCTTCCCACAGTCGTGTCAAGTTGGCTGGTAGTGGATCTCTACTCCGAATAGCTCATTCCATCTCATCCCATAGATGCTCAATTGGATTGAGATCTGGTGACTGGGCAGGCCACTGCAGTAAGCTAAATTCACTGTCATGTTTGGAAAGCATTCCTGTTCAATCCTCACCTCTTTTTTTGGTATACATTGTCAAGACTCGAATGAGAGCTAACAAACAACGCACAGCAAGGGGGGCATGAGAGGAGGGCGGGAGAGGGAAGGACAAAACAATGGGGAACAGAGACATTAGGAGATCTGTGGAATGGAGAGGGATTGGATGGGGAACATGGGGAATGCAAGATGGACATTACAAGGACTTTCAGGAAGGAAAGCAGGGAATTTGAAGGAGGTGTGTTTGGGGTGGATTAACAGGGGTGGAAAGGATCGACGTTTTGGATGGGGGAAGACAAGAGGTGGTGGTGAACAGCTGTTTTGAAGATATGGAGGGAAGAATAGGATTGAAGAGAGTGTGGGAATATATTCCAAAGGTGGGAACACAGAGGAATGAAAGAGTGAAGGTGAGCAGTGATTCCTGATTTTTGGAAATTTTACCAGATGGGGGTTGTTGGCGGACCTTGTGCGTGCTGCGGAAATATGTTGGGGACAAATCACAGACAGAGCGTGGGGGGAGACTGGAGAGGAGACGGTATAAGACAGAAAGACCACCGACCTGCCTGCGGTGAGAGAGTGAGAGGCCCAAAGACCCAGCCTCACCGCGTGAGATACCAATGATCCTAAATGCCTTGGTTTGCACAGCGTGAAGCCGAGAAAGGTGGGAGGCAGGAGCACCAGCCCAGAGGGGAGAGCAGTACTGCATCAGGCTGCAGACGAAAGCTTTGTATGTGGTCAGGAGCTCAGGTGGGCTGAGGAAGGACTTCGCACGACGAAGGATTCCCAGTCGACGACTGGCTTTGGAGGCCAGGCTGGAAATGTGGCTTTCCCAGGAAAGATCATGGCAGATAGTACGACCCAGAAGCTTGAATGAAAGGACTTCTTCCAGAGGATCACTGAGAAAGGAGGTTGGGTGGGGGGGGGGGCATTTCTAAAGACATCGTGAGAGTATGAGATTTGTCAGGATTGAAAGACATGTTCCACGTGTTGGACTAGTTTGTGATTTTACCCAGATCTCCAGTGAGTGAAGAAGCTGCCGCGAGCCGATCTGATGGATGACTGATGGTACGGCAGAGGGTGGACTCATCAGCAAAGAGATGAAGAGGATTTTCCAGAGTCGGAGAGATCATTGATGAAAACCAGAAAAATAACAGGGCCCAGAACGCTGCCTTGAGGATCTTCAGCCTGGACAGGAAGAGGGGATGAAAGAACTCCATTTAGGGCCACACGTTGACTGCGACAGGAGAGGAAGTCTGCGAGCCATGAGTGAAGATTGCCTTGGATACCATAGGAAGAGAGTTTGGTGAGCAAGGCAGGGTGCCAGACCATGTCAAAAGCAAGCGATATGTCTAGGGATATGGCTCTGATTTCATGTCCGGCACTGAGGACCTCCATCCATTGGGAGAGCAGAAGCAGGATATCCAGTCTAGAGTGACCTGGTCTGAAACCAAAGTGATGATCGGTAATCAAGCCATTGGAGAAGAGGAAGGATTTAATGTCTGAAGTGATGATGGATTCCATAACCTTGCTGATGATTGGGAGAAGGCTGATTGGTCTACAGTTGCAGGGATCTGTTTTTGCACCTTTTTATGCAGAGCGGTAATGTTTGCTGATTTCCAAGCAGATGGCAGATTACCTTGAGCAACTGAGAGGGCAGAGGAGCAGGTTTTTTGGACACATGGGCTGATGCCTTCTGGACCAGTTGCAGAATCTGAGTTGAGGTTTGACAGCAAACTCTCCACTTTGTCAGAACAAAAGGACAGAGTCCAGGGACAGTTGAGTGTGACTGGGTAAGGAGGGTACAGAAAGCGATGGGTTTCGGACACAAGATTTAGATGCAAATACCAAGTTGAGGCATTCAGCTTTGTGGCATGGGGCATTATCCTGTCGAAGAAATCCATTCGCAGATGAATACACTGCTGCCATCATGAAGGGATGCACCTGATTGGCAATGATATTCAGATATCATGTGGCATTCAAACGTTGCTCCACATTTATCAAGGGGCTCAATGTGTGCCATGAAAACACACCCACACCATCACACCACCACCACCAGACTGCAATGTTGACACATGGCATGATGGATGCATGTACTCGTGTTATTTTTTTTCTCCATACCCAAGTCCTCCCATGAGCGTGAAACAGCAGGAACCAGGATTCATCAGACCAGGCAATGTTTTTCCAATCCTCCGCAGTACTTGGCCGTGTTTTTCCAATGTCCAGTGTTTTTGTTCCTGAGCCCACTGCATCTGCATGTTCTTGTTTTTTTTTTTGCTGAAAGAAGTTGAAATCTGTGGTAGTCAGCTGCCTTACCCCATTCGTTTTCTGGTACGATGAGTTGTGCATTCTTTTCGGCACCAATGTTGTACTGGACTGTCAGTTCAGTTGACTAACTGTAGCCTGTCTGTTGCTTTGTGCAATTTGCTTCAGCCTCCTTTAGCCTCCTCCATCAATGAACCACTTTCAAACACTGGCCTGCCCTTAGCTGGATGTCGTTTGGGTGGTGTACCATTCTTGATACACATGGGAAAATGGTGAGCCTGAAAAACCCAGCAGTATTGAAGTTCTTGACACACAAACCGGTGTGCCTGGCACCTACTGCCCCTTCATCTACACTGATTGGAGTTGATTTAACAGATGTAGTCTATAATTCCATAAGGGATCATTGCTTTCACCTGGATTCACTCGATCAGTCTATTTCATGGAAAGAGCAAATGTTCCTAATGTTTTCTACACTGAGTGTGTGTATGTATATGTGTATGTATATGTATATATATATATATATATATATATATATATATATATATATATATATATATATATATATACATATATATATATATATATATATATATATATATATATATATATATATATATACATATATATATATATATATACATATATATATATATATATATACATATATATATATATATATAGCCTGGTGTTGGCGCAGTGGTTAGGGCAGCGGCTTGGGATCCAAAAGGTCCTGAGTTCAATCCCCGTTGGGCCACTGAATTAATACACCAGGGGATTGACTCAGCCCGTCATCCTTCCGAGGTCGGCGAAATGAGTACCAGTATACTGGGCCGGTGTATACCCCGGTTAAAATAGGTGTACCATATCCCTGTGTCGTAAGAGGCAACCAGGGTTGCGTCAGGAAGGGCATCCGGCGTAAAACATGTGCCAAATCACTATGCGGATCATACGTATGATCCGCTGTGGCGACCCCTAACGGGAGCAGCCGAAAGAAGAAGAAGAAGAAACATATATATATATATATATATATATATATATATATATATATATATATATATATATATATATATATATATATACACATACATATACTATCCCTGTGTCGTAAGAGGCGATCAGGGTTGCGTCAGGAAGGGCATCCGGCGTAAAAACCTGTGCCAAATCATTATGCGGATCATAACAGATGATCCGCTGTGGCGACTCCTAACGGAAGCAGCCGGAATAAGAAGAAGATATATATATATATATATATATATATATATATATATATATATATATATATATATATATATATATATACATATACATACACATATTTCTCATTTTTGGCTTCGTTTATTCTGTCAAGTCTGGTGTAAGCTTACTGAGTAAGGTGGCTGTCTTAATAGGGTCTTTAGTTTGAGCCCCTATCAACCGTTGAAATAACACTAGGTGGGTTGACTCAGCCTGTCATCCTTCCTAGGTTGAAAAAAAAATGAGTACCGGCTTACCGGAGTAATAAAACATTTGAGTATACTCTGTTAGAGTGGCGACCCATCCAGGACTGTACTTCTTAGCCAAATGAAACTGCCTCAGGAGCCATATGTGTCTCATGGTATGAAAGGAATGGTTGTTTTGTTTTTGTTCTGCTGGCACATCCCCAGTGTGAGGTTCAACTTTCAGAAAGTAAATCACAATTTTGATTCCAAGGTCTAAACGGCTCGAGCAATGATTGTGATGGAATCTGCAACAACAATATATTTTGGGACTTCAGGGGCAATGGTGTGTGTCTTTCCCGAAGAAAGTCAATTGGACCTCTGGGATAGCGAATGAAACCGTACCTCATGGAAGTGGACGGGTTGGAGACAAGCACTCTACTTTTCCTTGATTCTGACTTTATAACTTATAAATAAACCTTCACCACATATTGCTCTTTGTTCCTGTCACAGACCCATGTGAACGTTTTACCAGATGTTTACATTGATGCAATTCTCTCTCAGGTTGGATTTCAAATCTATCTTGGGAAACA
>NC_140961.1:16317702-16467702 GCF_056783735.1 Eptatretus burgeri | reverse complement strand
TAGTCCCGATGGATGGATTCTTCTGTCCTTTACATGACATTTCCTAAAGAGTAGGTGAGCGATCACCAGCACCCTGAACACATTACAACCGCCTGCCAAAACTCATTCACTCACAAACCACCACCTGGCAGGTGTGGTGAGTACACCGATATACCCAAAGTGAGTTGAGGGAGGTCTTGTCCTGCAGTGCACTGAAAACAGGATGATGATGATGATGAGCACCATGTTGATTTGTATCTGATCTGATGCTCTCGTATTTCTGTAATCAGGACTACCGGAGATAGCCAGCTCTGTGTCCTTTTAAATGAAGCACCGTGAAGTACTTTGTGGACGAAGTGTTATGCGATAACGTTCCAATCGTCGTCAATAATGGTTCACATTGCATTTTGTCGTCCATTTGCATGAATGACGATGCATTGAAGGTTTCATGAACTATTGTGGAATAAAACAATTAAATTGCAAATGCATACTTTTTCTTCTTCTTCAGGCCGAGCTCAGATGACACTTGATCCTCAGCTTCCAGTCCTCTCGATCAAGCATTGCTATGTGCAGTTATTCTGTCTCCAGGCACGGATCCTCCTTCAACATGTTGATGTAGTTGAGAGCTGGCCTTCCGTGTTTAGGCATCCAGAGTACACAATTTGTTTTTGCGGCGGTAGCAGTGCCCATCAATCCTGAGATGTTTTCTTCTAATTTTAACCGACGGCCTTGGAAGGGAACCATAATAGAGCTCTTTATTTGTCCTATGTTCAGACCAACGGACATTGGTCACCGGCACCCTGAATCATACTGATGACCCCCAAAAGTCCAAAATAATTCATTCACTATTCATCCAACGAGTCCAGCAGTACCAGTTCCAACCTGAACATTTGAAACTTTTTTGGGGTTGCTTTGTTAACTTCATCTTAAAAGAGCACTGATGGATACATGATGAGTGAGCTCCATGGGGGCATTACCATGGACCACCACCCAAAAGAGGCACCTGGATTCTGTTCACCTCGGTTTTCACAAATTTGCATGAATGCCTATCCTGGTTAGCACTGCTTTTATTGAATAGATTCATCAGCGGAACAAATTGGTTAACATGAAGCTCAATGAAACAGACTGAACTAGACTAGCCTCGGTAGAGCGCATACCTCCACCAGGCTTTACAGTTTACGTTTCTATCCCACTGATAGTCTGGATCTGAATCCGGACTTGAACCAAAATCAAATCCATTCTTCCTTGTTACACACCAAACCTGTCCACCAAGTTTCGGCCAAATCCGTACACAACTTTTTTGAGATGTCGTGACCCTATCTCTCAATGGTGAAGAATCACCTAAATATTCTCAGTTCCAGATCTTCAAAAAAATCTCATCAATTCATTTTTGTCACAGACACAAAATCTCCACCAAGTTTCGTCTGAATCCGTTCATCACATTTTGAGATATCATGCTCACAGACAGACAGACAGACAGACAAACAGACAGGGGTGAAAACATAACCTTCATACAGCTTCGGTGGCGGAGGTAACAAGAACGGCACTCGGTCGAGCACCTACCTCTGCCAGGCTGAACAGTTTACATTTTGTATCCGACTGATAAGCCAGATCTGGATCTTGTCCTGAATCAAAATCGAATCGGCTTGTTCTCGTCACCTATCCAACTCATCCACCAAGTTTGTCATAATCCGTCCACAAAGTTTTTGAAATATCTGTACCTGTATGTCATTTTTGGCCCCATCCCTTAAATGGTGAAAAATCATTTGGACATTAAAAAAATTTCTCAGATCCACATCCAGATCTTCATCAAACTCAAATAAATTAATGTCCTTGTGACACACCCAACTTGTCCACCAGGTTTTGTCCAGTTCCGTCCGTAACCTTTTGAGATATCCTGCCTGCAAACAGACAGACAAGCAGAGGTGAAAACATAACCCCCATCCACCTTTGGTGGCAGAAGTAACTAAAATTAATGTTCTCATCATTTTGGAGACGTCCTTATGTTAATGTAATTGACAATATTGCGTATATGACCTTATGCAAAGATAAAAGGAGATGAGAACAAGAGAAATCAAAATGCAAATGAACACAGCGTACTGTGTTTGTGTATTTTTGATCACACGTTGGGTTCTGGCAGAGGACCTCGAGGTCTCCTTGTTCGATTCCCATCAGGATCTCACCACCACATCCTAGAGTGTACTCTCTTTTTATTAAGCAAGAAATCCCTTCCTGCTAGTACTTGGCCGATGGATGTTAAAGACTTTTGTGTTACCTCTCAAAAATAGTAATGCACTGAATAACAGCACTCCTGGACTAAAATCCAAATTCCCTGCCCTTACTAGCAAAGTCATGGCAAACCACCCATTGTATTCCCTGGTAAAGGATGTGCATTAATATCACTATTTGGAGTGTCCGGTTTTTGATTCTCTCATTGGGCTGGCAGGATGGCCAGACCTAGAAATACGCATACTCACCTCGGATCTGTCTAGCCCGGGTTTGAATCTCGACCCAGCTGTAACCTGTCATCCTAGAGTTTTACATGCAGGACAATTCATCAGTATCTGTGTGTGCCATCCATCGGACGGACATTAAACCGCGTGCTCTATATGGAACAAGAAGACGATGCTGATATTCCCTGCTCATGGTCAGTTCTTGTGTGCAACAGCCTTGAGATGTCAATTTCAGATACTTCGCACCAGTGTTCGGAGAATCCAGCAAGGTGTTAATCGTTTATGTTCCCCGAAATTGCAAGAAGTGAATTGTCCACTGTTTGCCACAAGAGCACGCACAAATGTATTTGCGATATAATGGACCCAGAAACACTTCTGCGGGGATATGAATGCCACATGGTGTTGGTATGCCCAGCTGAGAAGGCTCAGCTTTATGCATGAATAGGAAAGGGCTCGGGAGCAATTTCCTCCTCTTGGTGTGAAGGACATGATGGCTGGATCAGTTACATCGATGAAGCTTTTCATTCCTGGATTTATCTTCAGTCTTGGGTCATAGTTTTGTGCTGCTGCATCATGCGTTATCCTGCTCACTGTGTTCACTGTGTGCCGTCACAAAACGAGAAAAACCCACAGAGTCTTGGAAGATGAAGCAGCAAGATGAAGCTGCTGAACCTCCAACGGTTTGTCTCGCACATTCCGTCAGTTCATTTCATTTTGTACTGGCGAGCATCTTTTGCCTCCTGCTTGCATCATTGCTGAGAGAGCAGTGCTCTCTCTGAGTTCGAGCAGGAATTTTGGAATCTGTTCAGGGTGCCGGTGATAACAACTCACCAACTCTTCTCGAAAGACATCATGAGATCTTAAACGTCCACCAACTCATGCTGCAGACGGGACACGCAGCTTAACATCGTACTGCTTGCAAACCGCCAGGATGATCATTTATAGCTGTCAGGATTCAAACCTTGGCTCGACTGCTCGGAGGAGAGTGCGCATACCTCTTGCCCCCGTTTCCATCCGAGTGGAAATACAAGGTAACCGGGATGATTGAACTGATGGTCGCTCGTCGATCCTGCGCGTGATCACTTGTACATCTTTGCGCTGTTGCTCGGTTGATGATCAATTCGTATGCCGTTACTATCAAGCTAAAGGTCCACCGCATTGTTAAGGTCCACCAACAACGTTTCCCTTCTTGTATGCAAATTGTCAGTCGTCTCCCTGGTGGGGAAGCTAGTTGTTTGCATTGAAGATCGAGGGGTATTAATGCTTCAACACCTGTATGTACAAACTTCACCTGAGTTGGCGCATGAGGTAATTACCGCTTGGCCGTGAACACCGATTTTCGGTAGCATCAATGTAGTTTATTGGGAGGGATTCCAGGGGAGCTGCACCCACCTTTGGAGTGACCTTATGCGCGGTTTTGCAGTTTAAGATCCATTCACCTCGAGTTTAAATGCTTCCACGAGTGAGCTGGAAAAGGGGGGTTGCGGGAAGGGAGAGGATTTGTGTGTTTAAAATATACTCCCCTCCTCTGTACTTCATCTCAGCTGACTGTCCATAAATTATCCTGGGCAGGGCTGTCTGGCCGTCCGAGTGGGTTCGAGGCAGGACAGAGAGCGGGGCGGCGCATCGTGAAGGGGCTCCAGGAGGAGCAGAGACCTTGATCTCCAAACCAATGCCTGAACCGATGGGGCTCGTCGAGTCGAATGTCACTGTCGTTGCTTTGGGATCAACAAGCGTCCTGGTTCCGAATGACACCGCCACGGAGCGCGACGCCAAGAGATCCATTTCGCTTGCGGTCCTTCTCGGAGTTTTTATCTCATTCGCTATTATGGGAAATGTTCTGGTGGTGCTTGCGGTGGCATGCAATAGACAAATCCGTACAGTCACCAATCTCTTTATCATCAACCTGGCCTGTGCAGATCTTCTCCTAGCCTCGGCCGTGCTGCCTTTTTCGGCCACGCTGGAGGTTCTCGGGTATTGGGTCTTCGGGCGGATATTCTGCGACGTTTGGGCTGCGCTGGACGTCCTCTGTTGCACCGCGTCCATAATGAGTCTTTGTGCCATCTCCATCGATCGGTACATCGGAGTGAGCTTTCCGCTGCGATATCCCACCATCGTCACGAGACGTCGGGTGTTGTTGGTACTCCTGGCAGTTTGGATCTTCTCTGCTGTCATCTCGATCGGCCCTCTACTTGGGTGGAAGGAACCCGCTCCAAAGGACTTGACTGTGTGTCTCATTACTGAAGTTCCAGGATACACGCTGTTTTCGGCTGTCGGTTCTTTTTACATACCACTGTGCATCATTCTGATCATGTATTGCCACGTGTATGTGGTTGCACAGCGCCAGACCAAAATCCTCGAGGAAGGCATCAAGTTGCAGTGCTGCAGCCAACAAGACGACGGGTGCACCTTGCGGGTCCACAGAGGACACAGTACACTGCGACCGCGGGCTGAGGAGAGGGCCACAGATCGGTCTTCGATCGCCAACGATCAGGGTCAATACAGCAATAAAGGAGGCATTGGCAATCATTTTAGGAGCTCACTGTCTATGAGATTCCATAAGTTATCCCGGGAGAAGAAAGCCGCGAAAACTCTAGGAATCGTAGTGGGGGGTTTCATCCTCTGCTGGCTTCCTTTTTTCATCACTCTGCCCATCGGTGAGTTTACATCAAATATACTTCGGCTACCGGAGCTGACCTGATCTGCACTCCGTCAATAATGTATCAACTTTATTAACCAGTCCCTGGGTGTGCTGTAATGCTTGGAGAGTCTGATTTGAGTCTGGGAGGTCGTTGGTTCAAAGTTCAAACCCCTGCCGGGTCGGACCAAAGTACGTGCTGGTACGTGCTGCTTCCTCGCTTGATGCTCAGTATTTAAAAAAGGATAGAGCCCAAACAAATGACCAGAGGTTGTCAACCATTCCACAGGCTTCATTGGGGCTAATGGCCTCCTGCGTTGAAGTTCCTCGTAAGGTAACTCATTTATTTTAACCACACTCGGTGGTGTCATGGTTAGAATGTCCACTCTGATTTGGGGAAGTCAGTGGGTTCGAACCCTGTCCAAGTAGTACCAAAGACTTTATAAATGTCGTGTGCTGCTTCCTTGCTTGACAGCATTTAAAACAGATGCAGCACAGACCAATAACCATATGTTGGCAACCATTTCATAGGCATAAAGGCCTCCTGTGTTGAAGTTCCTTGTTACTTCATTGCTTTCTGAAACTTCGCATTTCTCCTTGGTCAGGTGTATCGTTTGAAAGAGGTTCAATGCAAGTTGTTCATTTTGGTTCCTTAACAGCACACCCAGGCCTGGTCTACATCTACCTTTTTTTTTTGCTGAACCTCCAACGATAGATCAGATATGATAACAATTGGTACAGTTGGTGCAATGGATAATACAGTACAGAGTGTTCCAAAAAGACCTGGACAACTTTGGTTGTTAATATATTTAGAACCATAAATGATACGATACCCTTTGGGTTATATGATGCAGAAACTCATAAAGTTTTGTGCACACCATTGATACACTTCAAGGTGAGCTCTGTTTGTCGCGCGCAGGACATCAAGGTGGGACACGAGTTCTTGCTTTGTTTGGCTCAACATGTTTGTGTCCACCAGTGCGCATGCAGCTGTGATCCGAGAACGAAGATCCTGTGGGTTTGCAACCTTGGTGTTGTGAACAACATCTTTTACAAACCCCCACAGAAAAAAATATCAAGCACGGTTATGTCTGGTGATCATGGGGGGTCAGGCGGTTGGTCGGTCTCAGCCAATCCACCGACCTGAACATTTTTCATTCAAGACTGCTTGAACGACAAAGGTCCAATGAGGGGGAGCGTCGTCTTGTTGAAAAATGATGTCAAGTTGCAGGTCTTCAATCTGTGGGAAGGCGAATCCTTCCTACATGTTCATGTAAATTGTTGAGGTCACTATATCTGGCTCAAAGAAAAACGGACCCACCAAGCGGTCATGGAGAAAGCCACACCACACATTGACCTTTTGACCATCGCATATCTGTTCAATGACCACGTGGGGGTTTTCAGAGCCCGAGATCCCACATCGTGCTGGTTGAACCTTCCCCGATACATGAAAGCAAGCTTGTTCTGTGAACATGCCCTTTTTCAGTAAAATCTTCATCATCCTCTATGCGACTGAGCATTTCCAAGGCAAAGGCCTTGCATTTGGGTCTGTCATTTGGTTTGACTTCCTGCAGAACCTGCACCTTATCAGCATAACGCTTCAGTCTTTTATGCAAAATCATCCTGTGTACAGTGGTGGTTGGTAGTCACAGTTCTCTGGATGCATGTCAGACTGATTTTCTGTGACTTTGTTGAAATGATCCACGCACTCGTTCAACATCTGCTGCACTTGTGCTCCGTTGACCGGTGCTTTTCTGTTTCTGACGACCTCCATTCTCCTTAAACCTCTTGTACCACTCTGATACTAATCCGCGATGGTGGAGTCCTTCCATACCTTGTACTGAACTTGCGTGTCGGATCTCGTCTGAATCATTCGACGCACTGAGCTTTCTCCCGTTGAGTCGCCATTTTCTTTTGCATTAAACCACCAGACGTAAAAATAAAGAAAACTTTCGGAGTTTCTGTATCATATAAAACAGTATGTCATTGTTTCCTATGTGATACTAAATATGTTGACCAAATTTGCCCAGGTCTTTTTGGAACATCGTGATATATGATTTTGATGGATCATACTCCTTACAGAGTGTTGGGGTTGCTTCCTGGAATGGGTTGTGCTGGGTGGTTTACCATTGTTTCCCAGCAGGCAGTCAAGGCAGGAATTCGAAACTTTGCTCACCTACTCTTCATGAAGGACACCATGGGAATATTTAACATCCACTAACTAATGCTGGCAGAAGGAATACACAATTTGACATCCATACGAGGGACAGCTAAAACAGCACTCTGTAGAGCACATTCCTTCACTAGGCTGAACGGTTTACGTTTTGTATCCCACTGATTGGCCGGATCTGTATCCGTATCTCCACCAAAATCAAATCAATTCGTCCTTGTCACACACTCAACCAGTCCACCAAGTTCCGTCCAAATCCATCCAGAACTTTTTGAAATATCCTGCTGACAGAGAGATAGACAAACAAAAAGACAGGCAGGACTGAAAGCATTACCTCTGTGCACTTTGGGTTGTGGAGGTAATGATGAATCGCCCAACATGCAAAATACCAGGGTGGGAGTTTATTGCTGGGTCAAAATTTTGATCGAGGCTCGACAAGTCAGAGGCAGGTGTGTGTACCTCTAGGTTATCCTACCAGCGCTAAATAATATATAACGCAGCACCTTTATGCACGTTTTTGCTGACGATCTACTGTTTTGTTTCTTCCAGCTCCTTTAAAGGGATAGAGGGAACCCATTGTTTTGGAACAATTATTGTTGGTGATCTCGTATAAAGGTGTTCTGTTTTCAGTCTTACAATGCTTTTAAATACGGATCTTACAAGAGTACATTCATCACTTGCAAACATTACCTGGTGGTAATGATGATGACAAATCTGACATGAATGAAATGCGTAATAAACTACCTGCCAACAATATAACACCAATTGCAGGTGTGCTTACTCGAGCTTCTGATTGGCAGCCCAGAAAAAGATATAAAAATGGCCTCATCTCACCTGAAAGCCTCATGAAGGGTGATCTGATCTACTTGATAAGGACCTCAAGTTATCGATTTGCACCAGCTTGTCCCTTGAAGGAGGCACCATTTGGATATTTGGATATCTTCTGTGTGTTTTGGATCTTCACGGTATTTTTGGTGTTCGGCATCTTTTCGGTCTTTGGGGTATTTTGGGTCTTCTGACAGAGTCGTTAAGGTATGTAAGGTTCATTGGGGTCTTTTGGACCCTCAAGGTCTTTTGGATCTCCTGGGTCTTTTGGGTGTTTGGTTCCTTGGGGTCTTTTGGGTCCTTGGGGTCATTTGGATCCAATGCGTCTTTTGGGTGCTCTGGGTCTTTGGGGTTCTTTGGGTCTTTTAGGTCTTTGAGGTCTTTTGTATCCTCGGGATCTTTTGAGTCTTTGGGTTCTTTTGGGTCCTTGGGGTTATTTGGGTATTTTAGGGCTTTGGGGTCTTTTGTATCCTTGGGGTATTTTGGGTCTTCGGAGTCTGGTGTCTTTTTGGTATTTATGGGTCTTCATATGGAGTATTTTGGGGTCTTTTGGATATATAAACATCTTCTGGGTCTTTAAGGTTCTTTGGGGTCTTTTGGGGCTTCCGGGTGTTTTCAGTCATTGGGGGAATTTTGGATCCATTGGGTCTTCGGAGTCTTTTCAGTCTTTTGTGTCCTCGAGGTCTTTTGGATCCCCTTGGTCTTTTGGGTGTTCAGGATCATTGGGGTCTTTTGGGTCCTCTGGATCTTTTGGGTCTTCAGGGTCATTTGGGTCCTCAAGGTCTTTTGGATCTCCTTCGTCTTTTGGGTGTTCAGGATCATTGGGGTCTTTTGGGTCCTCTGGATCTTTTGGGTCTTCAGGGTCATTTGGGTCCTCAAGGTCTTTTGGTTCCTCTGGGT
The DNA here is from genome assembly GCF_056783735.1 of Eptatretus burgeri. Lineage (NCBI taxonomy): Eukaryota > Metazoa > Chordata > Myxini > Myxiniformes > Myxinidae > Eptatretus > Eptatretus burgeri. The sequence continues at coordinate 16,458,737 of NC_140961.1, read as the reverse complement.
ACTTTTGGTAAAGTATATCAGGTTAAAAGTATGCATTGTGGATTGTGGGTGACGTCGGGGGTCAGCGATCCAACCATTAGGTGAAGAGCGAACATACATACATCCATACATCCAATTAGGTGAATAGACCAGGTGGGCTCTCACATGCAGCCTGTGACTTTTTCGAGAAGACACTCCAACTTTTGTTTTGTATATAGCGGGTGGGACCAACTTTTTTTTCCGCTCCTTCCCAACATAAGGAGTGCTGGTGCACACTCGGATATTTTGTCCCTGCCTGCCCTTTGTACACACCACCCATCTGAACTACCGATCGGACGGTTTGGTGAGATCCTCGGATCGTCCCTGCACGGGCCCTTCGTGATATACAGCACGCGGTGTCGGCTCAAGCCAGTGCGCCGAAAAGATGAGCGAACTTCACCAGGGGGTTGACTCAGTCTGCCATCCTTCCGAGGTCGGCAAAATGAGTACCAGCTTGCTGGGGAACATCGAGTCATTCGAGTATCCTGCGTCGGAGTGACGACCCGTCCAGGATTGCGCCCAATGGCCAAGGAAACTGCTTCGGCAGCACCGACGCTCTGTGCAGAGTATGGTTCCAATGGATGGACACACCAAATATGTCCAGCGGATCCGGACACTCGAATTCTTTGAAGTGATTCTTCACCATTGAGAGATCGGTTCGAAAACAATACATATAACGTCATTTCAAAAGGTTGTAGATGGATTCGGAAGAAAATTGGTGGACAGGTTGCATGTGGGACAAGGACAAATTGATCCGATTTTAGTGTAGATCTGGATCCGGATCTGGATCCGGCGGAGGTATACGCTCTACCGAGTGCCCTTGTACTTATTAAGAAGGCTAATAGTACCCTTTTGTTTCTGTTCAGTTTATTTGTTGTTTTTAATATTTGTTATTGGTTCACGAGTCAGTAAGTGACCACTATATTCGTTGTGTGAGTGTGTGTGTGTGTGTGTGTGTGTGTGTGTGTGTGTGTGTGTGTGTGTGTGTGTGTGTGTGTGTGTGTGTGTGTGTGTGTGTATGTGTGTGTGTGTGTGTCTGTCCCGAGCATAGCTCCGTGGGTTTTGATCCGATCCTGATAAAATTTGGGTGGGAGGTTTATATCATGATCTAGTTGTGTTTTTCTGAGAATGGCGTACTGGGCCCATTATGGGCGGAGCCACGCCCAAAAAACATGTGTTTTTAGGGGGTAGCCGATTTCAAGTTGCATCTTCTCCGAGGGGGTTTGTCGAATCTGGCAGGGGTTTCGGTATTTGGTCAGCCCAATGCCACCTGCATAGCCCCATGGGGCTCGATTTTTCATTTTCCTCCGAAGTCAAGGTCACAAGGTCAAAAACGTAGAAAATTGCGAATTTTGACATAAAAATCATACGACCGCTCAAACTTTGAGAGCTAGGATGACAATATTTTTTATGCATAATCTTGAGGTCATTCCCCACCTAAAGTCTTAAAACCATTTTGCTCTATCTCGAACACCTTGCCCGTGGCGCCCCCTTCAAGGTTGTTTTTACGCTGATTTCATCAAAGTATGGATAATCCGAGGAGTGCAAAATGCCATATAGCCTATATGACGTTATATTGTTCCTGGAATGTTCCAGAGGAAGTTTTGCACCAAAGGTCATAATCCTTGACCTTTGACCTTTAAAGTTCACAAAGGTCAAATTTTCAAAGTTGTGGGAATCGAACCGGGTTTTCGACCTTCTTCGACAAACTAACTCCAATAAGCTATAGCACGTATCCTGTTTCCTTATTTTAATGTCCACAGCATTGTTTTTGTGACAGCTTTGTTTGTGACAGCTTTGTGACAGTCTTTAAAGGTTATGCAAAGGTCAAATTTTGAAAGTTGTTGAACGAAACCGGGTTTTCGACATTTTGCAGCTAATAACCTGTCACCCGTTCCACATCATGTTGATCATTTTTATAACTTGGTCAAAAATTATCACATTGTCTTATCCTTGACTTCTGAAACAATATACATCGTCAAATACCGCTCGTGAACCATCGTCGTCTTCAGACTTGTTATTATTATTCTCATTTTGGGCCTTCTTTTTTGTTTTTGCTCGATTATTTCCTTAAACATGTATTTTCTCAGCAACAACTTGTCCGATTGACACGAAATTTTAACCATCGGTGCGACGACTCATGCAGAATTTTTTAATTATAACCGAAAAACCTTGAACGTCTTCTTCTCTGGAACCGCTTGCTGGAAAATATTGAAACGTGGCTCATTGTCAATATCTCTGGAAGGGCAGAACTGTTTTTAACTGTTAGATCATCGGTGCCTTTATTATGACATCATTTGTCGAGTACAACACTGTTTCAGAAAGATTTGAAATTTCTCAAGCATCAACTATGCAACAACTTACTGGACCAAAAAAAAGACATCATAGGTCACGTGGTTCAGCAGCCGTATTGTTTGGAATTTTTGTTTTTTTTCTTCGGAACGGCTGGACAGATTGAGGCAAAACTTTACACGATGTTCCAAAAGCCGTGGGGATACAAGTTTGGAAATGAATAATTGATGGATCACATGGTTTGGCAGCCATATTGGATTGAAGACAAATATTAAATAATGTTTTCTCTTGAACCGCTTCTTCAATCAAAGTGAAACTTCAGAATTATGATCTAGTGGAGAAGCGGAACATATATTTTAAATTTCAACCCGATTCGCCACATGGTTTGGCAGACATATTGGATTGAAAGAAAATATTAAATCATGGTTTCTCTGGAACCGCTTCATCAATCAATGTAAAACGTCACAATTATGATCTCACAGACATTTAGAATCTACATTTTAAATTTCAACCCGATCGGCCACATGGTCTGGCAACCAGAATTATTTAATTGTTTGAATCCGAGAACTTTATTTTATTGTTTTTTGAATAAGGCTCACTTGACTGTGCCTGGATGGTTTTGAGGGTAGAGGAGTATCAATTCAATTGATGCTGCCAATGGCCCCACGAAAAAGGGTCACCTGCGTATGTAATAGATGTAATGTGGCCTGTTACAAGGTCCACAACTTGTAAATCCCACATCATGGAGAGATGTGTCGGGCCACGATAGACTCAGGTGAGTCCCGGTTTACCCTCTGCACCCATGGTGTCAACATTTATTACTTCCTGTTCAGGCTATTTAAACAATGAATCAATTGATACAGACGATGCCCCCAGGAAAAAGGGCTAACTGCGTACAAAATAAATTGATTGAATGCAGCACGTGTTACTTGGTCCATAACTCGTCAATTCTGTGTTGTATCAAAGCCAGACATATTGGTACCGGGTCATCACTGCCAGTAGTTATATAGTGGCAGTTGTTGGCTGCTCTTAGAGCACCCTTATTCTGGACATTTCCATCTGTCTGTCTGTCCGTGAAACTTTGGTCAAGCCTCAGGGCTAAACCACTCAACCGATTCCAATGAAATTTGGTAGGTAGGACCAATATTTCTGGGAATCGTGTGCTTTCGAATATGGGACCCCGGGCCCTAGCAACGGCATAGCAACGGCCCTTTAAAGTGGTCAGAAATATCGAAAAAATCAAAAAGAAAATCGAAAAATCGAAGCTTAGAGTTCTGTGCGCAATCTATCTAGATCCCTTCATGCCAATTTGCAGCCCTAACAAAAAATATTTGTGGGAGGAGATAGGTTTTGGGCGAGTACATGTCGAACATTTCAGAAACGGTGAATTGCGAATATCTCCAAGAGAAAGAGTCTGATTTTGATGAAACTTGGGTGCAATGTGTACAATGTGGCGAGCATGTACACAAAAATGAATGGTTGCTATGCACACCTCCGTTGCTTAGCAACAGCTAAAATACTTTATCGTACATCGTACACTTATTGTGGACTGTACAAAAAAAAATCAATACCTCCGAAACTGGACCTCTGAGGGACCTGTTTTTTTTTGTGCCCAAGGAGAATGTCTTACAGCATCATATAAAAAAATACAATCTTTAGCGAATAGATAAATGGAATTACCAGGGCTGCCATTTGTTCAAATCTCTTTGGAAACGTGCCTGAAATTTCACAAGGCGGGTTTCTGGGCGCAAACTAAGAGGGCTGTGATAATCATATTTATTATGCTAAATTGATTGATAGCATGTACATGAATATCGGCTAGTCGCGTCGGCCAACTTTCCATCTAGAGCGAGCAACCATGTCGCCTACCGGCTTGTAGTTATTATGATGATTATTATTATTATCATTCACACAGTCATTCAGAGAATTCCAATTGCACTGGCCCAACGATGGACTTAGCAAGCTCTTAACACCATAATGATGTCCTTCCATCAATCAGTCAAGCAGTTAGTGGGTCCATTAAAATTTTTCGTTTTTTTTCCCTACTCTGAGGCAGCTCAACAATTGTTTTGAAACTAGGCATGATGATTCCTAACGTCGATGAGCAAAAACTAATGGAGCCCTTTTTTCAATTTCCATCTAGGTGATGCGATAATTAACTTAAAATGTAATTACATGAATATCATGTACAATCTACATATAATGGAGCAGGTGTGGTGTTTGTATGTATGAATGTCCACTCTAAACCCAATGATTGGACAGCTGACTTAAACCCCCCCCCCCCCCCACAATTTGTAACCAGTAAAATAATCATACGTCCGCCATTTTGCGGCTCGAGTAAGCCAAAGACATCTTCAGACGTCTCATATTCACAATCGCCATGCCGTCCCTCTAAGTTTTTCGTTCAGTGTAAAACATCCAAAACAAATGTTGAGAGCATCATCAAATAAACGGTTGGAGCTGTTTGACGTCACAGGCCTTGACAGTATACCAAGGCATGAGGCTTCAGGCCTTTGGTGTCAGCCAGTGGTGTCAGCTCTGGGCCAGTGCAATTGGAATGATCCGAGCTATATAACTATAATATATTATGTATACACATCAGCAGAACGCATATTTTTGCTTCATGCACGTAACCCGAGTTTTATTTATTTTTATTTTTGGGAGCGTTTGATGCAGGTTTCTGTTGCCAATACGCTGCCCAAATAAAGGGATGTGTCAGAATAACATGTTGCATGCTTGTAACAAGATCTCCCATAAGGGTGGGTTGTGATAGTTTTCCATCGAATTTACCTGAAAATCAACTTTATCACCGAACGTATCCCAACGATGACAGCTGTCCATCGGGAGACAAGCCTCTGTCCCACTTGAGACTATTCATTACTAGTATTAGCTCACCTGGACTTTTGTCAGGTGAGCGTATGCGATTGAGCAGTGTCCGTAGGTGAGTGAGTCGGTCGGTCAGTCAGTATGAAAACACTTCATTAATCAAATGAACCAAACACACAATTTTGATGAAGCTTGGTAACAAGCTTCATATCTGATGCCAAACGAAGGTTTATTGACTGCATCAAAATCTGCACTCATTAAGGAGGTTTATGGGTGGGGGTTTGACCTCCCCAAAAACTAGGTATTTCCTCTCTTCTCAGAACTTCACACACAATTTTGATGAAACTTGACCACAACCTTCATCACCCATAATGTACCAAAATGTATTGACCGCATTAAAATCTGCGTTTATTGGAGAGGTCTACAGGAGGGTTTTTGACCCCCAAAATAGGTATTTACTCTCTTCTCCAAAACTACAGTACACACACGATTTCGATGAAACGTGCCCACAACCTTCATCACCCATGATGTACCAAAGTTTGTTCATGGCATTAAAAAACATCAGGTGCTAAAGGGGTATATATAAGGGGGAGGGGGGTGGGAGGTTTGAGTGACTATTGCTTCTGATCCAGGTGAGCTTCAGGACACGCGGTCCTATTTTTGTGAAACGACTTTTGAAAAAACTTGCAGGTGGCTATGCCAATCTGCACATGTTAACAGCATATCCTTATAACTTGATCCAAATGCATTTTGTTTTTCAAACTATTTTGCCCTGGATCGTTGTCCATCTTCAATTATTTCCGAAACATATAACGATCTTCTTCTCCAGAACTGCTAAACCGATTGCCACTAAATTTAGCAGACAGCTTAAGCACCCCCTACCCAGTATGTACCAGACTCGGTGTAATGGTTTGAGCATCCGCTGAGTCTGGGAGGTCGGTGGTTCGAACCCCGACCGAGTCATACCAAAAACTTGAAAATAATTGTACGTGCTACTTTCTTGCTGGAAGCTCCGCATTTAAAAGGAATAGTGGGCCCGTTGGTATGATTGACCAAATTTTAATTGGGCTTCGCACCCTTGTTGCATACCCGCCTGCTGTACTGCTTCAGCATAGCTTGCCTTTCAGGAAGCCCAGATGTGCTTGGGGTCAGTGTGGAGATTATATGTTCGTTATTATTATTGCCATATGATACTACTATTCTTATTATTGTTGTAAATTGGTTTGCGGGCACCAGCAGTGACCACTATTTTCGTTGTGTCTGTCTGTCTGTCTGTCTGTCTGTCTGTCTGTCTGTCTGACTGTTTGTGACTCTCTCGAGAGCATAGCTCCGTGACGTTTGATGCGATATTGATGAAACTTGGACACAAGCTAGATATCATGATCTAGTTGTGTCTTTTTGTATGAGGGGCGTCCCACGCCCCTTGTGGGCGGAGCCACACCCACTTGAACTTTATATTCATTTTTTTTCTCGATTTTTTTTCTCGCAATTTCATTTCCTAGAAGCTGTGCATAATGTCCATAAGTACAACATATAAAAACTCCGATTTGATTTGGTCAATTTTGACGGAGGAGATAGGTTTTTATGGAAGGGCTTCCTCAAAAGCTTCCACTAACTCAATTGTACCTATCGTGGCATTGTTCAATAATGCCCGCGAACCATTATCGCCTCCTGGCTTGTATTATTTGTGTTCATTAATATGTGCTTTTTATGCAATGTTATCATTGTTTTTGTTATATATTTTGTAATTAGAATGCCATGCTGTGGTGGAAGGACGTATTAAGCTGCTCGACACACCTTAATGCGGCATGCCTTAAAAACATCAGAATTCTTCTGGATTTTTTTTAGTTAATTAGTCTAATCAACTTACGAGGTCATGACGATCATTTTTGTCTTTCACATTCCATATCAGAATCCTCAGGTAGAACTCCACAAAAAAAACATGCCACACACACACACACACACACACACACACACACACACACACACACACACACACACACACACACACACACACACACACACACACACACACACACACACACATACACACACCTCATACATTTATAGTCGATAGAGCAAGAATAAACAATGCTGGGAAGGCAATGGCAAACCACTCGGTATAATTGTGGCTAAGAAACTGCTTCGGCAGCACCAACACTCTGTGTAAGAGCATGGTCCATCAAAAAACAAATAAAAAAGCTGGTATTGAAGCTTATGCTTTAAAGACTCTGGAAGCTCCTTCATGGATGAAAATGTTGCATGATCACAAAACACTGAAATTTGACTACAGTAGCTTACTGCATTTATAGTTTGGCCAGGTGATGCTGAATGGGCTACAAAAGTAATACAATATATTATTTTTTCATGCTGATGATGGATTTGTGCTCCATTTTCTCAGTAAATGTACGAATGGGGTTCGTGTGAGTGACAGATTTGGACTGCTTGGAAGCCAAAAACACCACTCATAGTTGAAGTTATTATTATTACCATTATGATTATTATTGTTATTACAAGCAAATACTGTTACGAATTTGGAAGCCTTGTGCACACAGACAGACAGCCGTCCGCCTATAGCTCAGTTATATCGGTAAGTGTGTGTTTCTAGTTAGGGTCCCGTCCTTTGTTTCATGGGTAATTAAATGTTCATGCGCTGTGGAGTTATTTTGATAGTTAGTTTTCTTTTACATTTTTACACCCCTTATAACTACAACAACACGCCTTCACCTCGCTTGCTCACACCGACGCCATTGCCTACGTGCGTGTCAGCACGTACGTGGGTGGAGTTCATGAGGACTTGACGTCGCTCTCGCCCAATCAGGGAGATGTGAGCGAGTTCCCCGGTGGTCGTCCAATGAGCACAGCCCATGCAGAATAATATTCCTCTGCCTGTTTGGGAGGGCGGTCCGCCGCGACGGCCGTCACGCCCCCCCCGGTCCAATCAATGGACTTGACGCCCGTTTTGGCCAATGACAGGGGTGACGAGCACATTTGGCGTGCCAAAACCATCCAGTGCGGGAGAGCGGGTAGCGAGGAGGCGTCCCCTCCTCCCTGGACAAGTGTGAATAAGGTTGCGGCGCGATTGGACAGGGGGAGAGTTTTGGTTGTCGGGACGAGTGCGAGAAGAAGAAGGATAATTGCGTTTGGTCTGCTCGAGCGCTGAACGCATCTCTCGACGCTGATCGCATCTCGCTGGCGCCTGGTTCTTCTGACTGCATCTCGCCGCTGGTCTGGTTCGCTCGTCTCAGCCAAACCGCACGAGGCGGGAAGGTCCATGTCCTTCTGGGTGTGTGTGTGTGTGTGTGTGTGTGTGTGTGTGTGTGTGTGTGTGTGTGTGTGTGTGTGTGTGTGTGTTTGTGTGTGTGCCCAGCTGTAAGTAGAAATCGTTAAGTGCTTGCTTGTTGTACATTGCATGACTATATTCGGTGTTAATTCTGCTCTGTGTTTCCCCTTTTCCCCATTGTAAATAAATCCCATGTTAAATGTATCAGCTCGTTTTTGTGTTTTCCTCATTGGTTTAAGACGGTGCGTGTTGGGGAATTAAAGAAGGCTGTTGTTGCCGTAGTGGTGTGCATTTGGATCGACGGGACCTCGGTGACCATCCGCTCGGGTTACGCACGGGTCGAGCATGGAAATGACTCGTCCCGTTCGAGTTCCGTCGAGGGTGTGAATACTCGGTAGTTCACCATGTGGACCTCTCGGTATTTTGAAGTTTGGCAAATAACCCTGTACCACGTGGTTGATTTATTGACGATTCATGGTCCTGTAAGGGACCCGTACCCTCAGAGTTTTCCAAAAGGTACGGGCGAGATTACGGGTGTTCGGTAGAGTCGACCCTACTGCTCCACCTTGCGGTCGTGCTCACAGCTGATACCCGGCCCACAACAAATTGGTGTCAGGAGTGGGATTCAAACCCTTCCGGCTCCAGAGAGAAATTTATGGGTCGAATCAGGGGTGTACGGAGCGACCCCCCCTCCCATTCCCTCCAAATTGCGAGCGTGTGAAATTTTATTCCCAACCAGCAACATGTCGAACCAAGACGAGCTGAAGCAGGTGGGTAGTAGTAGTAGTAGTGTAGAGGAACCCATGGTCCAAGACACCACCATGCAGGACACCCCCATGCAAGAACTTTCCCCGCAGCCAAACCCAGAAAGGGTAGTAGGAGTGACAGGGGCAGCGTATGACATCCCCCCCCTCCGTCAAATTTCCTCCCCGATCCCGGCCGGTTCCGTACACCATCATGGCGGATCGGCTGCGCTGAGTTCCTTTGACATGGGCCGCTTGATGGAGATGCTGGCACAGATGCAGAACTGCATGGATGCAAACATGCATGCGATGGAAAACAGGATGGGAAACAAAATGGACGCAAATGCGCAAGTAGCACAAGAAATGAAAGAAGAAATGCAGGGAATGCAAAACTGAATAAGAGCGAGCGTACAAAACATAAGGGATGAGATGAAGACTGAGACGTGAACACAGCAGGGTGAGATTCAGAGCATGGGGTTCAGTCTCCAGGTGGGGCAAGAGGCAATGAGGACGGGCGTAAGAGGCATAATGGCGGCACCACGTGGCGGAGCGACCGAACCAACACGGAGTGTGCATTGTGTCCGGCCCGCGATGGAGACAGGTAAGGTCGAGGGGACGAGCGACATCACGATAATTGGGGGAGAGATGGAAAAATTAAGAGACAACTGAAATGAAAATGGAGACACGGGAGATAGAGGAGATAGAGGGTGAATCGGAAGAAACTACAGACGAGCACACACAGGTAGAGCTTTGAGGGGACAATGGGGTTTAGCTGGGGGAATGTTTCGCGACCCAGTGCGAGCATCAGGATGGCCTCCTTAAGGAACAAAGGGAGATGGTATGCTCCCTTGAAGCAGATCGCGACGAGGTGAATCTGGTCGAGCCGTGCGAGGTTGAGGGGATGTCTGATGTGAACAGGTACACGCAGAGCTTGGGGGTATGGAAACCCCAAGATTGCTTGTGGTAGCACGAATCCCCGATATTAATGTCCCGGTGTGTGTGGTTAAGAGTGTGAGTGGTGCGAGTGTGTCAGAAGGTAAGTATGATGTGAGTAACATGGTGTGCGTGCATGGAAATGGTACATGGACCGATCCAGAAGGGAGACACGAGTGGCGAGCTAGATAGGCCACAAAGGGTAAATTTGGCTTCTGCGCCGGGTTCGAGTGACGGCTCGTACGAGGTCCATGGCGCATTTCGCGCACGGCCTGTACGCGCGCGTCTTCGCGATCTGGCCCGGAAACGTTCCACATTGGATACGAGCTGGCCCCGTGGACGGCGAAAATATAGGCGAGTGTTTGAATTTGGAACAGAGGGCTCCACATGCTGCATGCCGCGTGTTCTGTTCGCGGAGCGGGTTTCCGGGACCTGCACGGGAAACCGCGTAGGTTCGGTGCGCGAGGGACGTCATCGGCCCGGACCTCGCGGCGTGGGCTTCGGGTTAACGGTGCACGTTGTCCCGCATGGGGAATCCCTCGTGGGGAACAAGGAAGAATTGATTCGATTTTGGTGAAGATCCGGATCCAGATCTGACTACGAGAATTCCTCACCATTGAGAGATAGGGCCAAAAGTGATATAGTGCTGTATAGCATGATATTTCAAAAATGTATTGGGCCCGATATGTTCTCGTGGATCAGGAATTACATTGTGGAGATATGCGCTCGACCAAGTGCCCTTCTAGTTTTTTCATATGTATTTATCTATGCTGAAGTGATGGGTTGTATAATGAAAGGAGATCGTACAAAAAGGGAAAACGTGTTGTAAAATATAATTGCACATTTTCAGGAAACCAGCTACTGTCCGACGCACCGCAGAACAATGCGGGGCCGATGCAGACGAGTAGCCCCTGAACTTTGTTAAAGTCGGTCAATATGCAGTATTCAGTGACAGTGCGAATATTGTAGAGCGCTTGCCACATGGCTCAAACACTCAAGCAAGCACTCCAACAAAATGGTTGATAAGGAACAGCTGGCTTGGCAAGCGATGAGCGATCACCTTTTCTGTTGTATTGAACACCTCCTGGAGATGCCCGAAATGTGAAACTTTGTCCGAATTGCACAAATTAATACTTTTCAGCAGTCGGAACGGCTGCTAAGTTCATTTATGGAGGTTAAATTTTGAATTCCGGTTTTATTTAAGAGATTTCTGAGCTCATGGCATGTATGGAAATTAAATATAGCCATGAACGCTGGCATCTCCATGCATTTCTGTGCATTGCAATGTACTCGGCAATTTGTAGCTATGATGAACAGCCTTTCGATGATATGTGAGCAAAGTGAAAAACTATAGTTTAGAAATCATTGTGGCCTGTTCCAAGCCAAGGCATTGTTGAGCAGGCCAACAAAAATGGCGGCTTGAGACTCTTGTGAGCTGACAGAGGGCTGACCAAAATGCCGCCTCACCATCTTGGTAAGGCTTATTTTGGTTTTTCATGATGAGCACCCCCTAAATTATCTTCAAAAGTGGTGTTTAAATTTACCCAAACACCAAATTTTCATTCCTGGACCACCTTGGAGTTCCCTTAGTATGCATGTAAAGTTTGGGGCCACGAGGTTTCATGGTTTTGGAGTTATGGATGAGATGGACAGACTGACAGACAGACACATATTGACATTTATTACGAGAGATTATTATTATTATTCCAACTCTCACCTTTCTCTTCCTTCTCTCCATTTTCCCCAACCTTGGCTTCTCCCCTTCCACCCAGACCCCAGCCTGTGGCCTCCTCCATCTCCAGGCATTCCCTACATCCTGGCCTTCCCTTTCCCTCCACACAGCCTTCCCTTTCCCTCCACCCAGCCTTCCCTTTCCCTCCACCCAGCCTTCCCTTTCCCTCCACCCACGCTTCCTTTTCCCTCCACACAGCCTTCCCTTTCCGTCCACCTCGCTTTCCCTTTCCCTCCACCCAGCCTTCCCTTTGCCTTCCCTTTCCCTCCACCCAGCCTCCCCTTTTCCCCCACCCAGCCTCCCCTTTCCCTCCACCCAGCATTCCCTTTCCCTTCCCTTTCCCTCCAGCCAGCCTTCCCTTTCCCTTCCCTTTCCCTCCACCCAGCCTTCCCTTTCCCTCTACCCAGCCTTCCCTTTTCCTCCACCCAGCCTCCCCTTTCCCTCCACCCAGCATTCCCCTTCCCTCCACCTAGCCTTCCCCTTCCCTCCACCCAGCCTTCCCCTTCCCTTCCCTTTCCCTCCACCCAGCCTGCCCTTTCCCTTCTTCTCCCAGCCTTCCCCTTCCCTTCCCTTTCCCTCCACCCAGCCTTCCCTTTCCCTTCCCTTTCCCTCCACCCAGCCTCCCCTTTCCCTCCACCCAGCATTCCCTTTCCCTTCCCTTTCCCTCCACCCAGCCTTCCCTTTCCCTTCCCTTTCCCTCCACCCAGCCTTCCCTTTCCCTTCCCTTTCCCTCCACCCAGCCTTCCCTTTCCCTTCCCTTTCCCTCCACCCAGCATTCCCTTTCCCTCCACCCAGCCTTCCCCTTCCCTTCCCTTTCCCTCCACCCAGCCTCCCCTTTCCCTTCTTCTCCCAGCCTTCCCTCCTTCTCCCTCCACTCTAACTTTCTCATCCTGCCATCCTCTCTCCAGCCCCCCACATTCCCACCTGTCCCCTTTCCTTCGTGTCCCTGAGTGTTTCAAGCCCAGAAAATTTTTAACCTCCATCTCAATCTCCTGTTTTTTTTTTATTTGGCTTTCATTGTTTTACTGTTCAGAAGAGAAAAAAAAAACAAGATTTGAAATTCCTAGAATTTAAACTTGTTTTATTGAGCTCTGAGATGAGTGAATAGTTAACTGAGTTATTTTAAGCTTGTGTTTAAATTGAAGAACCCCCTCTTGGCCGTTTGATTATCTTTGCATGTTCAGTAATTGTAAGGTAATTTTACATTGGGTGGTGCACATGGTTATGTTTTTAATGCTCTGACATTGTTTATAATAAACCCAGATTTTATTTTTTGTAAAACCAGTTTTGATCTTGGTCTTTGGCACATTCATTCCCGCGTGCCCTTTACAGTTGTCCACCTCCATAGGTTTGTTGTAAGAAAAAGAAGAAGAAGAAGCACTTTTTTCATGTCTTCAGACACATTGGGCTGCCATTTTTTCCATTGGCTATAGTAGGGGTCACAGTCATGCGCGGGTCTCCTCTCGGACACAGGATACTCAAATGGCTCATTCTTCTTTGTAAGCTGGAACTCATTTTGTCAACCTCGGAAGGATGACATGCTAAGTCAACCCACCTGTCGAGCCCCACCTGACGGCTCAACAGGGGTCTCAAACTCAGGACCCTAAGATCTTAAGCCAGCGTCCTGAACAGTTAAGCCAACACAAGGCTTAGGGTTTGGTACCGTTTTGCTAAATTTGGTGTGCATGCTTGCAAGAGGCGTGACTACTCGGCCGTTCTTGCGATGGGGTTGCAGAGAGGTGATACCTTGGACCATCCTTCTCTGCTCTCTCCCCCCTACCTCTACCCTCCCCTATAAATACCTCATCCTTTCCCTTTTCTCCGTATATAATCCATCGTCCCATACACTCCATACTTTGTCCAATGCCCTCCGCCTTTTCTTCAACATCACAAACAGGATTGTTCCCTTATGCTTATGTAATAAATAGATGACCTCTGACAATTTTCTTTTCCTTTCTGCAAGATTAATCATCAGGGGTCGAAGGAGGTAGGAGCAGTGTTCGTTAAATAGCTTACCGATAAGCAGCTTTATTTAATTCAGGAAAAATAAACTGACAGATAAAAAGGTTGTTTTGCCTCCACCACAGAAGGGGAAAGGGGAATGGAGGTTATGTTTTCAACCCTGTCTGTCTGTCTGTCTGTTGGGTGGTCGCTAGACTACCCTTATTCTCAGTTTTTCCGTCTGTCTGCATGTTTGTATGTTTGTATGTTTGTTGGGTGGTCGCTGGAGTACCCTTATTTTCAATTTTTCCATCTGTCTGTATGTTTGTATGTAATGGACAGCTCTGGAGGCCAGGGGAGTCAACCAATTTTGATGAAACTCGACAGGTAGGTTCATAACAGGATCTAGTTCTATGCTTTTCAGCACCGTTGCTATGGACGCCACCGTTGCCTAGCAACGGGACTTTGAAATTTTTGAAAAATCCTAAAAAAAATTATTTTTTCTAAAATAAAAAATCGGCTTCCAGGCTTTTATGCGCACTATAATCAACCTCTTTGTTAAAAAAAAAAATTCAGCCCGATCCGTCAAAAACTGTATGACGAGTATGCAATTATGTAGCCACCACCCATATCACCTACCGGCTTGTCTGTATGTTTGTATGTAATCGAGAGCTTTGGAGGCCAGAGGAGTCCACTGATTTTGATGAAACTTGACAGTTGGTTCATACCAGGATCTAGTTGTATGCTTTTGAGCACCGTTGCTATGGATGCCACCGTTGCCTAGCAACGAGACTTTGAAATTTTTTGAAAAATCCTAAAAAAAATTATTTTTTCTAAAATAAAAAATCGGCTTCCAGGCAATTATGCGCATTATAATCAACCTCTTTGTTAAAAATTTTCAGCCCGATCCATCAAAAACTGTATGACTAGTATGCAATTACTGTATGTAGCGACCACCCATGTCACCTACCGGCTTGTCTGTCTGTCTGTCTGTCTGTCTGTCAGCAGGATATCTCAAAAGTTATGGACAGATTCGGACGAAACTTGGTAGACAGGTTGGGTGTGTGACGAGGACAAATTGATTCAATTTTGGTGAAGATCCAGATCCGATTACGATGCTTTAAAAAATTTTAAATTTTTTTTAAAGTGATTCGTCCCCATTAAGAGATGGGGCCAAAAACGATGGATGGCAAGAAATTTCAAAAACTTGGTGGATGAGTTGGGTAGATGACGAGAACAAGCCAATTCGATTTTGGTTCATGTCTGGATGTAGATCTGGCCAATCAGTGGGATACAAGCCGTAAAGTGTTCTGCCTGGTGGAGGTATACGTTCTACCAAGAGCCGTTCTCGTGTTTGTTGTATTATCACCTGTAGGGCTGCAGGATAGTGGAGAGGTACGTGCACTCGCTTCGGCGCTATCTAGCCTGGGTTTGAATGTCGAGTCGGCTACAAACTGTCATCGTGGTGTTTCACAACAATGTGTATCCTATCCTTCAGATCGACGTTAAACGAGATGTAGCCGATGTTCACCGATGCAAAGCTGCATCATTTTCGGCGATGATTCTTGTGCAGTCTTGTTTTGTCAGAGGCTGCCACACACAAGATTCCCACTACACGATTGTCCATGTCACTATTTTCAGGAAACAAAATGGCGATGAAAAAG
Organism: Eptatretus burgeri; assembly: GCF_056783735.1. Classification (NCBI taxonomy): domain Eukaryota; kingdom Metazoa; phylum Chordata; class Myxini; order Myxiniformes; family Myxinidae; genus Eptatretus; species Eptatretus burgeri. The sequence continues at coordinate 16,443,305 of NC_140961.1, read as the reverse complement.
AAATGCAGGGGCAGGATGAGAATGGTGAAATCTCTGAGCATTTGCAGCTTTGGCATGAGTGCTGGTTCGTTGCAGGCGTCGTGCCAAGAGAAAGAAGCAAGCTTTAAGTAAAGCTCTGGACGGAGAGGGGCGACTCAGGGAGCGTTCAACGAACTTGCTCGTGGAACTTACTGCAGAATATGAGTGTTGTTATGCAAACTTCCAGAGGATGCATCCAACACTCTTTAATGAACTCGTGGAGCATGTCAGTCCATGGATAGCGAGGGGAAATGAGGCGTTCAGCGATGCCATCTGCAGTGCAGAGCGAGTCACAATAGCTTTGTGGTTTTTGGCCACAGGTCATGCACGACTGCAATTTAAACAAGCATTGACTCGAGCTGCACACACACACACACACACACACACACACACACACACACACACACACACACACACACACACACACACACACACACACGTAGTTGGATACGAGACTTGATAGGTCTCCGTTCCATCTCCTGAAACATCCTCACATGTGGAGATAGCAGCCAACATCAGCAACTTGTGCACACACGCACACACTAGGAATATGTCAATGGAATTGAAATCCAGAGACTTGCCATTTAAAGATTTTCTAACACAATGTACCTACAATCACACTATTTTTATTTTTCTGAAAGATTGTTCAATCCAGGAACTAGAACAACACTCAGTGGAGTAGATAAACTCCACCGGACAGACCATTTAGCATTTTGTATCCCACTTATAGGTCAGATCTGGATCGAGACCTTAATCACAATCTAATCTGCTTGTTCTTGTCACCTTCCCAACTCATCCACCAAGTTTTGTCGTAACTCGTCCACAACTTTTTGAGACATAATACTCTATATTGCTGTGGCGAGCACGACCGCTAGGGGGAGCAGTAGAGTTGGCTCCACCGAACACTCAGAAATTAGGTCATACCTTTCAGATAAATCCAAAAGGTCACGGGTCCCTTATCGGACCGCAGATCGCCAATAGGTCGACCATGTGGGGTAGGGTCAATTGCCAATTTCAATATACCTAAATACCCATGTCATCAAACTACCGGGGAAATTCACCCTCGGCAGGATCTGCGCGATCCGGGCCATTACTGAGCCGGATCCGAGTCTTACCCCGAGCGGAGAGTACCAGAACCCTGCCGGCCAATTGCACGATTACGGCCACAATGAGGCCTCCTAATTCCCGTTCACAGCGCGGCAAACCAATGATAGGAAGGACAAGGACGAGCTGGGACATTCAACAAGAGGGGATTTATTTACAATGGGGGGGAAGGGAAGCACACAAAGAGCAGAGTTATCCGAATAAGAAATGTAATGTACAATGAGCAAAATAAAGCACTTACACAATTCTACTTGAAGGCGGGCCCACACACAGACACACACCCCTCAAAAGAAATGATGGCCGTGGCCTTTATTGATACCCCCAGCTTGGAGGGAAGATGAGCTGGAGGTAAGGATGCTAGCTTGGACCTTCCTGCCTCGTGCGGCCCTTGATGATCCGGCTCGGCGGGACTCGAACCCGAAACTCGATGCCGCTGCAAGCACCAGGTACGGAGTGCAGCGTCGGGCTCCAGCACGCGACGAGACAGCGAGCGCCAGCAGAGGAGACAGGCAAGCTATTCTCGTTCTGACAGACTTGCAGGCAGGCGATCCTCTGCGGGATAGACTCAAGGGAAACAGACAGACCTCCTCGCGCACACCCGCTCTTCTCTTCACCCCCCCCCCGACGCAACTCGCCTCCGGATTGGCCGGTGGGTTGTCAGGCGACTCGTGGCAGGCTCCCGATTGGCTCGGCCGTGTGTGTAGTGCTCGCCCTCCGCTCATTGGCTGGAGGAAACGCTCTCCTCCCCTCCTCGGAGCAGAGCTTCGACCCGAGATGATGAAAGCTCCACCCACATCCGCAGCCAAAAACACGTGCGTAATGGCGACTGGTCGAGTGCGGGAAGGTGGCATTGTTGTATTGGATGTAGTAGTAGTAGTAGTAGTAGCTGTAGTTGTTGGTGGTGAAGAAGCGAAGATGGGCGTTGTTGCCGTTGTTGTTGGTGGTGTAAAAATCCTAACTATAAAATAACTTTGAAGCGCACGTACAATTAATCACCCATTAAACATAGGACGGGACCCTACCTAGAAACACATACCGATATAATTGATCTATAGGACCTGTATGTTGTGTGCAGTAAGCTTCCAAATTCGCAACACTATCGCCCAATCTTTCAATGGTGAAGGATCACTTATTTATTCTCGGATCCAGATCTTCACCAAAATCGAATCAATTAGTCCATGTCACACACCGAACCCGTGCACCAAGTTTTGTCCAAATCCGTCCACAACGTTTTGAGACATGCTTCTCACAGACAGACAGGGATGAAAACATAACCTCCGTCCACCTTCGGTGGCGAAAGTAAACAAAGGGCAGGTTCAGGCTACTACATTGAAATTTCAGAACACCTTTTGGAATTTGAGAGTAGACAACACGGGTTGTCGCAGGCACCATAAACAGAACACAAATCCCTGCCTGGACTGCGGGTAGCGAACAGTCTGGTTTTCTTGGTGGTTCCTCCACACCAGGTTAAACTGCTTGCTGTGTCTGTGTGGTTGATGTCCTGGCAGCAGATTCCGCACTACAAACGAATTGACGAATTAGTTTGAGTGTTTCACGCGAACGGCCTTTCTTTGGATGCTGCAGACACCTGGTGTGCACACACGCCACGTACATTGTGAGTTGCACATCGTCGTGATTTAAAATGTTGTGGAATAAAAAATGCCTTGGCAAAGTCGGAGATGCATCTTTGAGCAGATTATAATCTTTCATATCCAATGACCATGGCAAAGATTTAACAGACACACGGTGGCAGGAGACCTTATTTGGTAGTGTCTCCCCCTCTCCCCCTCTCTTCCTCTCTCCCTTTCACCCTCTCCCCCTCTCAAACTGAAATAGGAGTAGAGGGCTCCATGATGAAGGTAAAAAGGCTCCATGATGAGTAGAGTGCTCTCCTACTAAAGGTAAAAAAAAAGTCTCCTAGTTTGTTGTTATTAAGAGTCCACCTTTGGAGCAATGATGTCATAAAAACTTTGCTGTTGTTTTATGACAATAAGAGTTATTTCTACTTTTTTACTTTGTTTTTTTTGTCACATAAACTTCCTACTTTTTCACGTTTCTCTTTATCCATTCTAATTCTTGATATTTTTTATTTTGTTTTTATCTCTTTAACTCTCTATTTCTCTTTCTTTATCTATCTCTCTAAGGAGAAGTGTATTCTTGCATAATCTTTTCTGTAAGGCTCACTTGGCTGTGCCTGGATGGGTTTGAGAGGAGTGGAGTAGCGGCTGAAACCCGAATCCTATCGACAGGATCCTCCTGATGACTCCACCTTTGCTCTTTCGTTCTTCGGGTTCCTTCTGATGACTCCACCTGCAGGACTTGGTCTAACAGTTGACTCCTTTACATGGAACTTCGATGCAAGAGGAGACATGACGTTCATCACAGCCTGCTCTATTATCAGCAAACTATGGTTGTTTGTCCGTGCTCTATCCTTCACAAATGTTGAGCGTGAAGCGAGGAAGTAACACATACCATTTTTGAAGTCTTTTTGGTTTGACTCGGTTCAATCAAACCAATCTCCCAGACTTGGAGCAGAGAGTTCTAACCATTACAGCACCGAGGTGAATCAAAATTTAATGACAATTTGTCTTTACATTGATCTAACTATCTCAGGCTCACGAGCCGGCAGGATGGCCAAGAGATCGCACACCCACCTCGAAGCTGTCTTGCCTGGGTTTCAATGTTGGCCATGCTATAAACTGTCATCCTAGCCCTGCGAAAAATGTCTTTAGAACTTCTGGGATAATATGTACAACTTCTGGGAACTCAGTAGTTCTACAATACATAATAGTACAATTTTTGCAGGGAGTGTTTCACAGTCAGGGTGATTCATCAATGTGTGTATCATCCCTCGGCTGGATGTTAAACTGGGTGTCCCATCTGCCGGCATTGGTTGGTGGACGTTGAGGATCTCACAGTGTTCTTCGGTGAGCTATTGCCGGCACCCTGATTAATTAATTCCAAGTTCCTATCCTAACCACTGAGTTGAACGTCAATCCTTGCCAGCTAGTTGGTGAAAGACTTGGGGGGCGGTATGGGGAATGCAATGATCGCCGAAGAAGTAACCTCAGGACTCGGGAAAGCATATTTTATTTGGAAGATTGATGTGTCGCCTCTGACATGAATGTGGCGTTCACCTGGACACCAACATTAGTGTATATTGTGCTGTTGTCCTATTAACACTTCTGTACAGATGCAAATCTTGGACACCCTATCATCGTCATATCAAACACCTTGATCAATTCCACATGCGATGCCTTCATAATATTCTTGGCATCACCTGGCGAGACAAAATACCGAACATCTCAATCCTAGACCGCTGTCTCATCCAATTAATTGAGAATTTCCTGATTCAAGCCCAGCTTCACTGGTCAGGACACCTCACACATCTGGAAGATCATAGAATCCCGAAAGCGGCCACAAACAGGTCGGCTTGGCGTAACATTTGCTGCAAAGGCCTGGAACACTTTGAATGTCGGAGACTTGCTATGAAGAGACAGCGGAGGCAAGAAAGGAAAACCTACCAACGTCCACCTCCGCAAGGAACAGCCTGTACCTGCAATTTGACTCTGTGGGTCCCGCATTGGACTACACAGCCATCGCACAACACACAATGCTTTAGTGAGCACCACAACAAAGGAGAGAGATTCGTCGAAAGCGACGACTCACACCATCATCACATCCATTACCTATACCTGGTGTTGGCTTAATGGTCAGGGTGGTAGACTTGGCATCCTAGCATCCGAAGTTCAAATCCTGCTTGGCTGTTGAATTAATACCAGGTGGGGTTGATTCACCCTCTCATCCTTCCGAGGTCGGCAAAATGAGTACCTGCTTGCTGGGATGATTGAGCCTTTTGAGTATCCTGCGTCGGAGTGGTGACCCGTCCAGGATTGTACCTAATAGCCCAGGAGACTGCTTCGGCAATACCGACGCTCTGCACAGAGTATGGATCCATTACCTCATGGTGTACTTGTAATTCATGTAAAAATACACCTTGGTGTCTCCTCTTGTACAGTATTTGTCCTGCATGTGATATGTATAAGCTCCACTATATAATAAGCCTCGGATCAATGTAAAGAATAATAGGCGATAGCGTTTGACCTCCTCCGATTGCTTGTCCAAATGGACAATATAACTACCCGAATTATCCACTTGGTACAAACGATCCTGATCGAAGTAGCCAGGACGAGGTACGAGCAAAGGATGGCTTTGAGATTTCCAGACATTGGAGTAATAATCCCATTGAGTGAAAAGTGAAGCACACTGTAAATCTTCCGAGATGAATACGTTTCTTTGTCAAGCCATTGTTTGCAGGAGTCCAAGGTAGAGATGTAGGCATAATGGTTGGATACCGAAGACGTTAGTAATGGTACGTGTTGCTTCCTTGCTTGATGCTCAGCATTTAAAAAGGATAGATCAGGGACGAACAACGATAGGTTGGCAACCGTTGCATATGCTTTGTCTGGCCTAATACTCCCCTCCCGCGTTGAAGTTCCTTGTTATGTATATTTCATAAAACAATTCCACTGCAATCATGTTTTTGTTTTTTTTACCATCCAAAGACGGTCGTACATATTTTGTCCTGGAAATAATGAAGCAATTTTGTGCAGAAAAGCCATTTGGAGTCACTTTCTTCACCATTAATTCAAACCCAGGATAAAGTGGTGCGCTTACTTCAAGTGTTAGCAAATTTGTGGCAAATTTAGTGGCAAATAAAGTGACAAATTTACCCGCGACAGCTCCCACCTGGGCACTGGACACGTGATTAATTCATATCAAGTGTTTTATTGTGACTATTATCGCTGTTTGTCTTTTTCTTCACGATAAGAAAGGAAATGTATAAATAGGTGGAAGAGAAACACTGCTTGGGATGGGTTGGATAGCATTATTATAAAGCTCCGGCGCATACAGGAGCGCCGATGTGAGATTGCCTCCCCGACCAATTTTTAACGGAAATGATTAAATGCTTCCCAAATAACACAATGTATTCCTTGATAAACATTGCTGCCCAATGACAAATGACACCAAATTTCTGTTCCTTGTTCGATTGATTCGTTGCATTCTTCATTCTCGGTTATTGGGTCGCCGAAATAGGTGACCTTATTGTCAGTAATTCTGTCTGTTTGTTTGGATGTTCGTTTGTCATCAGCATAATTGGTCGTAAACGTGGGCGGATTTTGACCAAACTCGGGTGGTAGGTACATCTTATGACCCAGTGCTTTGGAAATTGTGATGGTTGCTAGGGACGCTTTGGTTCCCTAGCAACAACCGAAAAACCTTCAAAATCGGTACTGTTCACGCCCTAGCGACCAGGTGAGTGCATCAATACGAATGACACTTTGCAGGTTCATGGTACTCAATGGGTACTACAACTTTGCCTCAGGACATATTGACCGATTTCGCTTAGGTCAGGGGTCAAAGGTCAATGAGTGCATTGTTCGGGCGAAAAACCATTCAAAGCCCCCTTGCTCATACACAGGTTAACCGATTCGATTGCAATTTCGTTAGTACTTAGTACTAGATTAACTCAGATCAGGGGGTCAAAGGTCATCGGATGCTCGGCGACCCATGGCCGCCTACCGGCTTGTATCATCATTATTATTATCATTATTACCGAAATCACCGAAATCACCGAAATCTTGGCCAAGAACTTTCAAAATGACGTATGAATGCTGAGTGAGGCCTTTTACGCACGCGCTGTTTGTGTGTTTGCACCCGCTCGGTTTGGCTTGACGGGCACTTTCAACCTACCGATGCCAGTGTGAAATCTGTCATTCAAATAGCCTTTAAACGTTTTCAGCATTGAACGGAAAGAGTGGCAACTCCAACACGGTTAACCATAATAGTCGTGTGGCCGAGAGGTACGAACACTCGCTCTGAGCTGTCTCGCTGGGTTTGAATCCGAACCCAGCTATAAATTGTCATCCTGGTGTTTCACAGGCAGCGTGATTGATCAATGTGTGTGACGTCTCTTGGATAGACGGGAAAATGGGTGTCACATCTGCCAGTATCCCCTCTCCCCCACTACCCCTCCACACTCTCCATTCCCCTCTCTCCCTTCCCCTCCCCTCCCTCTCTACCCTCCTCTCTCTTTCCCCTCTTCCTCACTCACCTCTCTGACTCTCCTACCCCTATCCCTCTCTCTCCCACCCCTATCCCCCTCTCTCCCACACCTATTCCTCTCTCTCCCACCCCTATCCCTCTCTCTCTCCCACCCCTATCCCTCTCTCTCTCTCCCACCCCTATCCCTCTCTCTCCCACCCTATTCCTCTCTCTCCCACCCCTATCCCTCTCTCTCTCTCCCACCCCTATCCCTCTCTCTCTCTCCCACCCCTATCCCCCTCTCTCCCACCCCTATCCCCCTCTCACCCACCCCTATCCCCCTCTCTCCCACCCTATCCCCCTATCACCTTCTCTCCCACCCCTATCCCCCTCTCTCCCACCCCTATCACCCTCTCGCCCACCCCTACCCCCTCTCTCCCACCCCTACCCCCTCTCTCCCACCCCTATCCCTCTCTCTCTCCCACCCCTATCCCTCTCTCTCTCTCTCCCACCCCTATCCCTCTCTCTCCCACCCTATTCCTCTCTCTCCCACCCCTATCCCTCTCTCTCTCTCCCACCCCTATCCCTCTCTCTCTCTCTCCCACCCCTATCCCCCTCTCTCCCACCCCTATCCCCCTCTCACCCACCCCTATCCCCCTCTCTCCCACCCTATCCCCCTATCACCTTCTCTCCCACCCCTATCACCCTCTCGCCCACCCCTACCCCCTCTCTCCCACCCCTATCCCCCTCTCACCCACCCCTATCCCCCTCTCTCCCACCCTATCCCCCTATCCCCCTCTCTCCCACCCCTATCACCCTCTCGCCCACCCCTACCCCCTCTCTCCCACCCCTACCCCCTCTCTCCCACCCCTATCCCTCTCTCTCTCCCACCCCTATCCCTCTCTCTCTCTCCCACCCCTATCCCTCTCTCTCCCACCCTATTCCTCTCTCTCCCACCCCTATCCCTCTCTCTCTCTCCCACCCCTATCCCTCTCTCTCTCTCCCACCCCTATCCCCCTCTCTCCCACCCCTATCCCCCTCTCACCCACCCCTATCCCCCTCTCTCCCACCCTATCCCCCTATCACCTTCTCTCCCACCCCTATCCCCCTCTCTCCCACCCCTATCACCCTCTCGCCCACCCCTACCCCCTCTCTCCCACCCCTACCCCCTCTCTCCCACCACTATCCCCCTCTCTCCCACCCCTACCCCTCTCTCCCACCCCTACCCCTCTCTCCCACACCTATCCCCCACTCTCCCACCCCTATCCCCCTCTCTCTTGCTCCCACTCCACCTCCCCTCCCTCCTCTCTCCCTCCCCCATTCCTCCTCCCTCTTTCTCGCCCCCCCCTTTCCCCCTTAATATCCCCATTAGCAAAGTGACTGGTTGTATTTGCTCGTCTAATATATAAAGCCCTTTTTAACCACTGACTGACTCATTCAATGATATTAAAGATCGGTACTTTCCCGGTGACGTAGAAAGCCGAAATTTTGCGTGCCGACGGAAATTGAAGCAGATACGCCGGGAAAAATCACAGAACTGTCGGAAAGCATCCGTAAATGAAAATAGAAATAAATGAAAATAAATAAATGAAAAATCAAATGCAGGCGAGCGATGCGAAACAATGGCGAGCAAGGTTTGTATGCTTACATAATGTGAAAGCAGACCCCGCTAGTAATAAATGTGCAAGTAAATTATTAAAATCTCCTTTCCCGTTCCACATTAAATGCTTTGGTTCTACGTGTAAACACTTTAAAGACAAACTGAGTTTAGTGACTATTTTCACGTACATATGGTCAAGTAGGTACACTCGATATTAGCAAAAAATGTCCACAGTATGGATAAAATGTCCACAGTATGGAGAAAATGTCCACAAAAAATGTCCACAGTATGGAGAAAATGTCCACAGTATGGAGAAAATGTCCACAAAAAATGTCTACAGTATGGAGAAAATGTCCACAAAAAATGTCCACAGTATGGATAAAATGTCCACAAAAATGTCCACAGTATGGAGAAAATGTCCACAAAAAATGTCCACAGTATGACATTGACAAAGTAAAACCTGAGTTAAACAGGTTTGCAGAACATACATTGCAATAAATGAAAACCTGTGTCTTAATTCCTAATAAATAGCTTGTTCTCCAAGGTTTAGAAATAGATGTGGGACTTGACGCAAGTTGTAGTAATGATGACTTGAGACTTACCCTCATAACTTTTTATTGTTTTTTAATGCATGCTCTTGGCTTGTGGAAGAGCTAGGACACAGAACGGATCAGGATACAACATAACAAAGAGAACAGCAAGGGAGGGGAAATTTCAAAAGCAGGGTGACGAGAGAAAGTAGAGGAAGACGGACTGAAACAAGGGATGCCGGTCACGATGAGGGGTCGAAGAGAATGCAAAAGGGGGACAGGATGGATACATAAGCCAAATTTTGGGAGGGTGATGGGTGGTTTAACGGGTGTAGAAGAGATCGTGGTTTTGGATGGGGCATGAGTTGAGGTAGTGGTGAACAGCTGCCCTGAAGACCTGGAGGGAAGGATGAGATTGAAAGAGGGTGGAAAGTGGTTCCTCAGGTGGGGAAAAAAAGAGGAATAAATGAGTGGAGGTGAACAGTGGTTCTGGATTTAGTCAGTTTCACTAGGAGGGGGTTGATGGTGGACCGTGTGCGTTCTGCAGATTCCTGGGGGCGACAAAGCACGGAAAGAGCATAGGGTGCAAGACCAGAAAGGAGGTGGTAGGAGACAGAGAGACCACCGACCTCTCTGCAATGGCGAACTAAGAGCCCCGTAGACTCAGCTTCATCACGAGAAATTCCAATGACCTTGAAAGCCTTGGTTTCCACGGCATCAAGCTGAGTAAGATATGAGGCAGGGCAGTCAGCTCAGAGGGGAAAGCAGTTTTCCATCAAGATGCCGATGAAAGCTTTGTCGGTGAATAGGAGCTCAGATGCGCCAGGGAAGGACTTTGCACGACGAAGCATACTCAGTCAGCGTTTGGATTTGGAGGCCAACTTTGAAATGTGAGTGACTGAACCTCTTTGAGAGGGTTATTGAGAAAGTAGATGGGTGGTTTGAGATACGGTCTTTTCTGAGAGTGTGTGTGTGTGTGTGTGTGTGTGGGATTTCTCAGGATTGAAAGACATATTCCAAGTGGTTGAGAAGTTTGTGATTTTATCGTGGTCTGGGGAGAGGAAAGGGGCTGCTGCATGTCTGTCAGAAGGGTGAGAGATGTCACGGCATAGTGTGGAGTCATCAGCAACGAGATAGAGGATTTCTACAGAGTCAGATAGATCATTGATGAAGATTAGGAAGAGAATGGGGCCGAAAACAATGCCTTGGGGTTCTCCAGCCTTGATAGGAAGAGGAGGAAAAATGGTTCTGACTTAAGACTTGCTCTCCAAGACTTGAGACTTAGCTCTTGTGACATTTTAATCTCTGGTTGAAGCATATCATGTTTTTCTTTCCACTTGAGACAAACAATTCAAGGTAACCACTGAAAGTCTGTTCTTCAAGTCTGATCCGCGAAAAACCGCTATCCGAAAAACTGTGGTGTGCTGGGATGTACCGAAAGATGGTGGTGTACTCTTACTCTTCACCCATTGGCCAGTGGGAACAAACCTTGGTTGCACTGGATGAATGAATGGACGTTACCCGGACTCCCACAGAGAGAACTTGTTACAATATCAACCCTTTCCTCAACATAATTTGTCAAGCTATCCTGCCTTCAGCAGGAGGGAAGAATGGTGTACATTCTTGTCCAACAAGATGGTGGTATATCTGTGTCCCACAAGATGCTGGTGTACTTGGATGTCCCACAAGATGTTGGTTTACTTGGATGTCCCACAAGATGCTGGTTTACTTGGATGTCCCACAACATGCTGGTGTACTTGGATGTCCCACAAGATGTTGGTTTACTTGGATGTCCCACAAGATGCTGGTTTACTTGGATGTCCCACAACATGCTGGTTTACTTGGATGTCCCACAACATGCTGGTGTACTTGGATGTCCCACAACATGCTGGTTTACTTGGATGTCCCACAACATGCTGGTTTACTTGGATGTCCCACAACATGCTGGTTTACTTGGATGTCCCACAACATGCTGGTGTACTTGGATATCCCACAAGATGTTGGTTTACTTGGATGTCCCACAAGATGCTGGTTTACTTGGATGTCCCACAACATGCTGGTTTACTTGGATGTCCCACAACATGCTGGTGTACTTGGATGTCCCACAACATGCTGGTTTACTTGGATGTCCCACAACATGCTGGTGTACTTGGATGTCCCACAAGATGCTGGTTTACTTGAAAGTCCCATAAGATGGTGGTGTACTTGCATGTCCCACAATGTTTGTTTACTTGCATGCCCCACAAGATGTTGGTTTACTTGGATGTCCCACAAGATGTTGGTTTACTTGGATGTCCCACAAGATGCTGGTTTACTTGAAAGTCCCATAAGATGGTGGTGTACTTGCATGTCCCACAATGTTTGTTTACTTGCATGCCCCACAAGATGTTGGTTTACTTGGATGTCCCACAAGATGTTGGTTTACTTGGATGTCCCACAAGATGCTGGTTTACTTGAAAGTCCCATAAGATGGTGGTGTACTTGCATGTCCCACAATGTTTGTTTACTTGCATGCCCCACAAGATGAGACTCTGTGGCTGGTGTTGATATGGCTTTTTTGCAGCTTCCACATGATAGTGCTTGCACATCTTCCAGTGAATGAAGTGCGACATGCATTGTTGTTGTGATGCTGTAGATATTTGGTTGTTTTGAAAACTGAACATGCAGATAACAAGTTATCCAGGGGTGGTAGTGCTGCTGGAATGCACCGGAGCGCTGCTCTAGCAGCTCAATCTATCCGAAACAGAGCTTTGCTCCACTACAGTAAAAAAGAAATTTTTTTAAAGATCCACGTGAAAACCAAATACTCATTTTCAACCTTAAATTTGTCAACATTATTTATTTACCCACTTCTTGCATGCTTTTTTCTCCATTTAGATTTTAACTAACCGGGAGGCGACGATGCTTCGCGGGCATTATTGAACAATGTCACGATAGGTACAATTGAGTGAGTGGAAGCTTTTGAGGAAGCCCTACCGTAAAAACCTATCTCTTCCGTCAAAATTGACCAAATCAAATCGGATTTTTTTATATGTTGTACTTATGGACATTACGCACAGCTTCTAGGAAATGAAATTGCGAGAAAAAAAATCGAGAAATAAGTTCAAGTGGGCGTGGCTCCACCCACAAGGGGCATGGGACGCCCCTCATGCAAAAAGACACAACTAGATCATGATATCTAACTTGTGTCCAAGTTTCATCAAGATCGCATCAAATGTCACAGAGCTATGCTCTGGAGAGAGTCACAAACAGACAGACAGACAGACAGACACACAGACACAACAAAAATAGTGGTCACTGCTGGCACCCGCGAACGAAAAAAAATCACTCACAAGTGAATTCGGCCTCGTAGAGGCCATCCAGATCCTCATTTATATCCACGTAGTATTTGCGAGGACTACTGAATCCGCTTTTTGGTTCGCGGGCGCCAGCAGTGACCACTATTTTTGTTGTGTCTGTGTGTCTGTTTGTCTGTCTGTTTGTGACTCTCTCCAGAGCATAGCTCCGTGACATTTGATGCGATCTTGATGAAACTTGGACACAAGCTCGATATCATGGTCTAGTTGTGTCTTTTTGTATGAGGGGCATCCCATGCCCCTTGTGGACGGAGCCACGCCCACTTGAACTTTTTATTTTATTTTTTTCTCGCAATTTCATTTCCTAGAAGCTGTGCGTAATGTCCATAAGTACAACATATAAAAAAAATCCTATTTTGATTTGGTCAATTTTGACGGAAGAGATAGGTTTTTACGGTAGGGCTTCCTCAAAAGCTTCCACTAACTCAATTGTACCTATCGTGGCATTGTTCAATAATGCCCGCGAACCATCGTCGCCTCCCGGCTAGTATTTACTTGGGTATGTCAATACATTGGACACTTCATCTCGGGAGTGATATTATAACAATACACGTTAGAGGCAACACAGAACCGTACAAATTGCTGAATACAGCACGGTCCAGAAGCGAGAAGAACTTAGCAACCATTTAATATAGCAAGAGTACACAAGCTAGCCATATGCCAAGAATCGTTCAAATTGTGATTAAAAGCACCAAATTTGGTGGAGCTGTACTTTCGGCCGTACTTTTTCATTTTAGCGACAAAGCCTCGACCCTTACTGTCAATACCAATTTAAGAAATAGGCTAATAATGACCAAACAAAGCAAATAAACCCATGCAAACTACATATTTTTTCTTGTTTTTTTTTTAGAAAGGGTAAGGATTGGAGCATATTAAAATAGCAGCAGCAAAACTTTTGTGTGTCACATGACCTCTTTAGATATTCAAAATGGCCACAGTTGACAGAGAAGAACCAAAACTGAAAGTGTCAAAATGGCGGAGTTGGTAAATATTTGGGAAAATCGTTTAAATTCCTTCAAAATCTCTTCTCCACATCCACCAGTCAGAATGCTCTCAAATTTGAGGTGCAACATTTGGCCAGGGCCCAGGTAAGCGACAGGTTCAGTGGTCCTATTTTTTCTGTCTTTTGAAGCTTGTCTGGAGAAAAATTTAGGCAATACGTTTTATGGTATACAGCTTTGTGAGCCTGTTTTTCTTCTTTTTTGTGTACAAAGTTGAGGCTCATGGAAGAACTAATACACAACAAATATAACAAGGCAGGAGATTAGGGGTGCAAGAGAGAAGCTCAAAATAGTGGGGAACAAAGATAATGGGATATCTAGGGAAGGGAGAGGGATGGAGTGGGGTACATGGGGTAAACAAGGTTGTACTACAGGGACTTTCAGGAAGGAAAACAGGGAATTTGAAGGAGGTGGGTTTGGGGTGGATTAACAGGGGGTACAAAAGATCAAGGTTTTGATTGAGGGAAGAAATGAAATTGTGGTGACCAGCTGTTTTGAAGACCTGGAGGGAGGAGTATGATTGAAGAGAATGTGGGACTTTTTTTTTGTATTTTTTGAACACACTAACGAGGTTCATATGAGAGCTAACACACAGAAACGCACAACAAGGGGAGCAGGAAACAAGAGGGGTGGGAGAGGGAAGGAAAAAAAAAGCAGTGGGGAACAGAGACATGAGGAGATCTGTGGAAGGGAGAGGGATGGGGCAGGGTACACAGGGTAAACAAGATGGACATGACAGGGACTTTCAGGTCCTCACACGACAGGGACTTTCAGGAAGGGAAGCAGGGAATTTGAACGGGGTGGATTCGCAGGGGTAGAAAAGATTGTGGTTTTGGATGGGGGAAGATAAGTGATGGTAGTGAACAACTGTTTTGAAGACCTTGAGGGAAGAGTGGGATTGAAAAGAGTGTGGGAGTTTGTTCCAGAGGTGGGGAAAAAGAGGAATGAAAAAGTGAAGGTGAGCAGTGATTTTTGATTTTAGCAGTTTTACCAGAAGCGGTTTTTTTGGCAGACCTTGAGCTCCCTGAAGAAATATAGGGGTGGCACATCACAGGCAGAGCAAGGGAGGTATGGCCGGAGAGGACATGGTACAAGACAGAAAGACCACCGCTCTGCCTCCGGTTAGAGACCAAAAGTCTCTGCTTCATTGCGGGAGAAACCAATGATCCTAAAAGCCTTGGTTTCCAGAGCGTGAAATCATGCTAGTTGTGATGCAGGAGCACCACCCCAGAGGGGGGTGCTGGACTCCATCAGACTGCAGAAGAAAGCTTTGTAAATGGTTATGAGCTCAGGTGTGCCAAGGAAGGACTTTGCATGACAGAGGATGCACTGTTGGCGACTGGCTTTGGAGGCCAGCTTGGAGATGCGACTTTCCCATGAAAGATCGTGGCAGATAGTGATACCCAAAAGCTTGAATAAAAGGACGTTTTCAAGGGGATTGTTGAGAGAGTAGATGGTGTGGGGGGGGGGTTCCAGACAGTCCTTTTGGAGAGACATTGTGAGGGTGTGAGATTTGTCAAGATCGAAAGACATATTCCGATTGTTTGACCAACTTGTGATTTTTTCCCAGGTCTCCAGAGAGTGAAGAGGCTGCAGCTTGCTGGTCAGAGGGACGACAGATGGCAATGGCAGAGTGTGGAGTCATCAGCAAAGAGATGGAGGATTTTCCCAGAAATCTGAAAGATTATTGATGAAAACCAGAAAAAAACACAGGGCCAAGAACACTGCCTTGAGGAACTCCAGCCTGGACAGGAGGAGGAGATAAGAGAACTCCATCAAGGGCCACGTGTTGACTGCAACAGGAGAGAAAGTCCACGAGCCATGAGTGGAGATTACCTTGGATACCATAAGAAGAGAGTTTGGTGAGCAGTGTGAGATGCTAGACCATATTGAATACTCATAATATGTCAAAGGAGATGGCTATGATCTCATGTTTGGCATTTAGGATCTCCATCCATTGTTGGGAAAGCAGAAGTAGCATGTCCCTGTTTGAGTAACTTGTTTTAAATCCAAATTGATGATCGGAAAGCAAGCCATTGGAAAAGAGGAAGCATTTATGTCGGCAGCGATGATGGATTCCATGACTTTGCTGATGATTGGGAGCAAGCTAATTGGTCTGTCTTTGCAGGGAGCAGTTTGTGCACCTTTTTATGCAGAGTGGTAATGTTTGCTGATTTCCAGGCAGATGGCAGATGACCTTGAGAAAATGGAAGGATGAGCAAGAGCAGCATAGCAGGTTTTTAGAACAGGAGGGCTGATGGCATCTGGACCGGTTTCAGAATCAGAGTCGAGGTTTGACAGCAAGCTCTCCACCTTGTCAGGAGAAAAAGTCAGTGCAGGAACAGCTGGGTGTGACTGGGCGTAAGGTGGGTACAGAAAGCAATGGGTTTGGGACACAAGGTTTAGAAGCAAACATGGAGTTTAGGCATTCAGCCTTTCCATGTGCAGTTTCAGCTGTGCAGCCATTTGAGGTAAAGGGGGGGGGGGATGGAGGGGAAACATACACCTGAAACAGATTTAACCAGATGCCACCAGGATTTTTGGAGGAGGGAGACAGGTTTGAGAGTTCAGACTTGAGATGAGAAATATGTTTTCTGGATCTCCTCAATGGTACACACACACTTGTTCTGAGCTTTGTGGAAAGAACTGAAATTGCCTTCAGTCGATGTTGCTTTCCAATGAGATGAAGGCAAGTTGTTTTAGGACAACTGCCTCACCACAAGCTTCAGTGCACCATAGGTGGGAGGAAGGGTCGGACAACTGAAGACGAGACAGAATAAATCTGTGCATGAGAGAACGCAAGTTTCTTTGAAAGAATTCCCAGGATGAGTTGATGTCGGAGAAAGTAGAAATGGGAGACCAGTCCAAAAGTTTGATATATGTTTGAAGACCCTGTCAGTTGGGCTGAGTGAAGTGCCAGACTCATCGATGCTTGGGTGGTTCTCTAATAACAGCCAGAAAGATGACTGCTTCAACAAGCATATAGTCAAATGAAGCAATTGGAACAGAAGAACAGCAGATATTTTCTGGGGAATTTGTCAAAATCAAATCCAGAAGCGATGGAGTACCGTTGGTTGAGGTCCGGGTTAGGAAGTTGACATTATGGAGTCAGGCCCAATGAGTCGCAAGCGTCCGTTGATGAAGTGCCATGGCAGTTGAGAGAGGTACTCACACCCAGCCAACTGGCATGATGGCAATTGAAATAAGTCACTGCATACGAGGAAGAGAGAGTTTGGATGAATTGATCGAAGTTGGTCCATGTTTTCGGCGAGCGAGATGAAAGTGGAGTCATCGCTGTGTGGTGGACGGCACAACACACGGATAAACAAGAGGTGGGAGCGGAGGATAAGCCATAGCCAGAGGTATTCCTGGTGGTGTGGAGGAGTGGGGGGGGGGCATTTGTGTGTGAAAACATGGAGAGTGAGGAATAGAGTTTTTCACAAATAAATCAACTCCGCCACCAGTACGAGGCTCAGGTCTATCATACCCTGAGGAGGGAGTAATTCTGGAGAGAAAATAAAGTGTCAGAGACGTCTTGAAGGAGGAAAGTTTCTGTTAAGCAGATTGGCTGGTTTGTCAGTGGCAACCTGTATGGAGAGATCAGTCAGGTTAGAGTGAAGGCCCGAGAAGCCTAGATGTTTGAGGTCCAAACTGTTGAGGAAGAGAGAGGGGAGAGGAGGCTTTGGGTGCAGGGGAGGGAAGAGAGAGGGTAGAGTGAGGGAGGAGAGGTGGAGGTAGTGAGAGTTGTTGATAGCTGATGACAGATTGTAGAAGAACTATGGGAGAGGGTTATATGGGGAGGAGGACAAAGGGCTATGTGGTGAAGGGATAAGTAGCAGTGGGGAGTATTAAGGAGGGGGGGCAAAGGGAAGTGGAACATTGGAGGATGTAGAGGAATGAGCTGGAAGAGGGAGATTGGGGGAAGGAGGCAACTTTGAGAAGGGGGAGTGAGGGGTGAGATTTGAAAGGGTGGGGTGAGGGGGGAGAATTGAGGAAGAAGGGTGAGGGGGAAGAATTGAAGGAGAAAGGTATGCAAGGAGCTTTTGACAAAGATGAGGGGGATGTTTTAAGGCGGAAAAAATGGAAGTTTGCTTTGAAGTGGGAGAGGCGCTTGATTTGTGAGTGAGGGATGAGATGATAAGAGCAGGCACAGCCATGGGGGAGAAGGAGAAGGGAAGGGTGGGGAGAGGGGAAGGATGAGACTGGCTAGAGGTATTGTGGAGATGGGAGCAGGTGGGGTGGGGGAACAAAAATTGATGCGGTGGCAAGAGGGGAAGGCAGCTTTGAGAAGGGGCAGTGGGGAGGTAAAATATATAGAAATATATTTTTAAAAAATATACCACTTTGATATTTGACACTTTTGTAAACTTGAATATGCTCTTTCCAATGTTGAACAATTTGAAGTGGTACACCTTGTCATATATTTGCAATCCTCACCTGAATTTCGGGGAAAAATGAAAAATTTCAATTTTTGAGGGATCATGACTGTATTATATATGACTGATTAAGAAAAGTTAACATGTGTTTGAATACCACTACCATACAGTTATTACATGAAAAAATTTCAAGCTTCTGGGATGGGTCAATTAAAATATATGGGGTCTCAAATTTGGGTCTTCATACAAAACCAACATTTTTTTTCTGGATTTAAACTGATCAGGTCATAAAATTTAATAGAGGTATACTCAGTTTTATGTTTGTTTCTTACAGAGCAGTTATAGACAAATAATCTCTGAAATTTTCAAGGCTCTAACATTAATATTTAAAAAGTTGTGGGAGTTTAAAAGTAGCCGTTCATTTTGTGATGCTCGCAACGACCATAAAAATAGGGCCACAACCACATTTTCAACCCTCAATATCTCAGAGTTGACCGCATCGATGGACCTAAAATTTTACGCAGCTTCATTTTGATACCTGGGAACTATTTCATGAAAGTTTAAAGTAAATCTGAGGGGGTCAACGGGGAACATTTTCTTAAATTTGGTGATTTCAGATGGAATGACTCAATAATAAAGTTTGAAAAAAATGGTTATTTTACCATGTAAACAAGTCTGCTTTTGGTAAAATCAATACGTTTTTGGGAGGTTAAGGGTTTCAGGCTTCAAAATCATTCTTCTCGAGGCTCTGTAGCTAAAATGAAAAGGTATGACCGAAACTACGAGTCCACCAAATTTGGTGCTTTTATCACAAAGTGAACGATTTCGAGCTTACGTACTCTACTTCAGCCAGATTTTGTAAATTATCTTTTGTTTAGATAATTTACACCCTGGAAGACGTGATGGCATGGACAACGTTGGAAGCCTAAAAATGTGGCTGGTCTTGTGAAGAATGGCTATCATGTTGTACGAGCAAAGCTGGGCCAATAATACATCAATGATACGGACTCATGTTGGCAGAGCAGATAACCATGATGTTATTGATGTTAACATTATGTCTATCTCCTCTGCCAACACCATGGTTTTCTGCTCTGCAATGTCTTTTTCAATACTCTTTCGTCAACTCCAAGAATGACACCAACTAAACGACTAATGCCAGCAGATGGAACGCCCAGTTGAATGTCCAGTCCATTCGTAATCCCAAAAGTAATAACAACACTAATTGTAACCTAATAAACAAGAGTCATTGGATGTCTGTCTGCTTGTTTGTCTGTCTGTTCATGTTTTTTTACAAGGACCACTGGACCGAAAACCACCAAATTTGGCACACAGCCGAAGTCCGATCTGGGTATTGTCCAAAGGGTATTTTCATCCACAACCTCAGCCTTTAAAGACCCCGAAGATCCAGCCCCCCACCCTGCCCCCCAATAAATACTTTTTACATGCTTCAGAGATTAGATTACATGCTTGAGAGAAGACTCTTTACATGTTTGGGAGATAAGACCCCTTGATATCTCAAAGACCCCCCAAGACCATTGAATTTCCCAAACACCATTAAGACCCTTTAAAACCCCGAATACCCCAAAGACTGTTAAGATCCTTAAGACACTAAAAGACCCCTAAAACCAGAAGACCCTTTCAGACATTAAGTCTTTTGAAGACCCCTTAGAGCCAAAAGACCTTGAAGACGCTTAAGACCCCAAAGACTTTGAAGACCCTTAAGAACTGTAAAACCCCAAATACCATTTGAGACTTCAAAAACTCTTAAGACCCCAATGACCTGTAAGACCCTTAAGACCTCAAAGATACATTAGACCCCAAAATCCTTGAAGACCCTTAAGACCCCTTTACGCACTTGTGTTCTGGCTTTCCTGTCCCCTACAGAGTTTCCTCTGCAACCCCCACCTCATCGGTTCTCCTGCCCCCGATCCGCCTGCGACATTCTCAGCCCTGCCAGCTCTTCTGCTTCTCCCACTTCTCAATAAACCCCTTACCCCACCTGGGCAATGCCGGGTAACCCTGCTTGTAGCATAATTTAAATGTTATTATAAAACATGATTAATACTAATAATATATCCTCTTGCCAAGGGGTTTTCCTTCTTGGACAAATGCCGTGTCAATGTGAGGCTTACCTTGACCTTGATGCTTACGTTGACCTTGACCTTGACGTGTAGCTTACCTTGACGTTTCGTGGGGCACCCCGAAGAGAAGTAAAAATGTTACTACCGTAAACACACAGGATTACCTTTTTAAACATTCTCTGCTGCTGTTTAACACCAAACTGAAATGGAGGATACCCGACGTTCTTGAGCCGTTATATGCTTCTTGCTTAACCACACAGACTAACGGACCCGAACATAGATCTATTGCAATCTATATACCCCAGAGAGGATGATAACATGACCCTTCCTGCCGTTCCCGTCAGCAGCAGGTGTTCTAGTAAGATAATAATTTTAAAAAGACATATTTTTAAAAATACAGTTTTGTCAAAAAACGTTGATTAGAAGTGAAATTGATCTGACATTTTCTTAAAAGAGGTTTCTCAAACAAAATATTGTGAGATTAAGTGGGTGTGAGTGTTGATCTTTTGCTTATCATGGTAAAATGTGCGTATTTCATTTAGCATTCGTTTTTGGGGACTCTAATGGTTATTGCCCTGATGGTAAAACTTGATGTGACGGTCAATTTTGTGATGACGTCACGGCCGACACATTTTCGCAGTACTCCAGTCCCTCAAAGTTTGCCACTACACCAGTATTAGTGATCTATAGGTATTTGGCGTTCGGGTGACACATTCTGCAGGTGTTCTTTGTTGTGAACTTCATATTATGCATCTGGTAATACCTGGAACTGATTGCTGGGTCTTGAGTGGCTACGTATAATAAAGCCTGCTGTTCCTGCTTTGATCTCTAGGATTCTCTGTTACCGGAATGATGTGCCAAGGTAAGCATGTGTAGGACTTGCATCGCTTCTATCAGAAATTGGCAGTGCAATGGTCTCACGGTGTTTGTCGTCTATATTCCTATTAAGTACACACTTGTGTGATTTAGCTTAATCTATGCACACCTGTGCAATGCACTCTCGTTATCTGCACCCATCTTTGCCTTGCTGACTTTGACCCTTTTGATGACGGAGTGTTTCACTTTCTTTCACACACGTGCAGGACAAACCACAAATACTTATCAATGGTGTTCTGAAGATGTGTATCTATTCCAAGTAAGGTTATGTTGGTACTTTCTACTTTGATAAGACTGCTACCCCCCCCCCCCCGGTCATTCTTGGCAAGCGGAGTCCATTGCCGTCAGTTTTTGTTCGATGCATTCTGTGGCTTGTCAACAGTTTTGGGGCAAGTCTAAGATATCACACGTGTTACATATGGGACATTCAGAGACTTTCACCCTCTCAAAATTTATCAAAAAGGACGATCAATTCAATGTTTTTACTCTTCATGTTTGGTATCTGTATGATGCCATTGGCATATTATTGGGTCTCCGAAATAGGTGACCCTTATTGTCAGTAATTCTGTCTGTTTGTTCGTTTGTCATCAGCATAATTGGTAGTAAACGTGGGCCGATTTTGACCAAATTCGGGTGGTAGGTACATCTTATGACCTAGTGCTTTGGAAATTGTGATGGTTGCTCGGGACGCTTTTGTTCCCTGGCAACAACCGAAAAACCTTCAAAATCGGTACCGTTCACGCGAAATCAATTCCGAAAGCCATTATCCCACGTAGGGTTATGCAATTTGGCACGAATGATCTACAGGTGATGCTCTATCAAATGTATTCCGGTTTTTGTGATATATGAAATACTTTACCCGCAGCGCCCCCCACAATTAGGGTATGCGCGAAAATTGAAGGCCCCCTAGCGACCAGGTGATTGCATCGATACAAATAAAACTTTGCAGGTTCATGGTACTCAATGAGTACTACAACTTTGCCTAAGGACATATTGACCGATTTCACTTAGGTCAGGGGTCAAAGGTCAATTAGTGCAAACATCGATAATATGCGAGAGCTGGAGGTGCCTTCACGCCAAATGCTACTCCTAGGGTTATGGTCGGATGGTCATGAAAATTCACACTAATCGTCTGGAATACATTGTGCACAAACGATCAAGCCGGATTTTTGATTTAGATCTTTGTTCACCCACAGCACCCCCTCAAACTTTGGGGATTTCCGATTTCAAACCGCATTTTCGGTACTTTTCATTCAAATGGATACCGAGTAGTTATCAGTAGATGGAACTGGATGAGATTTGATATGCATAATCTTAAGGTAATTCCCTATCCGCTATATGACATCCATTTTGCGCTATATCTTATAGTTTCCATGCCTGGCGACCCATCGCCGCCTACCTGCTTGTATTTATCGGCAGTTTAAAAAAATAAAAAAATATATAAACAAATAAAAAATCGCAATTCAAAAAATAAATAATAATCAATTTTACATTTTCTTCTTTGGATCTTCTTTTGATAAATTAGTTTGGTGTTGTCACGCATGCATGATGGGCTGAATTTCCTCCACCTGCGTATGATTTCCTTGTTTAAATACCATGGGTAAAAATGATGACATTTGACCTTGAGAAAATTAGTCAGATAAATAAAATGTACCCTGTTACGTATGGGACCACAAAAAATTCAGATTTTCTCAATCGAATTTTCAAGTTCAAAATTCTCTGAAAGTCTTTTGTTGTACCACTTGATATCCAGTGTGAAGAAAGGTTGAACACTTGAACTTATTTTTTTTTAAATCTCATTGAAACAAAATTGCACCATACGTATTTAATTGGCGTTTGTTCTTTTAATGAAGGACGTGTTACGTTAGGGACATTTGTTCCCCTTGGTTTAATGTGATAAAATGTTATCATGTTACACAAAGTATCATACACAAATCATGTGCTATTTTTTTTATGGGGGGGGGGGGGACGAGAACTTGTGAATCCTCAACAAAACAATTTATTCATCAAATTTCAACAATTTCAACATCAAACACTTGTAAACCGAACATTTAAATTAACAACCATGGGTGTTGTGCAGTATGGAGATAATGAAATGAAATCCTGGATCACAACTGTTTTGTACAATTTCACTTTGAATCGTGTTCTTGTCTTTTATTACCTCCACCACCGAAGGTGAAGGAGGTTGTTTTCATCACTCTCTTTCTGTTTGTTTCTTGCAAAATCGAAGAATTTTCAAGTATATTGGTCAGTCGATTTCGTTATTGTCTGTCTGTTTGTCACCTACAGGTAACAATTCCAAACCGATCTTCACAAAACTTCATACATGGTAGAGTTTGGCATAAGAAAGAAGCCTATTGTTTTTGAGGTCAAAAGGTCAACATAGGCCAAAGGTGAACAACTTCGGTGGGATTTCTAAAATCCTCAATTTTCATCCGATTGACTTGAAATTTGAAGAGGATTTATATTTCAGGTCACTGAATTCAACAGGGCAATTATTTTGGAAGTCCACATAGGCCAAAAGGTCGACATAGGCCAAAATTCCAAAATTGTCAATTTTCATCCGATTCACTTGAAATTTGAAGAGGAGTTGCATGTTTGGTCATTTCATTCAACCACCAATTATTTTTGAGGTCAAATTTGTTTATGAATTTTGCAAGTTTTGTGCTCTGCGCGACATCTTCTTCTTGTTAATTGCCGGAATCCTTCGGATTTTGGAAATTATGTTGGTCGGTTGTGTGTCATTCTGTGTGTGTCTGTCTGTCTGTTTGTTTGTGTGTTTGTTTACCCTGTAGCAGCCACACCATTTCAGCGATCATGACCAAACTGGGTACAGACGTCGGCCATGGTCCAACTTAGACACTTGTCGTTTTTCATGAATCCAGGTCAAAGGTCAAGGTCACCGAATAACGTCCACTAAAATGGTCATATCGACTTCAAACCAAATCCAAAATGTGCATCTTCCAATACTGCATCCAACCTTCTTAGTGGTCGGGGGTCGAATGTCAGGGGGGTCGGGTCTAAACTTTCAAATTGCGATAAAAACGCCATTTCAAGTCCGATTGACTTCCAAGTTATGATCATGACCAAATTAAGTGCTATAACTCATTAAATAGTAGCACTATCGACTTATAAGAACCAAATTGATTTCCAGGTTTTTGTTTTTTCAGAGATCATGGAGATATGACAAAGTTATTCCGGCAATTCCTTGCTCAACGAGCAATTTCATTTGTTTGTTTGTCTGTTTGTGTGCAGGACATCTCAAAAAGTTGTGGACGAATTCGGATGAAACTTGGTGGACATGTTGGGTGTGTGACAAAGACTTATTGATACAATGTTGGTGAAGATCCGAAGCAGGATCCGGACATGAGATTTATTTAATTTTAAAGTGATTATTGGCCATTGGGAGGGCCAAAAACGATGATATATAGCATGATATTTAAAAAAATGTAATGGGCCCGATATGTTCTCATGGGTCAGGCATTGCGTGGCAGAGGTATGCGCTCTACCGAGTGGCCTTCTCGTGAAGTGATGTATTTAATTTGATGTCACCTTTTCATCATCTTTATAGACCGTTGTAATTTCATGGTAAAGTTTCAAACTACTATGAAAAGACAAAAAAAAAAAATAGTGCCTTTACTTCATTGAGAAGGTGCAGCTTACGATACCCACCCACACACCAGGAAACTTCAACTTAATGCAATATTAAATGCATGCCTCCTCAGGGAAAACAAATATTTTGCATTTGCTTATCAAGCAGTAGGCAACACACTTTTATAGCTCAGACACATTCATGAACATCTCACTCTGTAACTTCAATTTCCTCAGGGAACAAATTAATTTCTTGACTGGTTGCCATTGGCATTTTTCGTACTTCAACCACTGATCCAACATCAACAACATATTCCAGTTCAGTGGCAAAACTGAATTTGGTCTTACAAGATTTTGAAATCTTTATCATGAATTTGACATCCATGCTGTCTTTCTGAGTGTCTGACTTTTTAATCACTTGTCCAACAAATGCTCTGATAGCACGAGTCTTTCCTTTTCCATCAATTTTGGCAATGATGAAGTCTCCTGTTTTCACTTCAAGTGGACTTTCTTTGTATACTTTGTCGAGGCTCGTATGAGAGCTAACACACAACGCACAGCAAGGGGGCATGAGACAAGAGTGTGGGAGAGGGAAGCACAATAACAGTGTGGAACAGAGACATTAGGAGATCTGTGGAAGGGAGAGCGACGGGGTGGAGTACACGGAGTAAACAAGATGGACACTACCTGGACTTTCAGGAAGGAAAGCAGGGAATTTGAAGGAGGTGAGTTTGGGGTATAAAATATATAGTGAGGGTATAAAATATCATGGTTTTGGATGGGGGATGATCTGAGATGGTGGTGAACAGCCGATTTTGAAGACCTGAAGGTAAGAATGAGATTGAAGAAAATGTGGAAGTTGATTCCACAGACAGGAAAAAGAGGACCAAACCCCTAACCATTGAGTTCTATGGAATGAGATTTCAATCCGAATGGAGAACTATAAATATGAGGCAAAAAAGTGGAAAATGGTGGTTTTCTTCAACTTCTAACACAGAGGATCATTAAGAATGTAGATGATTAAACTGCCAGCTGGTGTGAATTATTGCTTTCCATTGTGTTGCATTGCAATGTTCGGAATTCCAAGTCACTATATAAATTTGAAAGTTGTACTCCAAAGCTAGCCGCTAACTCGGCATCCTCCATCATACAAAGTCTTTCCTTGGCACATCTGAACTCCTATCCAACTCCAAGGCTTTCATCCACAGCTTGATGGAGTACTGCTCTCTCCTCTGGGCTGGCTCCCCTGCCTCACATCTTGCTTCGCTTGACGCTGTGGAAGCCAAGGCCTTTAAGATTATTGGAATGTCTTGCGATGAAACTGAATCTATGGGTTTATCACTTTGCCATCACAGAGAGGTCGGTGGTCTCTCTTTCTCCTACCACCTCCTTTCTGGTCTTGTACCCTCTGCTCTTTTCATGTTTTGTCCCCCACAGGTTTCTGCAGGGCACACAAGGTCCACAATCAACCCCTTTTGGTGAAACTACCTAAATCCAGGATCACTGCTCACCTCCACTCATTCTTTTTCTCTTCCTTGTTTTTCCACCTATGGTACCAACTTCCACATTCTCTTCAATCTCATTATTCCCTCCAGGTCTTCAAGATAGCTGTTCACCACCATGTCAGATCATCGTCCACAATTAAAAACCATGATCTTTTCTACCCTTGGTAACTCTCCTCAACCCAAACCCTCCTCCTTCCAAATTTGTAGTTTTCTTCCAGAGAGTTTTCTTCTGAATCCATCTTGTCTTCCCAATGTGGCCCCTCCTGACCCCTCATTGCTCCCCATACCCATTGTTTGTCCAAGTCTGCCTCTATCTTGGCCTTCAACTCTGCTGTTTCTTTTGTCATTTATGTATCTTGATCCATTCATTGTAATAGTACTAGCTCTTCCATGAGCTTCAATTATGTATACCAAAAAAAATAAATGTCATCAATGGAAGAAACTAGTAATAAAATATTTATTGGCAAATTTCCAACTCCAGAAATTTTGCTTTCATGGTGCGTCCTTCATCGCAACTTAGCTTACAGTGATTGAAACCCTGCAACAGTCCAGCCAACAGTGTTGTTCAGATATCCTTCAGAACCAATATGGTTTTTCCCCAAACTGGAACGAACGGAACGTATCATGGAGGAAATGTGCTGATGTCATAGATTTCTACACATAAGTAGTGCCAAGAACGCTCATGTTGGTTGAAGTGGATAATTTACATACTAACTTCCTCTCCAAGTGGGAAAATGTTGACTTGAAGAATCTGGGCTAGACAA
Organism: Eptatretus burgeri; assembly: GCF_056783735.1. Classification (NCBI taxonomy): domain Eukaryota; kingdom Metazoa; phylum Chordata; class Myxini; order Myxiniformes; family Myxinidae; genus Eptatretus; species Eptatretus burgeri. The sequence continues at coordinate 16,416,458 of NC_140961.1, read as the reverse complement.
TGCCCAAGGTCGGTGAAAGAGTATTCTGCACCCGAAGCAAATCTTCAGCTTTGTATGAATATTGTGCATTTATATGTATAAGACTTCTTTCTGTTTTCATAGAGGAAGCAGGGGTTAATCAAGCTCAGAGGGAACCAAAGTAGGTTGAAGAATAGATAGATCAGGTGTTGAGATCGATTAGGTTAGGACAGATTAGTGTGAAGCCGGCTGTCTTGCTTGCTTGCTGGCCCCTACCTCTACATATCATCAACCTGTCGGCCATATAATCGGCCTGCATCGCCTACCTGCCGGCCTGTGACGGCCTTGTCGGCCGCTACCACCACCACTTGCCTGCTTTACCTGCCATTCCCTCTGGCCTGTGTGCATTCTGTTTTGTGCCATTCCTGCCAAAGCTAACCTGCCCACAGGATTCCCCAACATGAGCCTGAATGTTTCCAACATTCATATTAATTAAATATAAATGCTTCCAACATGAGTTATTATTTAAACAGAGGCCCCAACATTTCCATCTGTAATCTCCTCTGCAGATATCGATGACGTACATATATCAGTAGATCTAGACATTTAATTTCCCGTTTCTGATGTCTGCTTGTTTACTGATGTAATTTCAAGAATAATTCATTCATTGTTGCCACCCCACAAATTTTTCCGCTCTCAGCGACTGCCTAGTTTGCCTAGTGGTTGCATCGGCATTGACAATGCATTGTATGAACATCAAGCCTACATCCATTTTACAACTGTTAAGGAATATCCATTTGTGTATGCATTCTCCAAAGAACAACATAGTCGTTTTTCATATCAGGGTGACAAGCTTGTGCCAGAGCAGAGGCATTTGTCTATCTCTGAAATGTAAACGTTCTAGATACCTCACTACTTCTACAAACATCACCACGGCTCGACTTGGAAATAAAAATGTAGCACAATAGCGTCAAGGCTGGCAGGATAGTCGAGAAGGATGCACACTTACCTCTGGTCTGTCTAGCCTGGGTTTGAATATTGGGCCAGCTATAAACGGTCATCCTGGTGTTTCACAGGCAGGGTGATTCATCAATGTGGGGTCAGTTTGACCACTCCTTGGCTTTTTTCACAGGATCATTGTTATTGATTGTTCACCTTGGCATCTTGGTTTTCTCTAGGTTTTCTTGGCGTATAGGTTTTCTATTATGATCGCTTTTCCGAAACCTTGTGAATTCTTGGCTTTTTTCATCGGCTCACCTTGGCATTTATGAAAATGAGGAGTGGTCACACTTTGTGGGGTGCCGTCCCGCACGTGGAAATTAGTCTCATGTGATGATGTGAGTGCGTGAACTTTAAAAATCCATGGTGTCCTTTGTGAAGAGTATGCGCGCTATCGGCAGCAACATGAGGAAATTACAAATTCTTGCCCTGACTTCCTGTGTCGGAGTCGGAGGGTATTTCGTCCAGTAGAAGCCGACACTTCCTGCGTCGGAGGGGCGACCCACACAGGATTGCAACCCTCGCAAAGAAACTGCTTCAGCAGAACCGACACTGTTTCGAGGAGAAAGTTCATATAAAGGGGTGCAATTTTTTTATAAACAAATTAAAACAAATTATGTGTTTTCCTTTTCAAGGAACAAATAACTTTACCAACTGATGGGTTTTATCTGATATGTGTAGGGCACCCCTTTGTGTCAACTTTTCTCGAGCATTACTTGGTTCCTCCTCAGACCATAAGGGTAGTGCAGCATGAACACGACATTTTTTGAATGTGTCTTATTTTCTATCATCTGGCATTTTCTACAAGCCATGGAATGTCCTTTATTTTCTATTGTTTGCCACTTGGCACATACCATATAAAGGGGTCTTTACTATTCTCATGGAATTTTCCCCAAGAATATCATAGGTGATGAAGGTTGTGGTCAAGTTTCATCAAAATTGTGTGTGTGGTTTCGGAAAAGAAAGCAAATACCTCTTTTTGGAAGATGAACCCCCCCCCCCCCTAAGGAATTGTCAGTCCCTTTGTTAAAGTTGCATTCAGAGAAACCTTTCCATATGAAAGGAGGGGCACTTTGTGCTTCCCTTGATTGCTGCAAGAGTCTCTGCTTCAAACAACATCGCCATTACGTACTTGTACCACACAAGAACAGAAGTCAATATATATATATATATATATATATATATATATATATATATATATCTATCTCTCTCTCTCTCTCTCTCTCTCTCTCTCTCTCTCTCTCTCTCTCTCTCTCTCTCTCTCTCTCTCTCTCTCTCTCTCTCTCTCTCTCTCTCTCTCTCTCTCTCTCTCTCTCTCTCTCTCTCTCTCTCTCTCTCTCTCTCTCTCTCTCTCTCTCTCTCTCTCTCTCTCTCTCTCTCTCTCTCTCTCTCTCTCTCTCTCTCTCTCTCTCTCTCTCTCTCTCTCTCTCTCTCTCTCTCTCTCTCTCTCTCTCTCTCTCTCTCTCTCTCTCTCTCTCTCTCTCTCTCTCTCTCTCTCTCTCTCTCTCTCTCTCTCTCTCTCTCTCTCTCTCTCTCTCTCTCTCTCTCTCTCTCTCTCTCTCTCTCTCTCTCTCTCTCTCTCTCTCTCTCTCTCTCTCTCTCTCTCTCTCTCTCTCTCTCTCTCTCTCTCTCTCTCTCTCTCTCTCCTGGTTGTATCATTGGTTGGGACGCGGCTATGCCGCTGATCCAAACTAGAAAGTAGTCTATCTGGCTCTTTATACCTCCTGACTCATAAGTGATCAGTCCGCTTGGCCTCTTTTTAAACATTGTGTTGCAGACGACCATATCTCGCGTCCCCAAACTCAATTCTGCCAATGCTCCAACGTGTCCATTCAAATCCCCTCCGATCTCAACAACTTCTCTCTCACTAATCCCTGAAACAACATGCACAAGTGTGTCCCAAAGCTCATCCTTCTTCTCCTCACTTAATCCTATCTGTGAGGCATATGTTGATGCAACTGTTAATATATGCTTATCAAACAACAGCTTTGGGAATATAACTCTTGCATTTACCCTCCGAACCTCCAACACCTTCTCCACCCACTTCTCAGTCACCATAATCCCAACACCACCAGTTCCAGAGTCATAACCTTTCCAAAATAATTTTTACCTATCATTTCTACCTATGACCATTCTTGCAGCACCTCCCCTCCACCTTGTTTCTTGCACACAGCATACATCCACTCTTCTGCGGCTCAAAGTTTCCGCTATCTCACCAGCTCGACCATGCAAAGTACCAACATTCAGACGAGCAACTCCAAATGCCTAGTCATCATGAAGGCTATCGCCCGAGCCCATGTTTGGTGGCCTTGTTTGGACAGTGACATTGAGTGCAGTGCACGCCATTGTTACACTTGTTAAGCCCATGCCAGGACACCGCCACAGCCTCCATTGGCCTTGTGGTCGTGGCCATCTTAATCATGGTCCAGACGACACATCGACCATGCTGGTCCATTTTAAGGGAAGTTTTTTCTTATCATAGTTGATGCCCACTCCAAATGGATTGAAGCTCTCGTGGTGCCATCCTCATCCTCTGCTGTAATAATTGAAGCTCTACGTACCATGTTCGCACAACATGGTATTCCAAACTCCATTGTATCAGATAACGATCGTCATTTACGAGTTCAGAGTTTCAGAACTTTTGTAAAATGAATGATATTAAGCACTCCACCTCTGCCCCCTACAAACCTGCCAGTAATGGTCAAGCCGAGCATGTTGTTCAGATCATCAAGAATGATCTAAGCCGCGTCAAGGAAGGCTCCATTCAATCTCGTCGAGTTCGTGTGTTGCTCAACTACCGCACCAGACCACATCAAACCACTTGTCGCTCACCTGCCAAGCTTCTGATGGGTCATGAATTAACAACACAGTTTTCATTAGTGCACCCGGACATCATGGTCGAGGTCGAGAATAACAAGTGTCACCAGAAATGTAATCACGACCAAATGTCTGGAAACCATTCCATTCACCATTCACGACCAAATGCCTGGAAACCTGGAAACCTTCCAGGTCAATGATCCTGTATACGTGTTGAACTCCGGATGTGGAACCAAGTGGTTATCTGGCATCATTATTGATAACTGGTGAAATGATGTTTCTTGTGAAGCTGTATGATGGTAGATGCATGCGTACACACGTTTACCAACTCAAGTTACATCATGGGGAGCAAACATTGAACCGGCTGAAGTGCCGTTGTCACTCACTCCTGTATTAACAACACCTGCGTTTGAACCTGAGTGTTTCTTCATGAAGGCTTTACAGTTTACACCCATCAAAGTACTGGAACTCCTTCCTGACCCTGTATCCCTTATTGAGAAGCCCACAGTAGTTGCAAGCAAGGACAGCCCTCCACTAGCCCTTAGAAGATCAGTTCATGTCTGTAAGCCTCCTGAGCATCTTGATTTGTAAAAAAAAAAAATGTAAAGGGGGCTGGGGGAGATGAGATGTATCAGTAGTTTATGATTATGTATCCATGGGTCCACCAGAGCGTGATTAAGCAGAGTCATGTGACCTGCCCATGTTCCATGCTGTGCTGTGCTCATGTCCGAATTAAACCTGTTGTTCCCACTTCAGAGCCTTCTTCCCTGTCCATCGAGTACATTACAATTTGCAGCCAATTCCGTCCAGTAGAAGCTGAGAAACGAATTTTCATTCCCCATGTTAAAGCTGCATGCAGAGAAACCATCCCATATATAGGGAGGGGCACTTTGTGCCTCCCTTAATTTCCTTTTGCTGATAATACGACTACCTTGACTGTGTCTCATGTGTCCCAAAACCTTACCTCAGGTGCGTTCTTTCCTGAGGCACATGCTCCAGAAGTTCTGTTCAAAGTTGTCTTCTGGTTAGGATACTTCAACAGCTGCATCAACCCAATCATATACCCATGCTTAAGCCAGGAGTTCAAGCGGGCTTTTTTGCAAGTCATTCGATGTCGTGCTCATCCAAGGAAACGGCGTCCATGGACCCGTCCTGACATTTCCTCATTTAGTCGATGTTCCCATTCCGATGGAAATGCCGCAGTGAGTTCAGCATACATGCAGACATTGTGCTGTTCCACCAACGAAGGAGCGAGGGTCGCGTGCCGTTTCCACGATGCAGCAAGTCACAACAACGGAGCGATTTTTCCCAGCACTACGGAGGAGTGCAAACTTTTGAATCCTCACGTGCCTCCTCATCGTCCCGTAACAAATATCCTTCAGTGAAATGTCATTGGTAATAATTGCAGGTTAACTTCAGGCAAAAAGACACAAAACCTGAGAGGGCGATGCACTTTAAATTATATTTGTTGATTGCTTGTTCATAATGTTTTATTTATTTTGTACTGAACAGTTGCTTCACATTACCTGTGTGGATGTGGCTGCTCTTCGTTTTAATAATTTGGTGATTGTTTTTGCATGGAGATGTAAGATACTCGATTGTACATACCTGATTTACTGCAGCGTGGCTGCAATGTCTTATCACCCCTTGTAAAAATTGTGACCTTGCTTTTTATCATATTAGCGGATAACACTGAAGGGTTCTACAAGATTATTCCACATACATACACTCTTTTACTTTATTACACATGTTACGGCATATGACACAAGCCTTAGCTGTCCAGTGGATCAGTTTGTGCTCCATCATTGTCACTACAGAGAATAATTTTGCGCCATGTTCTGTGAGAAATTTTCCGGAGAATTTGTGGGACAATTCAATGAAAAGCAAGTCTCACTTCTTGTTTTCAGGTCATCAGTGGGGTTTTTTATATATTTTTTTTGTAATTCTGTTATGTGCAACAATCTCTTGAATGAAGCCCTGAAAGGATTGTTGGCAGAATCGTTGTTGGAAGTCGATGCTCACCTCTTCCATTGTTTTCCCTTTTGTGGACTTGGGTTAGCCCAGACACTGACAACGATCCATTGTTTAATGGTGTAATTGCTTGTATCATCCATTGTTACATTCACGAAATCTGAAAAAAAAAGGAAGCAATTAACATTATGTATACAAAGGCAATGTCAGTTCTTACAAGGGGTGACCAGACATTGTGGCCACTCTATACATTGGGGAGTTTTGAGGGTTGGGGAGTCACAGGTCAAAATTTCCACCATATTTGCATATGCAACTAATAAAGAACCCAACTTGATTATGAAACGACACCTTCATTTTTCAAGGCTGCCAACAATCCATTTAAAAGTACATGTGTTAAAATAAAATTTTCAACCCTTCTCGAATAAAAGTGGACCTATTGAAGATAACTGCATCAACTATCTTTCCATTCCATTCAACCGACAACAATACATTCAGAAATAGGCAAACAGGTTTTGTAATGATTATGAAATCATATGAAACGTTTCTTTGTACCAAGCCAAAATGTTTATAATGGAGCCTAATTGTGTTATTATGAGTGTTAAATTGTACTTTGACCACTTTAATCTGGCTTAAAAGCATGCACAGTGCTTTCCATTACAATGATAAACATCTCATTGTCATGTAAGGTTTTGGAAATCTTTTACATTTATGCATTACCTACATCAGGTAGGTTCATGAAAACCCTTCTTACATAATTCATTGATCTGTGGGAATTAATAATAAAGATACTATAAAAGGTCAAATGGTGAATGAAGGGTTACTCCAATTGAAATTAAGAAAAAATTATTTTGGATTTAATCTATACTATAAGAGAGCTGTGTGTCTGTGTGTGTCACCATTTTTCTCAGAGATAGTCGAACAGATCTTCGTCAAACTTTCAGAGGTTCATCAGTAAGTGTTGGCTTAATGCTAAGGGTGGTGGGCTTGGGATCCCAGGATCCTGAGTTCAAACCCCACTCACTGTTGAATTAATACCAGGTGGGGTTGACTCTGCCTGTCATCCTTCCAAGATTGGCAAAATGAGTGCCAACTTGCTGGTATACTGCGTCGGAGTTGCGATCCATCCAGGATTGTGCCCAATAGCCAAGGAGACTGCTTCGGCAGCACCAACGCTCTGCACAGAGTATGGTCCAAATGAATGGATGGATCAGTAAGTGCCAGGGACTGTTTTGGGCCCAAACAAATTTGAAAAACAAAGTGATTTTTCTTGGGGTTTTTATTTTTATTTTTTTCAAATCGCTCTATCGTGTCTAAGCCTTTGTAGTGATGTGAAAGGTAACATTAAATGATTCCTAACCCCATTCCTTAGTGGGTGGAGGGAAGTGTTTTAGTCCACCACAAAAATGGAAGAAAAAAAAAATCAAAATTTGATTTCTTTAAAATGCCAAAAGGATTAGAGCAGCACCAGGCAATGCCAGGTACCCCTGCTAGGAGGTAACAAACAAAGGAAGTGTGTGGTTTTCTTTCTAATAATTTGAGATGTATGAGTGTAAAATGAAGAATTAGTCTTGCTAGTGAAGGCTGGCGTTGACATGCGTCGACAGGTGGCTGGAGAAATCACTGAAATCAATAGGACCTCGATCGAGGTATGCTAACTGCTGTTGGAAGAAAGGAGAAATTGACGTTGTGAGGATTAATCTTCTTTTGTTCCGATGAAGGGTTCACACCCGAAACGTCAGCTTCTCCTTGCTTCCTACAGTTAGCATACCTCAAGCAATGCGAACGACACCTTCATTTTTCCTGGTGATTACATCCAATGTTCAGGTGTAAAAGGGTAGTTCATTGGTACCACCCCTTAAAAGAGAAATCCATGAGCCAGCCAGGCAGGGCCTTGCACTCTTATTGTGACATCAGCATAATAAATAATTCAGGAAAAATGAATTTGACACTATTCTTTGAGGAATATTTGTCACATCCTGAAGGTGAGGATTGTGTCACTGTTGATATCAAGGCAATACTTACGTGAATGTCCGAACTAGAAATATAAGTGTGCCGAGTGACGGTCACAAATTACCTGTTGTTCAGAACCTGAGGAGAAAGACCCAGCAACAGTGACTCTTAAATACATGTATACATGACCCCGCTTATTTTATTTTTTAATACAAGAAACACCCTCTCTCACCTGGATCAGCTTGAAAAAAAAAAGGAGGGGAGGGGATTCATTTTGTGCTGGTGACTTCCTCCAGTTGGGGGCAGTCAATGTGTGCAGTGCCACGTGCACAGGTGAAAATCGTAAGGGGAAATGGGGAATTTTGTGCCAAAAACCTGACCCTGGTTAACCCCAACAAGTATACAAAATTTGGTGAAGATCAGCCAAGCCGTTTTCAAATCTATAAGAGGACAGACAGACATGCTATAAACAGATACGCATGGAGGTCACGTGGTACATCCTCATTCCATTGCAGATTTATGAAAGTGGTGCCTGGGAGACACTAAACATACAAGAAAAAATCATAAAAACTTCATACAAAGATTTTTGTTTTTTACAAAAGCAATACCAAAACAGTAGATTTCAACACTGTCTGCATTTATTTCTACAAACATAAAGTTATACTTCAGTAAAACTAAGTTAACGATTTATTTTTGTGGTTTTACACACAATTCATGATGATTTGACTGTAACATCTCTGACCTTCTTTGTCTAAATGTGCTCTCTTTGGATTTGTATTGAGCTAACAATGAGAATATAAGAATGCAATAATTTGTTTTTAAATGTTTATAAAGTTATGTGGATTCATTCGTTGAAAAAAAAAAAGTCTGTTCCGTAAGATGTTTCACAACAGTTTTTATCACTTTAATAAACACATCCTGTGCAATAGAATATGCATCGTGCAATAAATCTATTTTCCTAAGGAATACAATTTCCATTTCGTGATATCTGTTTTGTGTGTATTTGAATCAACGACGTCATCGGATCACTTTGGAGAATCTAATCGCATTAGAAACAATTTTCATTGCCGTGACAATAAATCATAAAATAACCATTTGTACTGCTTCCATAATTGAAATATTAAAAGCGATTGTACTTTATACAGCATTGTGCAAGATTTTTGTTAATTGTTTCGCCACATGTTCATGCATTCAGTTCCTGGAACAAATATTTTTGTGATTATGATTAGCATCAAGTCTTACAGTATGACTACTAGTTTATATGAACAGTCCCAATTATTCCCACCATCTTGTGGGAACATTTTTGGCACCAGGCTATCATGAACCGAACTGGCTGGTCAGGCCTAATGTTTGACTGGAGCCGATTTGGGAAAATCAATTTGTAATTTGTTCAGGTGAATGTTCAGGGTGCTGGCATGGTAGTCTTTTGTTGAAGACAACTTGTGCCTCTCAATTAGAAGTGTGCACACTCACCTCTGAGCTCAACTTCACAGTGGGATCTTGAACATCCGCTAACTAATGCCGGCTGACTGATGAACAGTTTAACATATATCCAATGGCCGGAACACAAACTGATGAATCGCCATGCCTGTAAAACACTGGGATGACAGTTGATAGCTGGGTTGAGAATCAAACCCAGGCTAGACAGCTTAGAGGTGAGTGTGTGTACCTCTTGGCTATCCTGCCAGCACTCAACAGCATATATACCTCTATAATCACACAAACATGATTGATTTCATGAAAAATTCTGAAACAATGACTTTTATTTCAATCTAACAGATGCAAGATGCTATGAATATTTTATTTCATTAATTTGTAACACTTTCGCGTTACGAGATATTATTTCGATTTTAAGCCTGGTGTTGGCTTAACAGTGAGGGTGATCTTAGTGATCTTGAGATCAAGCCCCTGTTGGCTGTTTACAATTAACACCAGGTGGCGTTGACTCAACCTGTCATCCTGAGGTCAGCAAAATAAGTACCAGTGGACTGGAAATAGAGGGGACTACTGCATCAGTGGGACAGCTGTAGCCCCAGAAAATGATAGGACCAGCAGCCACAGGCTACCACATGATAGCTGACTTCTATTTTATCTTTCTTCACTTGTTTCCTTATTTTAAGTTTCTCTTTTTTGAGTTCATGTGTTGCATTAACTTGTTGCACTGATTGTGTTTCTTAATTTATCTTACAAACAATATTATTTATTTGTTATTAGCTTCGGTAATTTGTCAGTACAAATGTCAAGTTTCTTGGGGTGCTTGAACTTCTTGCTGTTAAACAGGTACACAAAGGAAACTTTGAAAGCATTCAAACATGAATGATGTTTAATTGTTTATAAATCAAGATGCACAGATATTTTGCATCATATTTCCACAAGCATGTTTTGTTGAGTGTTGTTATGATCTGTGGAGCATTAAGAAACAAAAGTTCTACAAACGAGAAGCTCTCAATAATCTTAAACAAAAAAAAGAATTACAACGAGGAGAATATACAGTATAAATAAATAAAATAATAAAAATTTTAATATTCTCCCAGTAATTATACATACTTATTTGTAAATTGAAAAATATAATGGCATTCAGATATCTTCAAATGTTGTATCTCATTCGTAGAACGACTTGAATACTCCTCGTGTAAAGCTTCACATAAAACATGTACAATGGATGTTGAAATAGTTTAATATACGAGTTCGATACTCAATGTTGTTTTGACACTGTTTTTATTTTTACTTTAAAAAAAAATGGCGTTATATGTGATACCCTGTGGTTCTGGATTAAAATACAAAATCCCACCTGTCTTGGTGTAATAAAAGAATAATCGTCATAACTGTTGGTACCTGTATACTATTTGATAACTCTTAACAATTCAAACTATTGTTCTTTATTTTGGGACATGACTCACTATACTTACACTAGGTCACTATACCCGAGACATGCTGCTTCTGCTCTTCCAACAATGGATTGAGATCATCAATGCCAGACATAAAATCAGAGCCATCTCCCTCGAGATATTGCATGCCTTTGATACAGTCTGGCATCCTGCCCTGCTCACCAAACTCTCTTCCGATGGTATCCAAGGCCATCTCCACTCATGGCTCACAGACTTCCTCTCCTGTTGCAGCCAACAGGTGGAGAACTCCATTAAGGACCACCTGTTGAGAGAGTCCAGGCTGGAGGCTGGAGTTCCTTCCTGTCCAGGCTGGAGTTCCTCAAGGCAGTGTTCTGGGCCTTGTTCTTTTTCTGGTTTTCATCAATGACCTCTCCGACTCTCTGGAAAATCCTCTTTATCTCTTTGCTGATGACTGACTACACCCTCTGACGTACCATCTGTCATCCCTCAGACCGGCAAGCAGCAGACTTTTCACTCATTGTAGATCTGGATAAAATCACAAACTGGTCCAACACGTGGAACATGTCTTTCAACCCTGACAAATCTCACATTCTCACTATGTCTCTCTGGAAGGACCATCTGGAACCCCCCCTCCCCCATCTGTTTTCTAAGCAATTCTCTTGATGAAGTCCTTTCATTCAAGCTTTTAGGGTCTCACTATCTGCCATTATCTTTCCTGGGAAAGCCACATTTCCAAGCTGGCCTCCAAGGTCACGCAAAGTCCTTCCTCGGCATACCTGAGCTCCTGACCACATGCAAAGCTTTCATCCACAGCCTGATGGAGTACTGCTCTCCCCTCTGGGCTGGTGCTCCTGTCTCTCACCTTTCTCGGCTTCACGCTGTAGAAACCAAGGCATTTGGGATCATTGGTATCTCCCACAATGAGGCTGAGTCTTTGGTCTCTTACTCTCTCACCACCCAAAAATCCCCTTCTGGTAAAACTATCAAAATCACGAATCACTGCTCACCTTCACTCTTTCATTCCTCATTTTTCCTGTGTTTGGAACAAACTCCCACATTCTCTCCAATCCCACTTTTCCCTCCAGGTCTTCAATACAGCTGTTCACCACCACCTCTTATCTTCCCCCATCCAAAAAAATGATCTTTTCTACCCCCCCCCCGCTAATCCACCCCAAACCCACCTCCTTCAAATTCCCTACTTTCCTTCCTGAAATTTCCTGTTGTATAAGGACCTGAAAGTCCCTGTAGTGTCCATCTAGTTTAACCTGTGTGCCTCGCCCCATCCCTCTCCATTCCAGAGATCTCCTCACATCTCTGTTCCACACTGTTTTTTCCTTCCATCTCCCCCACCTCCTGTCTCCTGCTCCCGTTGTTGAACATTATGTGTGTTTGCTCTCATATGAGCTTCAACAGTGTCTGCAAAAAAAAAATAAAAAGTTTTGCATTCCCACGAAAAATATTGTTATACAGACCTATTCATTTATTACGTACACAAAATGAGGAATCTCTATCTCCACTGGACCCACACCCCAGGGTCGTCACAAAAGTTGGCAGTGCCCATGGCTGGTGTGCACCTGTGCCATCTCTGTTGTATCAATGCCGAGGAAAATATATAAAGAATAAATAAATTATAACGAGGAGAATATAAAAATTGCAACCCATCTCAGGGATTGGAAATAAGCATACCGAGCATATTGTCCAATATTAAAGTTAGAATCTTGAACCTTGGAGAGGCATGAAATAAATCATTTTACATGGCAGAGAAATTATTCTGATGATTAATATTAATGACGATAATTAGGTTATTTATCCCTCTCGGCCACCATTACCATGAACACCATAACTATTGCGATGAATCCGAATCACCAGAGAGAAAACATGGGAAACTGACACTTGTTGCTGGCAGGTTGTGCAGCAAATGCTGTGATGGTACTGGATTTGTGCCCTGCTGCCTCATCAATTTAGGGGGCTTGATTCAGATATATGTATATCTTCTTCTTCTTTCGGCTGCTCCCATTCGGGGTCGCCACAGCGGATCATCCGTATGATCCGCATAGTGATTTGGCACATGTTTTACGCCGGATGCCCTTCCTGACGCAACCCTGGTCGCCTCTTACGACGCCTCTTTATATATATATATATATATATATATATATATATATATATATATATATATATATATATATATATATATATATATATATATATCTGAATCGGTGGAAAGGTGGCAAGAACGAAGCCATTACTGAAAAAGACTCATCTAAAAGGTTGAATGGAGTTTGAAAACAAAAAATAGCATCCTAATGATACTGCAGTCATGTGAAGAAAAGTTTTGTGGTCAGACAAGACAAAAATTGAATTTTTGGTCTAAATTCAAAGTGTTACGTCTGATGTAGGCCGAACACTACACATCACCCAGTCAACACCATCCCTAATATCGAGCATGGTGGTGGCAGCATCATGTTATGGGTTTGGTTTTCATCAGCAGGGACTGGCAAGCTTGTTAGAATAGAAGGGACAATGGACAGTGCAAAGTACAGGAGAATCCTTGATGAAAACCTGCTCGAGTCAGCCGTATCCGAGAACCTGAAACTGTGTACGAGATTCACATTTCAGTAAGGACTGATCTGAAGCACAAAGCTAAAGCCATACTGGAGTGCATGAATAAAAAGAAAATAAATGTTCTTGAGTTGCCCAGTCAAAGTCCTGACTTGAACCCAATTGAACATTTATGGTGAGAGTTAAAGATTACATTCCATCGAAGATCCCCATCAAAAGTGGCAGAATTAGAGCAATTTTCACGTGAATAATGGACAATAATCACTTCCGGTTCCGGTTTTGAGCAGCGAGAGGTCTCCTTTGGGGCTCCCTGCTGACGTTCTCAAAGCTAAGTGTGGTGAATAGATGGCGGATAGACCTAGCTTGCTACAGTTACGACATTGTTTACCGGCCCGGGAAGGAAAACCCTGCTGCAGATACCTTCTCTCGGGTCTACTGCTCGGCGACAATCAGTCAGGCTTTGCAAGACCTACACGTGTCTCTCTGCCACCCAGGGGTAACCAGAATGGCACATTTCGTGCGCAGACAAAATCTTCCCTATTCTGTTGAAGATATTAAACAAATGAATGCTTCATGCCCTGTTTGTGCTGAACTAAAACCCAGATTCTATGGCGCGGCATCTGGCAGACTGATCAAGGCCACTTCCCCCTTCGAGAGACTAAACATCGACTTCAAAGGGCCCCTGCCGACCGAGACAGACAACAGATACATATTCACCGTTGTTGATGAATATTCAAGGTTCCCTTTCGCATTTCCGTGCTCGGATATGACCTCGGGCACTGTCGTGAGATGTCTCTCTGACCTCTTCACTATGTTTGGGAAACCTTCGTACATACATTCAGACAGAGGGCCGTGTTTCATGTCGGCCGGGCGAAAACAATTCCTACTAGAGCTCGGCATAGCAACTAGTCGAACGACGGGTTACAACCCACAGGGTAACGGGCAGGTGGAACGGTATAACGGGGTTATTTGGAAAGCCGTAACTCTGGCGTTGAAATCAAGAGGACTGGGCCCCGAGCGGTGGGAGGTTGCCCTTCCCGACGCTCTGAATTCCATACGCTCTTTGCTCTGCACGTCCACCAATGCAACTCCTCACGAATGAATGTTTACTCACCAGCGACGTTATGTTGACGGTCAAACGGTGCCCAACTGGCTGATCCATCCCGGAACAGTGTTCATGAAACGCCCGGTACGACAAAGCAAGTATGAACCCCTGGTGGAGGGGGTCGAACTCATTGACACTAATCCAGAGTATGCTCATGTCAGGCTCCCGGATGGCAGGGAGACCACTGTGTCGGTTCGCCATTTGGCTCCCTCAGGTACTCCTCCCGCAGGTACACCACCTTCTGGCACTCCTCCTTCTGACATCCCCTCCCCAGGTGTTCCCCCCCCAGGAACTCCACCGGGCGACGGGGCTGCCGCGTTCCACCCGAGAGCGATCGAGGAGTCATCCCCGGCACAAGTCGAGGCTCACCAAGAGGATCAGAAGCCTCCCTCAAGTGAAACTGCCATTTACTCCTGGAGAGGTCGACGAATAAGGCCCCCTCGACGACTCGATCTGTAAAGGGGATTATCGGCATTCTCGCTGCTCATGCTCCTATATGCTCATTATATCATATATCGATGCTCATTACCATGCTCCTACAACTCAAAATAATCACTGCTTGGCATGTATGCTTCTGTAGATCTATTAGTCCGCGTTGCTTGAAATGTATACTCCTATAGTGCTAAAGCAATCATGGTGCGTAAGTTGGGCCCCTAGTTGCATTTTAAAGGTGGGGAGAATGTGGTGAATTGAGGTGAATTGAGGGACATGACGCGGGATCACATGTTGTGCGTCTCGCGTATAAGGGGAGGTCTCCGCGGCACGGGGTGATTGTCCCCGGGGCATTGCCATTTACATCGGCTGTTCACTTGGTGCTCATTGACTGAAGGTGCTCATTGACTGGTGAGAATGGAGATTATATCGAACTCCGTGCTTACGCGGATTTATTCTGCGGTGATTAATTGCACATGTATACGTTACTGCTTATGTACTCCTAGCTGAACCTGTATTCCCCGGTGTGCCCGTAGAAGCGGCTCCAATCAAATGGAATAAAGCCTAAACTCTGAAGGTTCTTCTCTCGCTCTCATTTCACTAAGTTTCCGGTTGTTATTTGTCCCGTTTTAACTGTTTACTTTTCTCACCTACATGTTACTGTGTGTTGCAAGTTCGGTTTTGTTTCAAAAATCGTGCTATTTTGTGAGTATTTTTGTCGACGTTCTTACCTGTGCTTGAGGCCTAGGCGTAGGCTTGAGGCCAACCAGTTCCACTCGGTGTTCGATGGTTTTTTTTTTGTTTTTTTTTCTCCCCATTACCTTCATTTTCTATCCTCCCCATTACCTTCAATTTTGATCCTCCCCACTTTCCAAACATCCCCCATTCTCCCAACTAATCTCTTTCTTATCTCAAAAATAAAAAATAAAAAAAATTAAAAAAAACCTAAAACAACAACACGCTCACCTTCTCCCGATTCTGCTTCTTCTTCTTCCTCTTAACTTCCTCCTCGTCTTCTTCCTCGATTTTTTTTTTTTTTTTTTTTTTTACACTTCCATGACATAATCTGTTGAACTCTCTCATATATTAATATTAACAAAAAAAAAAAAATATATATATATATATATACATATACATATATACATATATATACCCAACAACAACAACACGCTCACCTTCTCCCGATTCTGCTTCTTCTTCTTCCTCTTAACTTCCTCCTCGTCTTCTTCCTCGATTTTTTTTTCTTTACACTTCCATGACCTAATCTGTTAAACTCTCTCATACATTATTTGTAACAACAAAAACGATCTTATAATGCTTCATCTTCCTCTCTCACACATGTGGTACTCTTTACTGTTTCACAATGCACTACTCTTCTGCTATTTTAACAGACTGCTCTCATTTCGAGTTCTCCTTCATTCCTTGCCTAAAAAATCCAACTATTACAGCGCTTCTTCTCTCCATGCTCTGAATTCGCCTTCATTGCACCCATCAAGAATTGTGTTAAATCGCATATCTGACCTAAAACTTTTAAAAACCACAGTTTGCCATGGATGCTCGCTTTCCATCAACCATTCTTTTTTTCCAAATTCAGTGCCAAATCACCCTCCTCACCCCTCACTCTCACTCTCAAAGCAACCATCCCACTCTTCTCCCTCCAAGCCTCCCTCTCACCTCTCTCAAAAATCCCCCCCTCACCTTTCTCCCACCTTTCATCCCCCTCACTCTTCCTTCTCAAAGTTGCCCCCCCTCTCATCCACCAACCTGCCTCCCTCCACTGCCCTCTCACCTCCATCTCTTCACTCCACCTCCTCAAATCCTCAACTGCCTTCTTCCCCCTCTCTTGTCCCCCCTCTCCCCCAGCACCACAGAGCCTTTTCTCCTCCTCATTCGGCCCCCTCCCCTCGCTGTTCTGCAATACCCCACACTCCTTCAGCAACCCTCCTTACCTGCCCCCTCGTCCCTTGTCCTACCCTCCCCTCCCCCTCCACCTCCTGCACCCAAAGCCTCCTCCCCTTCCTCTTCATTAAAAGTGTGGACCTCAAATATCCGGGGCCTTCGCTCAAACCTTTCAGATCTTTCCATACAGGTTGCCACTGACAAACCAGACATTATCTGCCTAACAGAAACTTTCCTCTCCCAAGACGTGTCTGACTCCCAAGTATCTCTCCCTGGCTACTCCCTCTTACGGTATGACAGACCTGAGCCTCGTCCTGGTGGAGGTGTTGCTCTCTTCATCAAAGACTCTATTCCTCACTCTCCATGCACTGCTCTCACTCCCCCACACCCCCAGGAATACCTCTGGCTTCGGCTTCCCCTCCACTCCCACCTCATGTTTATATGTGTACTGTACCGTCCACCGAACAGTGATGACTCCATCTACACCTCACTATCCGAAAACATGGACCATCTTCTATCTTCTCATCCAAACTCTCTCTTCCTCTTATGTGGTGACTTCAATTGTCATCACGCCAGTTGGCTAGGTGTGGGTACCTCTCTCACCTGCCATGGCACCTCAGCAAAAGCTTTCTGCGACTCATTGGGACTGACTCAATCGGTCAACTTCCCGACCCGGATCTCAACCAATGGTACTCCATCTCTTCTGGATCTGATTTTGACAAATTTCCCTGACAATATCTGCTGCTCTTCCTTCGCTCCAATTGGTTCTTCTGACCACGTCCTTGTCAAAGTGGACATCTTTCTGGATGTTATCAGAGAACCACCTCACCGCCGTCGAGTCTGGCATTTCACTCAAGCCGACTGGCAGGGTCTCCGAGCAGCCATCAAACTTACAGACTGGTCTCCTATCACTACTTTCTCAAACATCAACTCATCCTGGGAATTCTTCCAAAGAAACTTGCTCTCCCTCATGCACAGATTTATCCCCTCTCGTGTTCAGTTGTCTTACCCTTCCTCCCGCCCTTGGTTTACTGAAGCTTGTGGCGAGGCAGTTGTCCTGAAACAACTTGCCTTTGCCTCATGGAAAGCAAACCCAACTGAGGGCAATCTCAGTTCTTTCCACAAAGCTCGGAACAAGTGTGTATCCACCCTCAGGAGAGCCAGAAAACAACATCTTTCTCATCTCAAGTCTGAACTCTCAAACCTCTCTCCCTCCTCAAAATCCTGGTGGCGTTTAATCAAATCTGTTTCTGGTGTATGTTCCCCCTCCATCCCCTCCCTTACCTCAAATGGCCGCACTGCTGATTCCACACGTGATAAAGCTGAATGTCTGAACTCGGTGTTTGCAGCTAAATCTTGTGTCCTAAACCCATCACTATCTCTACCCACTTTACCCAGTCGCACCCAACTGTCCCTGGACTCTGTATCCTTTTCTCCTGACAAGGTGGAGAGCTTGCTTTCAAACCTCGAGTCAGATTCTGCAACCGGTCCAGACGGCATCAGCCCACGTGTCCTCAAAGCCTGCTCTTCTGCTCTTGCTCACCCTCTCTCTGTTCTATTCACCCTCTCATTTGCCCAAGGTCATCTGCCATCTGCTTGGAAATCTGCTAACATCACTGCCCTGCATAAAAAAGGTGCAAAAACAGATCCCTATAACTACAGACCAATCAGCCTTCTCCCAATCATCAGCAAGGTGATGGAATCCATCATCGCCTCAGATATGAAATCCTTCCTCTTCTCCAATGGCTTGATTTCCAATCATCAATTTGGTTTCAGACCAGGTCACTCTACCCTGGATATGCTGCTTCTGCTCTCCCATCAATGGATGGAGGTCCTCAATGCCAGACAGGAAATCCGAGCCGTATCCCTGGACATATCACGTGCTTTTGACACAGTCTGGCACCCTGCCCTACTCACCAAACTCTCTTCCCATGGTATTCAAGGCCATCTCCACTCATGGCTCGCAGATTTCCTCTCCTGTCGCAGTCAACGTGTGGCCCTAAATGGAGTTCTTTCATCCCCTCTTCCTGTGCAGGCTGGAGTTCCTCAAGGTAGCGTTCTGGGCCCTGTTCTTTTTCTGGTTTTCATCAATGATCTCTCGGACTCTCTGGAAAATCCTCTATTTCTCTTTGCCGACGACTCCACCCTCTGCCGTACCATCTGTCATCCCTCAGACCGGCAAGCAGCAGCTTCTTCACTCACTGCAGATCTGGATAAAATCACAAACTGGTCCAACACGTGGAACATGTCTTTCAATCCACACAAATCTCACACTCTCACTATGTCTCTTCGAAAGGACCGTTTACAAAACCCCCCCATCCACTTTCTCAACAATCCTCTGGAAGAAGTCTTTTCTTTCAAGCTTCTAGGTCTCACTATCTGCCATGACCTTTCCTGGGAAAGTCACATTTCCAACCTCGCCTCAAAAGCCAGTCGCCGACTGGGAATCCTCCGTCGTGCTAAGTCCTTCCTCGGCCCTCTTGAGCTCCTGACCACTTACAAAGCTTTTATCCGTAGCCTGATGGAGTACTGCTCTCCCCTCTGGGCTGGTGCTCCTGCCTCCCACCTTTCTCGGCTTCACGCTGTCGAAACCAGGGCATTTAAGATCATCGGCATCTCCCGCAATGAAGCTGAGTCTTTGGGCCTCTCACTCAATCACCGCAGGTTGGTCGGTGGTCTTTCTGTCTTCTACCGACTCCTCTCCAGCCTTGCCCCCCTGCTCTCTCTGCGATTTGTCCCCACCACATTTCCACAGGGCGCTCAAGGTCCGCCAACAACCCCCTTCTGGTAAAACTACCAAAATCACGAATCACTGCTCATCTTCACTCTTTCATTCCTCTTTTTTCCCGCCTTTGGAATAAACTTCCTCACTCTATTCTTTCCCATTCTTCCCTCCAGGCTTTCAAAACAGCTGTTCACCACCACCTCTTATCTTCCCCCATCCAAATCCTCGATCTTTTCTACCCCCGATAATCCACCCAAGCCCACTTCCTTCATTTCTCCTACTTTCCTTCCTGAAAGTCCCTGAAATGTCCATCTTCTCTTCGCCATGTTCCCCGTCCCATCCCCATCCCTCTCCCTTCCACAGTTCACCTAATGTGTCTGTTCCCCACTGTTTTGTCCCTTCCACTCCCGCCCCTCTTGTCTCATGCCTCCTTGCTGTGAGTTGTGTGTTAGCTCTCATACGAGCCTCGACCAAGGTATACAAAAAAAAAAAAAAATTTCACCATCTCAGTGTGCAAACCTGGTGGAGACCGGCACAAAACCACTCATAGCAGCCATTGCTGCAAAAGGTGCTTCCACCAAGCAGACCGAAGGGGCTGAATACTTATACTTGCAACCGCATTCAACAGTTGCACAGTTTAGTTTGATTTAGTTTGATGCGAAGAAGTCGCACGGCAGTTGGTGAGCCTTGCCAAGACAAATATTTGTCTTGCCAGAACTTTGTCAATCGTGACATGGCTGTTCTCCCCAATGCTGACAATCTATTAATTCTTCCTCTGCATTCTCTACTCACTTCAATCCTACATCCCAGGAAGATGAAACTTTGCACTATTTCCTCGTGATCGTCTCCAAATGTGAACACATCGATCTTCTCATTTGAGAAGATTTTAGTGTTTTTTTTTAGGTTTACATCGAGACCGGCTTTTTCGCAATCCTTCTTCACTGTCTGGAGCAGTTTATGTGTCATCAAGGATCGGCTTAAACTTTAAAGTAATTTGAATAAGTGTGGAGTTTGTAAAAAATAAAAGAGAGTGGGTTTTCTGTCACCAGCCTTATGATACTTGTGCTGTGTCTTGCACGCCTCACAAGTGAGAGGACCCAGGTTCAATTCCTGGGCAGAATAAAACCAGGGCAAGTTTCCTTACTCCAAATGCCTGTTTTCCCTGTTGTACCAGGAAGGAAGGAACCTGATTGTTCGTCAATAAGAAGATCAGTTGTGTAGTGTGGTCATGGTTCTGCAAGTGTGGATAAGCAAGTGGTCTGGTCTTCTCAGATGTTCCTTGATACTTACTGTAGTTCGCCATCTCGTAGTGTGATTGCTGTGTGAGCAGCAGGTCCTACTCTTTTAACAAATTCATGCACCCAGGGGTTCAGGTATGACAAGTGAACAGCCATTTTCAATTACAAAAGTCACCCATGATGATTACCTCTCAAATGTAATGCAAGATGCAATGATAGTTCCACCTTACTGTTTATTGGTTCAGGAAAAAAATATTTTCACGAAAAAAATAAATGACCACTATATTCGTTATTGTTGTCTGTCTGTCTGTATGTCTGTCTGTCTGTATGTCTGTCTGTCCCGAACATAGCTCCGTGGGTTTTGATCCGATCCTGATAAAATTTGGTGGGAGGTTTATATCATGATGTAGTTGTGTTTTCCTGAAAATGGGCGTGGTGCGCCCATTATGGTCAGAGCCATGCCCAAAAAACGTGTTTTTAGGGGGTAGCCAATTTCAATTTGCATCTTCTCCTAGGGGGTTTGTGGAATCTGGCAGGGGTTTCGGTATTTGGTTAGCCCAATGGCACCCGCATAGCCCCACATCGCTCGATTTTTCATTTTCGTCCCAAGGTCAAGGTCACAAGGTCACGATAAGACATGTAATACACTTACCTTACAATAAAAGTGAATACCGCTGATGGCAGTAACACTCACAGCCAACAAGTACTGTAGAGTGCTGTTTTTTTTTTCTGTTTTTCATCTGACATCACTCTGGACCAATGTCTCTAACAATTATTTTAAGGGTGAATTGCACCTTAAGTCTCAAATAGACCATATTCAATGGGGCGAGCAGGAACCCTTAGAAAATTGTGAATTTTGACATAAAAAAATTATCTTCTCCGAGGGGTTTGTCGAATCTGGATGGGGTTTCGGTATTTGGTCAGCCCAATAGCACCTGCATAGCCCCACGGAGCTCGATTTTTCATTTTCGTCCCAAGGTCACAAACTTAGAAAATTGCGAATTTTGACATAAAAATCCATCTTCTCCGAAGGCTTTGTCAAATCTGGCAGGGGTTTCGGTATTTGGTTAGCCCAATGGCACCTGCATAGCCCCACAGAGCTCGATTTTTCATTTTCGTCCCAAGGTTAAGGTCACAAGGTCACAAACTTAGAAAATTGCGAATTTTGACATAAAAATCATACGACCGCCCAAACTTTGAGAGCTAGGATGACAATATTTTTTATGCATAATCTTGAGGTCATTCCCCACCTAAAGTCTTGAAACCATTTTGCTCGATCTCAAACACCTTGCCCGTGGCGCACTCTTCAAGTTTGTTTTTACGCTGATTTCATCAAAGTATGGATAATCCGAGGAGTGTGAAATGCCATATAGCCTATATGACGTTATATTGTTCCTGGAATGTTCCAGAGGAAGTTTTGCACCAAAGGTCATAATCCTTGACCTTTGACCTTTAAAGTTCACAAAGGTCAAATTTTCAAATTTGTGGGAATCGAACAGGGTTTTCGACCTTCTTCGACGAACTAACTCCAATAAGCTATAGCACGTATCCTGTGTCCTTATTTTAATGTCCACAATATTGTTTTGTGACCTTTAAAGGTTATGCAAAGGTCAAATTTTTAAAGTTGTTGAACGAAACCGGGTTTTCGACATTTTGCAGCTAATAACCCGTCACGCGTACCACATCATGTTGAACATTTTTATAACTTGGTCAAACATTGTCATATTGTCTCATCCTTGACTTCTGAAACAATCTACATCATCAAATACCGCTCGTAAACCATCGTCGTCTTCAGACTTGTTTCAATTTAAAGTTGTGTGTGCTGATCACATCGTCACCCTCAAATATATTTAGAGTAACATTTCTCATGAAGCAGAAGTCAGATTTTGCTCGGATAACTTTATGAATATACATTTCACAAATAACAACCTGGAAGGTGACTCTCGTTAGTCTGTTCCGCAACGATCACGCTGGTTTTTAAGAAGTACAGTTGTCCACTTCTTGGACCTAGAATGGAGAATGGAAACATTATTTAATATCGTCATTGAATAAAATATAAACTCAAACTTCTGCTGTGAGTAAACTTACAATTACCACTTTAAAACTGGATCTCTTGATTACCTTCCTTGATCATCAACAGCTGTACAGGAAACCAAGCATAGGAAAATTTAACTTTTCAGCCAATCTTACCTGTGCAAATTCCTCTCCCAATGGTCTTGATTACCAAGCGGTGACATATAACCTTTGTGGCATGTGCTGCTGATGGTGATCGTGATAGTGGGGGAAGACACTGAGAAGGAAGGACACGGGGGAGGTTTGCATGAAAGCTCAAAACTGATGAGTGAATTAATCAATACAGGACAGGTAGGAAGTGGGAATATACTTTTGAGGAGTAATTTATATGGAGTTGTAACCAACATCATTTTATCAGAAGGCTCACGCTGAGAGTTCCGGCCTGAATCTTCTGATAGTGTCTCGAGTCTCAACCACAAACAGACTTACCTTCATCGGAGAACTGTATGTACAATCAGCGTGCTGTGGCATAGGTTAATCTTGCACATGGTTGGGGTGAAGGTGGTGGTGGGGGCAGTGATTGCAAATGGGTGAAGGAATGGGAAGAAAGGAGCAAAAAGATGTGTCAGAGAGGGGGATAGTTGGTTGCGAGGTTGTGGGGGCAGCAAAGGGTAGGGAGGAGAGCAGTAAAAGTAGCAAAGAGTTGTGTCAAAGTAAGACAATTCAGTGAAATGTGGAGCAGTGACGTTTTCTAATTGCACAATCTTGGCCAGTATCAATAGATATATCTGCAACTGGCAGTTAGACCTACACTCTGCTAACAAGGAGCGACTGTACTCTTGACACAAAGTGACATCCTCGCCGATCTGATGAAGTGCAAACCCAAGTGTTTATGGTTGGAAGCTTTGATTATAGGTAAAGCTTGCCTTGGAAGGATAATGAAGACTCGCCTTGGAGTTGAAGGTTAGTGCTGATCTGCGTCGGCAGACAGGTACAACGATAGATGTTGATTGGGCGTATAGCTGACCGCCATGGTATGCAGCGAGAAGCTGACGTTTCAGGGTGTCAACTGTCAACCCTTCGTCAGAGCAAAAGTCGGCAAATAATTAATGGCAGAAACATAAGCTTTCCCTTGTTTCCCATGGTGGTTTTCATACTTCGCTCAAGGTCATGTTGATTCCATTGCATGGAAGATCAACTATTTCTTTGTTCGTTCAATATGACGCATATGAGTTTGGTTATGATTTGCTTTCTAAATGAAACTCCTTTGATTATGAGAAGTGCAATCCTTAATTTAGGTTTCCAGATTTGCTTGTGTACCATGTGAGACAGCTATCTCCACAAGAATGCCTGTGGGCCCTGCCTTTGAGACATGTAATACACTTATCTTACAATAAAAGTGAATACTGCTGATAGCGCTGATAGCCAACAAGTACTGTAGAGTGCTGTTTTTTTTCCTTTCTTCGTCTGATATCACTCTGGACCAAAGTCTCTTCCAATTATTTTAAGGGTGAATTGCACTTTATGTCTCAAATAGACCATATTCAAAGGGCTAGCAGGATAGCCAAGGCCCGAGAGGTAAGGGCACTCACCACTCAGCTGTCTCTCCTGCTTTCAAATCGAGACCCAGCTATAAACTGTAACCCTGATGTTTCATGCAGGCTGATGCATTAATGTATGTGACGTCCCTCGGATGGACATTCAATTGGTGTCCTGTCTTGCAGCATTAGTTGATTGACGTTAAAGATCCTACGATGTCCTTCACAAAGAGTAGGCGAGCTATCGCCGGCACCATAAACAAATTCCAAGTTCGTGCTCTAAACCGCAGGGGGCAGTGCATCAGCGGCACAGCCACACCCTCAGCCAATGATGCTACCCCGCAGCCTTGTGCTGCATACGCAATTAAGCAGCAGGGCCCACTCTGGAGGGCAGTCCTCAAGCAAACAGTACTACATTTTGCCATGTGGCTATAAATCATGCATATCATAACCACAGTGTGAATATGTATGGTCAGGTCAGGTATGAGAACATGCGCCGTAACATGCACCGGAGCAGCGAGTCGATCCGTCCACTTTCCACCAGAACTCCAAGGGCCTCCGTCTGACCATCCCCAGGCAGATGCCTGGTCCATCCCCATCTCCTTCAGATGCCGATCAACCTGCTGCAATCACGAGGAACGTGGTCAGCCCATTCGCCTCCTCCACTCACGAGGCTCCCTCGCTGAGAGAATCTGGTGAGCAGGATCAGCATCAGGAAAATGAGCCACATATCCATACAGATGTAGCTGATGCTCACGGACTATGCACTTAACAAATCTCATTTCAGTCTCTCTCAACAACCATTCGTTGGACACAAAGTCCAACCAGCGATAGCCAAGGATTCTCTGAAGAGAACTGGTACCAAAGGAATTAAGTCTCCGTCTCAGATCCCTGGTCAGAGTCCAAGTCTCACATCCATAGAGCAAGACTGGAAGCACCAAGGACCTGAAGACTCAGACTTTCGTCCTCCCGCACAGGTGCCAGCAGCGCCGCACCCCATTATCCAGTGAATCCATGACTCCCCAGGCCCGACCCAGACGTCTATTGACCTCTGACTCACAGCCGGCAGAGACATGAATATCACTGCCAAGGTAAGTAAATTTCTCCGTGACCTCAACATCCTCGCCACAAACAGGTACCGACAGGATAGCAGCATCCAAGATGTCATTGAAACCCTGGATGTTAGTTTTGACCCAGGAAACCTGTAATCCCAGCGGCTCCGACTCCTCATTCAGCACCTCGAGGGCCCCCAAAAGGATATCTAAAGTCTCCGCAAAGATGACTGCATCATCTGCGAAATCAAGGTCAGAGATCTTGACATTCCTTAACGATGCACTGCAGCTTGATCTCTCTGACATCCTCCCTGTAATCCAGTCCACACAAGTGCTGAAATGTGTGGGGGCCAGAACACATCCCTGACGAACTCCAGTAGCAACTAGAAATAAGTCAGAGATGCTACCACCAAATTTCACAGCACTCTCAGTACCAGAGTAGTAGAGAGTACCAGAGAGTAGAGTTCAGACATCAGATCGATCAGTTTTGGTGGCACCCCACGAAGACCAAGAATCCTCCAGAGGACATCCCGATTCACCGAATCGAACGCTTTACAGAGATAAACATAGGCTGCAAACAGCCCCTGCTGAAACTCTCCTGCATTCAGTGAGAACCTAAAGAGCAAGGATACGGTCAATCGTTGACCTCTTTGGTGTAAAGCCTGACTTCTCTGGACTGGACGCTGGTGCTTATTAAGCCGATGGTGGCGAACCCGATCAAGAATTATCTGAGCAAAGACCTTACCCTGCACTGAGAGCAGCGTCACCCCTCGGTAGTTGTTGCAGTCTTGGCGATCACCCTTCCCTTTCCAGAGAGGGACAACAAGGCCCCTCTTCCAGTCAGTTGGGATGATGCCTGTGTTCCAGGCAGAGCACAGAACTGCATGCAACGACACGAGTGCAGCATTTCCACCAGCCTTGAGAAGTTCAGCATGGATGCCACAGTCAACATGATTCAGCATGGTGACTAAACTGGCTTCCCCCAACCTGGTCCTGCTGGTGTAGAGGGTGCAAGGGTGGATCCAGAAGGGGGGTGCAGGGGGTGAGACCCCCCCAGACTTTGCATATGTTTTGGTTTCACTTTCACACAAACTGATATTTTCATTCCAAATTTTTAGTTCCTCGTGGAGGATCTCTAAGTCTTACTCACGTTGTTGTTCTTCATCTTCTTCTTGTGGACTTTTTTGTTTCACAGCCTACAGTTTTCATCGAAACTTCCTGAAACTTGGCATTTATGTGTAAAAATTCCCTGCGCAGACAGTAACCATCTCCGATTTTGAAAATTCCTCCGAGAAAAAAAAGTTATGACGTCAAAATATTTCCGCTAATGGAAATCGCCGAAAAAATTATCTCCGAAACTTGGCAAGCTTTTTGAATTCTGTTTGCGGGAATCGAACAGGGCATTAGCAGAGATGAATTACCGCACATATGATACATCACTATGACGTCATCTCAATTTTTATGACGCCATTTCTATTTTTTGACATTTTTTGCTTCACAACCCAGAGTTTTCATCGGATCTTCATGAAACTTGCCATGTATATGCAGAAAGCCCACGCGCAGGCAGTAACCATCTCCGATTTTGGAAATTCTTCCGAGAAAATAAGTTGACGTCATAATATCGCTGCTAATGGAAATCGCCTGTACCATCATCTCCGAAACAAGGCAAGCTGTTTGAATTTTGTTTGCGGGAATCAAGCCGGGCATTAGCAGTGAGCACAGATAATTATTTATCGCAAACCTGATACATCACAATGACGTCATATTCGTTTTTATGACGTCATCATTAAGAGGACGAGGATCTTAGCTCATTCGAGCTTGTTATCCACAAATTATGGAGCGATACAACTCTTATTTCCATTTTTCCAGCATATACAGTACCTCAATTGATGCAGGGCGTCAGCCTGACTGGTTGTGTTTAGGAAGAAGCTGCAACATCAGGAGCTCCACACTCGGGTGGACGAGTCCACTAACGGGGGGAGGGGGGGTAGACCTCGTAGATCGCGTTCGTGGACTCGTCCACCCGATCTGCTTGGTGAGCCTCCAAACGTGGTCAATACCGTCTCCGTCGGGATCAATCGTCTCGATTTTATCATCGTATCACTAACTTTTCTTCAAGACAAAACGAGTGAGTGTCATTGAATGTCCGAAAAAAGAGGAGGATTACCAAAAGTGCCACATCGATATAAACCTGAATTTAATGTAACCGTTGTTTGTTATATTTGTATTTTCAGTTTACCCCATCCTCGAAACAGGTACCAAGATGCTCGAACTCACCTACTGTACTTATAAGAGCGCACCCGTGTAGTGATGGAAGATGGTGTTGCTGTTAGACACGATGCAGCACCATTGACTGCCCTTCAAGATGGTTGTAGAGTTTCTGTTGATTGTACCATATCTGGTCCTGAACATATTCTATCACAGCTGAGAGAGTCTGAGAAGGCAGCACATGCTAAATTTGTTACTGCATTCGGTCAGTACGGTATGGCTACACAAGGACTGAGGAATTGACCACGGCGACAGATCATGCTGCTCACGTCAGGAAGCGTCAGAAAGATGACAAGTGTCATGCAGTGGTTTTGCAACTTCATGGACAGAGGACCTGAGCTGTGTGTGGTAAAACCATCAAGTTTATCTGAGCTGGACATGGTCAAGCCATCAAGTTTATCTGAGCTGGGAATGGTAAAACCATCAAGTTTATCTGAGCTGTGCATGGTAAAACCATCAAGTTTATCTGAGCTGTGCGTGGTAAAACCATCAAGTTTATCTGAGCTGTTCGTGGTAAATCCATGAAGTTTATCTGAGCTGGGCATGTTAAAACCATCAAGTTTATCTGAGCTGTGCATGGTAAATCCATCAAGTTTATCTGAGCTGTGCGTGGTAAATCCATCAAGTTTATCTGAGCTGGACACAGTCAAGCCATCAAGTTTATCTGAGCTGTGCGTGGTAAAACCATCAAGTTTATCTGAGCTGTGCGTGGTAAAACCATCAAGTTTATCTGAGCTGTTCGTGGTAAATCCATGAAGTTTATCTGAGCTGGGCATGTTAAAACCATCAAGTTTATCTGAGCTGTGCATGGTAAATCCATCAAGTTTATCTGAGCTGTGCGTGGTAAATCCATCAAGTTTATCTGAGCTGGGCATGTTAAAACCATCAAGTTTATCTGAGCTGGACACAGTCAAGCCATCAAGTTTATCTGAGCTGTGCATGGTAAAACCATCAAGTTTATCTGAGCTGGACATGGTCAAGCCATCAAGTTTATCTGAGCTGGGAATGGTAAAACCATCAAGTTTATCTGAGCTGTGCATGGTAAAACCATCAAGTTTATCTGAGCTGTGCGTGGTAAAACCATCAAGTTTATCTGAGCTGTTCGTGGTAAATCCATGAAGTTTATCTGAGCTGGGCATGTTAAAACCATCAAGTTTATCTGAGCTGTGCATGGTAAATCCATCAAGTTTATCTGAGCTGTGCGTGGTAAATCCATCAAGTTTATCTGAGCTGGACACAGTCAAGCCATCAAGTTTATCTGAGCTGTGCGTGGTAAAACCATCAAGTTTATCTGAGCTGTGCGTGGTAAAACCATCAAGTTTATCTGAGCTGTTCGTGGTAAATCCATGAAGTTTATCTGAGCTGGGCATGTTAAAACCATCAAGTTTATCTGAGCTGTGCATGGTAAATCCATCAAGTTTATCTGAGCTGTGCGTGGTAAATCCATCAAGTTTATCTGAGCTGGGCATGTTAAAACCATCAAGTTTATCTGAGCTGGACACAGTCAAGCCATCAAGTTTATCTGAGCTGTGCATGGTAAAACCATCAAGTTTATCTGAGCTGTGCATGGCAAAACCATCAAGTTTATCCGAGCTTTGCATGGTAAAACCATCAAGTTTATCTGAGCTGTGCATGGTAAAACCATCAAGTTTATCTGAGCTGTGCATGGTAAAACCATCAAGTTTATCTGAGCTGTGCATGGTAAATCCATGAAGTTTATCTGAGCTGGGCATGTTAAAACCATCAAGTTTATCTGAGCTGTGCATGGTAAATCCATCCAGTTTATCTGAGCTGTGCGTGGTAAATCCCTCAAGTTTATCTGAGCTGTGCGTGGTAAATCCATCCAGTTTATCTGAGCTGTGCATGGTAAATCCATCGAGTTTATCTGAGCTTTGCATGGTAAAACCATCAAGTTGATCTGAGCTTTGCATGGTAAAACCATCAAGTTTATCTGAGCTGTACGTGGTAAAACCATCAAGTTTATCTGAGCTGTGCATGGTAAATCCATCAACTTTATCTGAGCTTTGCATGGTAAATCCATAAAGTTTATCTGAGCTGTGCATGGTAAAACCATCAAGTTTATCTGAGCTGGGCATGTTAAAACCATCAAGTTTATCTGAGCTGGACATCGTCAAGCCAGCAAGTTTATCTGAGCTGTGTGGTAAAACCATCAAGTTTATCTGAGCTTTGCATTGTAAAACCATCAAGTTTATCTGAGCTTTGCATTGTAAAACCATCAAGTTGATCTGAGCTGTGTGACATGCATGGTAAAACCATCAAGTTTATCTGAGCTGTGCATGGTAAATCCATCAAGTTTCTCTGAGCTTTGCATGGTAAATCCATCAAGTTTATCTGAGCTGTGCATGGTAAATCCATCAAGTTTATCTGAGCTGTTCATGGTAAAACCATCAAGTTTACCTGAGCTGTGCATGGTAAATCCATCAAGTTTATCTGAGCTGTGCATGGTACATCCATCCAGTTTATCTGAGCTGTGCGTGGTAAATCCATCGAGTTTATCTGAGCTGTGCGTGGTAAATCCATCGAGTTTATCTGAGCTGTGCGTGGTAAAACCATCAAGTTATTCTGAGCTGTGCGTGGTAAATCCATCCAGTTTATCTGAGCTGTGCATTTGTAAAGCCATCAAGTTTATCTGAGCTGTGCATGGTAAAACCATCAAGTTTATCTGAGCTTTGCATGGTAAAACCATCAAGTTTATCTGAGCTGTGCGTGGTACATCCATCCAGTTTATCTAAGCTGTGCGTGGTAAATCCATCGAGTTTATCTGAGCTGTGCGTGGTAAAACCATCAAGTTTATCTGAGGTGTGCGTGGTAAAACCATCAAGTTTATCTGAGCTTTGCATGGTAAAACCATCAAGTTTATCTGAGCTGTGCATGGTAAATCCATCAAGTTTATCTGAGCTGTGCATGGTAAAACCATTAAGTTTATCTGAGCTGGGTGTGGTAAAACCATCAAGTTTATCTGCGCTGTGCATGGTAAAACCATCAAGTTTATCTGAGCTGTGTGTGGTAAATCCATCAAGTTTATCTGAGCTGGGCATGGTAAAACCATCAAGTTTATCTGAGCTGTGCGTGGTAAAACCATCAAGTTTATCTGAGCTGTGTGTGGTAAAACCATCAAGTTTATCTGAGCTGTGTGTGGTAAAACCATCAAGTTTATCTGAGCTGTGCGTGGTAAATCATCCAGTTTTTATGAGCTGTGCATGGTAAACCATCAAGTTTATCTGAGCTGGGTGTGGTAAAACCATCAAGTTTATTTGAGCTGTTCGTGGTAAAACCATCAAGTTTATCTGAACTGTGTGTGGTAAAATCATACAGTTTTTCTGAGCTGTGCATGGTAAACCATCAAGTTTATCTGAGCTGGGTGTGGTAAAACCATCAAGTTTATCTGAGCTGTGCATGGTAAAACCATCAAGTTTATCTGAGCTGTGTGTGGTAAATCCATCAAGTTTATCTGAGCTGGGTGTGGTAAAACCATCAAGTTTATCTGAGATGTGTGTGGTAAATCCATCAAGTTTATCTGAGCTGGGTGTGGTAAAACCATCAAGTTTATCTGAGCTGTGCATGCTAAAATAGTCCAGTTTATCTGAGCTCTTAGAGCACGTTGTGCATCAGAAGAATCAGTGAGAAACTATTTCAAAGAACGAGACCATCTTCTAACCAAAATGCAATCTAATGGACAAATCACAGCTTATTTGTAATGGAGATGAGAAGGGCATCGATACAGAAAACAAACCACCTATTTCAGGTCTAGAATATCAACCACCAGCTGTAATGGCTGAAAGAAGTGAGACTGTTACCATTGGTGGAGTGGTCTATGTACAGGGAAAATCAGATACCACCTTCCTTTCTTTTTCCCAGACACTGAATGGTGCCAGACTTGATGCAGGGGAAAAACTGTTGGCGTTGATGGAATCCTGACACAGACGGGATGGTCAAATTCCCATGTTTTGTGAGACTACATGCAGGACCATTTTATTAGATATGTACAAGGTTCGGATGATTCAGACACAATACATATCCTGTGTGATGGTCCCAGAAGCCACGTAGCTATTGACCTTATCAACTGGGTAAGGAAAACAATATTGTGCTGTTCATTATTCCTCAACACTGTTCCCATATCTTACAACCTATGGATGTCGGATGGTTTGGGCCCCTTCAGCTGAAGTATAACCAGGAATGTTTGTCTTTTGCACGTGCCAATCATTGTACAGTAACAAGGTGTGACGTGTGTGGATTGGCTTGTAAAATATACACAGATGAGGCACAACAGGTTAGACCTGCAGGATTGTTTTCCTATGGTATAATATGGAGACGAATTCCCATCAATCAAAGTCCTACTCCATATTGAATGCACCCTCCCTGCGGGCTCTTTTGATGCTGAATGCTCATTTTCTTGTCTGCAGTGCCTGAAGACTTACCTAAGAGATTCCGTGGGAGAAAGTCGGATGGCATCTCTGGCCCTCATGAACATACACCATGACTTCTCCATATCCCCACATGATGTGTGTGACATTATCATTCGGAAACACAAGCGACATCTTTTCCAATATCGCATCATTTACGAGTAATAAAATAATTCACATTCCGCCATCCTATCTGATCTCTTTTGTGGGGAGACCCTTGCCCGAAGCTTCACAACTTCAGCGGGTGGCAGTGCCGGGCTTCGCCCAGCACACAGACTGTCAACATCATAATTTCACACTTCAGGTTTGCACAGGCCTTTTTTAACAAAGGATCAGCTGGGAAAGTTTACCACTTTGGCCCATTAGTCATTGCAAATCTGCTGAACTATTGGGCCAGGGAAGAATGCAACGAACTGCAGAAAACTTCCAAGAACGCAGGAAATGCCGTTTCCGACGATCAATTTCTCAAAATTTCCTGCGAAAAGACCCCCAAACCCCAAGCCCCACCTCCCCTTAAACAGTATGGCCTGGTGTACCCCCCACCCCGTTTTGAAATTCCTGGATCCGCCCCTGGGGTGTATGGAGATGGACACCCAACAGGATTAAATACAAAACCTGCCAAAGGACAGAGGAGCTCCATGTGAGTTAACGGCCATCCATGTCTCGTGCCAACTGTGTCTGAGGATGTCCTCCTGCAGTCAGTTACATTCCCTCGGAGGTTGGTGCAGGATTTGCACTCTGACCACCACAAAACACTTCATTTAGCAAAACACACTGAGGTGTGTGGTGAGATGGTACTGAGGTGTCATCCACCAGACGGTGGTCCCCTCGGGTTAACCTAAGACTGTCCCTTCGGGTGGGTGCCTGGAATGTTGTATCCTTTCGATATGGGGATTCTTGCCTGCCTTTTCGCAATGCAGAGTATTCAGTGGAGTGCTGCCTGCCTTTCATTACATCCATCCATCGGGCTCATACCCTGTGCAGAGCGTTGGTGCTGCTTAAGCAGTCTCCTTGGCTATTGGGTACAATCCTGGACGGGTCGCCACTCCGACACAGGATACCAACAAGCTGACACTCATTTTTGCCGACCTCGGAAGGATGACAGGCAGAGTCAACCCCACCTGGTATTAATTCAATTGATAAGTGGGATTTGAACTCAGAATACTGGGAGCCCAAGCCCAACACCCTAACCACGAAGCCAACACCAGCCATTGGTTATCATATACAGATACAGTATTTAAAACAAGCTACAGAATCATTATCAGCACCGGCTTAAAGCACATTACGTTTTGTCACAGTTCACTGTTCCCACAAACGTCATGGTGGATATCTCTCCCTCTTTGGAGAGGTACTTCTGGGAACCAAGAAACCCAAGAGGCTGAAACTGATTGGAATTCTGCAAAAGACACTGAAAGACAATGCGTTTTCCATGCCCATAGAAACAGCTGACACCATCACACCCTGACAGGCAGTAAACTGGCAACAAGGTGTTCTGCTGCTCAAAGTTGAGTCGATCAAAGATGGCATGACCATCATGTCATCAAAGATGGCATGACCATCATGTCCTGTCAGAAAGTAGACTTCTTTTGCTTTAATTGCAGGATGGGAGTGGATCAGGAGGACAAGCCTGGTGAATGATGTTGTCCTTTGTCATTAAAGATGGAGTAGATGATTCATCTGCATTGGCTTGCCTCTCATCATCATCAAGTTCTCTCAGCACCTGTGAAAGCTCATTTTATTTGTTTTGCATAAAGCATCTCCCAATGTTATGTCTTACCAAATCAGTACCACCTGACTGTGGAAAGAAAGCTACATTGAACCACTCTTTGAGAAGCTGTCTTTTGAGATGCTGAGAGGTATACGAGTCTGGCTTATCAACACCTTCATTGAACGGGATCTCATGGAAATGGTTTCTCAGAGTAGATTGGAAGAAAACTAAGTTATGAGAACTTGGTTTTGACCGGTGACAACCGACGGGTATTCAGCAATCAATCTTTTGATTGATCTAGTGTAAGCAGAAAACTGTTTTGATTGCTTATCCTTTGAGGAGACACTCCGTGGGCTCACATTTCTGATGTAACGCCCTCTTTTTCGTGAGGTTTCTGGCTTCAATGGCAACAAGGTCCCCAATTTGGAACACCATGAAGGCTTGTCAACATGACATCATCCTGTCGAATCTTTGCTCTTTCCAGAATGTTAGTGTACATGTTGTCAGAGTCAGGATGACTGTCAATCAAAGTTCCCACCTTTGACTAGGTCGATGTGTGCGGTGCTTAACACTGCATGGATCATTACGAGGTACTGCATGACCAGGTAATATGATGTCATAGGACACATGGTTTGGCAGCCATATTGGATTCACCTGAAAACTTCTAAAAAATACATCACTCAAAAGAAGTCCTGGTGAGGGTTTGCAATCTCTGATTGCTCTTTTTCTTGTGTTTTTTTTGTTGTTGGTTTTGTTTTGCTTGTTTAGCGCCAAGAGAGCTACTCGGTAGTGATTCGGTTCACTTTTTAGCAATCCGGCTGGGGTGCAACACATGTCTTGATGTACAGTACCTGAAAAATAATAAATGAAATGAAACTTGCAAATTAGTGAAACATTCCAAAATATATTGTGTAAGCACTGGCATCAGAAATTGCACGCACTAGCACTTGTAAATTGACCATAATTACTGTTATTTAGCCAAGTGTGCCCTCTCATTGGAGCTTACAGACACTAATAACTTACCAGTAGTGTTCAATATTATTTATTGCTGATGGGTGAATGTGATGAATGCTGTTAGCTGATATAGTTCGAATTATATTCCCAAATCAGATATTCATCATCCAGCACATGAATTGCCATGAGGTAGAGGGTAGAAAGAAGCATTTTCTCAAAATGCAATTACCTCCTGAAATGTCATCATGCATTTTCTCATAAAGTAAGGGTTGGGCTTCAGTAGGAATCACATTAGAAAATGTACAACTGCTGGTTTGGGTACCTTGACAAATATGGCCATTTTCAGACCCCTGCTGCTCCATTGACGAAAGAGGAACTGCATTCAATTGACTGTATCGTTGTTATTTCTGTCCAGCTGCTCCCCCACCCCCGACACAAATTTAAACATCACAACCATCAACTTACAGATCTCAAACGGGCTGGCCATCCCGAGGTTTGGAGATTTATTTTGTGCCGTAATTTTGTGATAAGTAGCTGCGATAGCAGGGTTTGCAGGACACATTTTTCACATGCAGTTCCTAAATCATGGATGCTAATACACCCTACCCCAAGGTCTTCTGTATGCTTTATTTATTATATTTTTCTTTTCAAACCTTTTTCCTCCTACATTGCTGGCATTGCTTTCCATTCTGTTTTTCTCTTTCAAACAACATTGCCTTGGGCTTTTCCATTTTGTTTCAAACCTTTGCCTTCCAAATGTAATATACTCTTACACGGGGAATACAAATATACAGGGAATGTTGCCCAAGATGGGGCAATGTAATTTCTCTATGGAATAAATTTGGAGGACAGGGTTGGTGGTTGGGTTGCCAATGCTGTGTACTTTGAATGATTCTTCAAGGTCCGTCATTTACATTGATTGTGCTTATAGGAAGACACCAGCTCTTATTATTACCCTGCGCACAATGTTGGGTTGATTAAAGTCACACATGTTTGAAGTAAGTATTCCTTGTATATTGTACATTACAACCTATCACAACAGGTAAACTTGTGCTGAGTTGTTGAAAACGAATAAGTTCTTCGAGCAGTGCTGATGAAGGGAAATGCACCATTTGAACTTGATTATCAATGAATTGGGTTAGTTTCAGGCACTCTTGACACTGTCCCATCTTGAGCATAAACTTTAATTTGTGTACATCCCTGTTGCCTGAATAAGTATATTTCATTTACATGATTGCATCATATTTCATAAAGTGTAATACCACAAACACAAAGTCACAAACCATATCATGATATTGCGTTGATATATATATATATATATATATATATATATATATATATATATATATATATATATATATATATATATATATATATATATATATATATATATATATCTCTGAGCCTCTGAGCTGTCTGGCCTGTGTTTGAATTGAATCCCGTCCCAGCTATAAACTCCCATCCTGGTGTTTCACATGCACAAGGATGGGAGTTTTCATCAATGCATGTCGTCCCTCGGATGGTCAGTAATTTCAGTGTCCTACCCGCTGACATCAGTTGATGGATATTTAACATCCCAAGGTGTCCTTCGTGAATAGTACGTGAGTTATCATCAGCATCCTGAACAAATTACAAATACCTGCATCATCGGTCAGTGTCTTGCAAAGAACTGATGACTTGTCCAGCGTCGTAACCCTCACCAAAGAAATTGGTTCAGCAGAACTGACGCAATGTATAGGGCATGGTGCATAATAATAACAATGTTAAAAATTATGTTATTCCTTAATCATTCACCGACGTGTGAGGATAGAAGGACAGGCGACAGACAGACAGAAGTGAACCAATTGCTTAACCCCACTTTTTCCTTTGCATGCACATGGGATTAGGAATATTCCTAAGTGGTACAGACGCCCCTCTCCCCATGGAGAGTGGTCGTAGTTGACGCGCATTAGGGGATAAAGTTTATTTTCAGGTTGATTCGATAAAATTAGCGCACTGTGGGGGTTGAAAGGTCTGATAGATAACTTGATTTTATTCGTGCAATAAAAAAATATGTAGGATTAGCGGGTCCTGAATTGTTCAAATGTTCCATGAGTTTTTGTCCAATGATAGGACCCATAAACCCTTTTAGATTCTAAAGGGGTGTAAAGGGTCTAAAAGTGCTCCAAAGGATGGAAGAGTCTCAACTCAGATCTATATCATTATAACCAATAAAATTAAGAACTTAAAATGCACATCCATATTTTACGAGATCACGCAGGAAATGTGGAGGGAGCAGACGATCAATCAAGAATGCCTGGCATGGGCAATAAAGAGAAAAAAACAATTTCTTGTTTACCACTCAAAACATTGGTGTGTTGGACCAGAAGAGGATTGACACACGGCAGACAAAAGATGGTCCACATGCACTATTTGTTCACTCGGACTCGTCTTGGAAGAAGTTATTGGGTTAAGTACAAAACATCGCCTGAGACTTCATCAGCCCTCGCCCATTTGCATCAAAATATACGCGAGTTTGGTCGAGTTTTCGCATTTTGGTTGGCTGTTCCATTATAATATATATATATATATGAGGTCCATCTAAAAATTAACGGGACTGCGCCTGCTGTGTGCTCCACTTACAAAACTTGAATGAATAGGTTGCATCACAGTCTTTCGCAACATTCTAGCAATATATATGATTGGTGATTGTTGACTGCGCTCATTGTGTGATTTTTTTACAGGTCGTGCTTTACACGTTGTCAAGTCCGAGTCATCACGCTGAGTCGTGAGCAGAGAGGCAATCTGAAGTTTCTTGCCAAGCTTGGCAAAACACCTTCTGAATCCTTCGCAACGCTGCAGCAAGTCTACAGGGAAGAAACGATGTCACGTACATGTGTATTTGAAAGGCACAAGAGGTTCAAAGAGGGACGGGATGAGTTTGAAGATGATCTACGGTCTGGAAGACCTCCAACGAGCAGAACGGCGGACAACATCGAGCGTGTGACGCAGATGGTGCGCGCAGATCGTTAACTCATGGTGCAGATGATTGCTGAGGAACGTTCCATAAACAAGGACACTGTCTGGAGCATCATCACTGAAAATCTCGAAATGCGGAAGGTGTGCGCAAATATGTTCCCCAAGCTGTTGTCCGAGGACCGGAAACAGCAAAGAGTCACTGTCTGTCAAGACATTATCAAGCGCCTCGACAATCCAGACCTGCTCGGGAGTCATTGCTGGCGATGAATCGTGGATATTCGAAAACGATCCCGAGACCAAACGGCAGAGTCGTCAGTGGAAAAGTCCGGCATCACCAAGACCAAAGAAAGCAAGGATGTCGAAGTCGAAGGTCAAGGTGATGCTCATCATGTTTTTTGACATCAAGGGCATTGTCCACTTCGAGTTTCTACCACAGGGTCAAACAGTGAATCAATACGTGCACAAGGAGATCCTCCGGCGCCTCATGAGATCAATCCGGGACAAGAGGAGGGATCTGTGGGAGAACAACGCCTGGGTGCTCCACCATGACAACGCCCCTGCTCACAGTGCCCTGAACATCCAATAGTTTCTGGTGGAGAGGAACATGCCAACTCTGGAGCAACCCCCGCATTTGCCAGACTTGGCCCCTTGTGATTTTTTCCTATTCCTCAAGCTCAAGGGGGTGATGAAGGGGACCCGCTTTCCTGATGTGGAAGCCATCAAGGGCCATGACGACGGAGCTCTGGAGGATTCCAGAAGAAGCTTTCCGGGGGTTCATCGAAGCGTGGAAGAAGACGATGGACAATTGTGTGAGACTAGAGGGAATCTATTTTGAAGGGGACAAGCTGTGATTTCAATATATTTTTTGGAATAAAATTTCTGTGAAGTCAGTCCCATTACTTTTTAGACGGACCTCGAACATACATATATATATATATATATATATATATATATATATATATATATATATATATATATATATATATATATATATATATATATATATATATATATATATATATATATATGTATATTGTTGCAGATTCGCGCCCGCCGGCGTGCGGACGGCCACGTAACTCGAATCGCGGCACGTCGCCCACCGGACGGACAATCCAGTCGTGACCCTCTCGGACTATCGCCGGGAACTAGTCACGGGTGGACCTTTCGGTCTCACCACGATCGTGCCAATTGGCCCCCGCGTGGGATAGGGTTGCTCGCCAAATTCGACCTACCTAAGTACCCACACGGAGGGTAGACCGGGCGATCGCACCTCGCCGCAGGTCGACTTCGGACACGGGCCACTTTAAGCGACCCGTTCCGTACTATCGGGATAACCGAGCGGTGTTATTCGTCGGCCTCGACGGTTCGATTAATTATCGGGCGTTTTAGCCCACGACCAACCCTTTACGTGAAGCAAGATGGAGATTCAATGAAAGAAAAGACGAAGCGAAGCGGGAAAACAGTTCAACATAACTCACATTTATTTCGCGATGAACGGGAAGCACACATATACAATTACACCAAAAGCACATGTAAAAGGAGAAGAAACACAATATTACACAAAAAGCAAATATAAAAGAGAAACACAATGCAGAGCTATCCGACTACCGAGCACACGGCAACACTTATACAATTTTACTTCACAGACGGCGCCGACAACACATATTCCCAAAGCAAAAGAAAAGAACCACCCTCAAGGATGAGGGGGGTAGGCAGGCCTGGGGCCGAGACCGTGTCGGGCCTACCCGTCTGATGATGAGACGCGGAGCGGCGGTGGTGCCTCAACTCTGCGGGCCTCGCGGACAGTGTCTGGTAGGGGGTAGGAAAGGGGCCCCCTTGTCGCACTATCTCAGCGTGGGGGGAAACATGAGGGGGTTGTTGATGCTCGGGGGATGGAGGATATCACCCTGTCTCGGGTCCCGCGACGAGCGTCTCCTCCTCGACCTCGGTCGCGTTGCTGGCCTCTCCCTCTGCAGCTCCCGGCACCGACGCGAGCACCCCCTCGTCCGCCTTCGCCGCCGCCACCTCTCCACAGCTCCGTCTAATCAACCTCTCCGTCTCCTCTCTTGGCTCGTCCCAACTCTTCAGTCTTGACTTCTCCCCTCCGAACTCACAACTCCCCTGTTTGGCGAGCGCGGCCGTTTATATCCCCCGTGGCTTCGCTCCTTCACCTTTGACCCTCTGCCTCCGACCCTTCACCTCTCTAACTGGCTCCCCATTGGACCGAGGAAAAGTGGGCGTGAATGCTTTTTGATCCATAAATTTGCATATAGCGTCCTCACTCCAATGCCCTGGAGGCGGGGCCAAATCACCCCAGCTCGCCGATAGGACGGAACAGAAGTGGGCGTGAGTCGTTTTTGATCCGTTTTTCTCGGAAAGTCTGTGATGTTTCTGAACACGCTGCTCGGTGCGTGCCCTGCACGAGTCCAGTATCGGTGCCCACAAGTGGCGCAAGAATGGTGGTGATGCGATGGTGGCGAGTTGTGACGGTAAAGGTCGTGGCTGTTGTTGTGAAGCGGCGTTGTGGTTGGTGGTTGTTGTTGTGAAGCGGCGTTGTGGTTGGTGGTTGTTGTTGTGAAGCGGCGTTGTGGTTGGTGGTTGTTGTGTGATGGCTGTTGAGACGTGGTTGGTGGTGGTAGTAATGGCGGCTGGTCCAAAATAAAGATAGTAAAAGAAAAACGGCTATCCTGAAGAGTCGCAGCCCGAGTGAATGACATTTATTCCCTCTAGACAACGGGTTTGGGCCTAACTACACATATACTTACCGAGATATCTCACCTAAGGGACCTGAATGGTGGTTTGTGAATTTCGTCAACCACAACAATATATACGAAGTGTGTTCAAAAAGTATCCAACCTTAATTTTTCGTGCATAAACAAATGAAACTATGGAGGCGTGGTTTGGTGCACATATGTAGGCGATCCTAATTCGTATCCGTGAATATTTTCCCGCCTGCAGAAGCTGTCAGTCGCCGACAGACCGCCGATGAGTGAGGAAGTGTAAGTGAGCGCCGTCGAATTTTCGTTTTTGACAAAATGGCTGAAAAACTTCAACAACACCACTGCATCAAATTTTGTGTAAAGCTTGGCGATGCTGTGATGCTGTGTGATTGCCCCCCAAAATATGTATTTGCTTTCTTTTCTGAAACCACAAACACAATTTCGATGAAACTTGACCACAACCTTTATCACCCATCATGTGCCAAGGTTTGTTTATGGCATTAAAAAAAACATCCATAGGTATTTACTTGCTTCTCCATTATATATTTTGTGGGTCATCCATGCTTTCCAGTGGTTGCCTGATTATCTTATCCAGCCACTACCAGGTGAGCACCCAGGGGTATTGCCCCGATGTTTAATATCTCTGTGAGGTTCTTTGTTATCATTCCTGTATGTCCAGCTTATCACTGGTACAACTTTGGCATTCTTCAGCTTCCAGGATCTTCTCACTTCATTCTTGAGGTCTTGTTGTTTGGTCATTTTCTTGATTTCTGCATCATTTAGTCCAAAATCACTGCAATTCACACCTCAAAAAGCAAGGCCTTCTTCTCATTTTTTTTGTACCTAAGTGTGATATCTGGATGCAATGCTTTGTTTTTGATGTTCATGCTCGATTGGATCAATCGTTCGTAAATGAGCGGTCGGTACTTCCATGTTTTCAGTGATTACTTTTGGTTCATGTTCCCACAAATTCTATGGAACTGGGACATCAAAGTTTTTGCAGATGTGCAAGTGGATTACATTACAAACACTGTTTTGTCATTATGTGTACAGTTGTTCTGACATGAGTTTGTGTGTGTGTGTGTGTGTGTGTGTGTGTGTGTGTGTGTGTGTGTGTGTGTGTGTTTTTGGTCCTTAAGCATAACATATAATTCTCTTTTGTAACCGCTCCTCCACCCCTCACCTTTCTCTCTTTTTTTATGCATATATATATATATATATATATATATATATATATATATATATATATATATATATATATATATATGTAATACCGGTCAAAAGTTTTAAGACTACCATTTTTCCACTTTTTCCTTAAATTTAAGCAGTTTAATGTTTCAATGTACTCTGAAATTAAAGCATAGAACAAATAAACAATTGCAGATAACAAGCTCAAATGAGCTAAGATCCTCATCCTCTTAATGATGACGTCATAAAAACGAATATGACGTCATTGTGATGTATCAGGTTTGCGAAAATTATCTATGCTAATGCCCGGCTTGACTCCCGCAAATAAAATTCAAACAGCTTGCCTAGTTTCGGAGATAATGGTATAGGCGATTTCCATTAGCGGCGATGTCATGACGTCAACTTTTTTCAAGGAAGAATTTCCAAAATTGGAGATGGTTACTGCCTGCGCATGGGCTTTCTGCATATACCTGGCAAGTTTCATGAAGATCCGATGAATACTCTGGGTTGTGAAACAAAAAAATGTCAAAAAATAGGAATGATGTCATAAAAATTGATATGACGTAATAGTGTTGTATCATATGTTCGGTAATTAATCTCTGCTTATACCATGTTTGATTCCCGCAAATAGAATTCAAAAAGCTTGCCTAGTTTCGGATATAATTTTTTTAGGTGATTTCCATTAGCAGAGATATTTTGATGTCATAACTTTTTTTTCTAGGAGGAATTTTCAAAATCGTACATGGTTGCTGTCTGCGCTTGAGCTTTGTGCATATACATTGCAAGTTTCACGAAGATTTGATGAAAACTCTGGGTTGTGAAACAAAAAGTCAAAAAATAGGAATGACGTCATAAAAATTGATACGACGTCATAGTGATGTGAATATGTGATGTGAACACTGTGAATATGTGCGGTAATTCATCTCTGCTAATGCCCTGTTCGATTCCCGCAAACAGAATTCAAAAAGCTTGCCTAGTTTGAGATAATTTTTTAGGCGATTTCCATTAGCGGAGATATTTTGACGTCATAACTTTTTATCGGAGGAATTTTCAAAATCGGAGATGGTTACTGTCTGCGCAGGTTATTTGTACATATATATGCCAAGTTTCAGGAAGTTTCAATGAAAACTGTAGGCTGTGAAACAAATTAAACAAAAAACAAAAAATGTCAAAAAATAGGAATGACGTCATAAAAAGTGATACGACGTCATAGTGATGTATCATATGTGCGGTAATTCATCTCTGCTAATTCCCTGTTCGATTCCTGCAAACAGAATTCAAAAAGCTTGCCGAGTTTCGGGGATAATTTTTTCGGCGATTTCCATTAGCGGAGATATTTTGACGTCATAACTTTTTTTCTGGGAGGAATTTTAAAAATCGGATATCATTACTGTCTGTGCAGGGTATATTTACATATGTACGCCAAGTTTCAGGAAGTTTCGATGAAAACTGTTGGCTGTGAAACAAAAAATTCCATAAGAACAACAACGCGAGTCAGACTTAGAGATCCTCCACGAGGATCTAAAAATAAATCATGGAATCGTTTTGTTGAACAAAATTTAATCAAAATTTTTGACTCAAAGTAGCCAGCTTTTGCAGATATAACAGCCAAACATACTCGCTCCATTCTTTCTGCAATGGAAATCAAATATTGTTCGTAAAGTTCTTGCCAACACTGTTGCAGAAGTTCCCACAAATGTGTTGCACTTGTAGGTTGCTTTGCTTTCACCCTTCTGAACAGTTCATACCAAACCAGCTCAATGGGGTTGAAGTCTGGAGACTCTGCTGGCCATTCCATGATTTAAAGCCGACCGTCTTGTTATTTTCTTTAAGGCAGTTCTAATATAGCCTGGAGGTATGTTTTCGGTCGTTATCTTGCTGTGGGATGAAACCCTGACTAACTTGGCGTAGACCAGAGGGTATTGCATGGCGCTGCAAAATGCTGTGGTCGCCCTTTTGGTTCAGGGTGCCAGTCATTCTGTGCAAGTTGCCGACTCTGGATCCAGCAAAAGAGCCAAAGATCATCACGCTTCCTCCTCCATGTTTGACAGTTGGTGTTGCACACTGAGGAATCATCCTTTCGCCGACTCGACGGCGTACAAAAACCCTGCGTGATGAACTGAAGATTTCAAATTTTGATTCATCGGTCCAGAAGACCTTCCAGTTTTCAGTAGTCCACTGGCCATGCTTCATGGCTCAGGCAAGCCTCTTTTTTATATTTTGCCATCTTAGCAATGGCTTTCTTACTGCCACTCGACTTGCCAAACCTGCAGCTCGAAGTATTCTCTTCACAGTTGAAACTGAGACTTCCTCACTTCGACCAGTGTTAAGCTGTGCTTGAAGCTGCTGTCCTATGAGCCGCCTATCATGCAAGCTGTTGACTCTCAGAAACTTGTCTTCTGATTGTTTTGTGGCATTGGGTGTGCCAGACCTCTTCCTGTCAGAGTTTCCTCCAGTTTCCAAGTGCCTTTTGATGGTGCAGGAAACTGTACTCACTGACACCTTGGCTTCTTTGCAATTTCTCGAAAGGAAAGACCTACACTTTTAAGAGTTATAATGGTCTGTCTGTCTTCCTTTGTAAGGCCTAAGTCACATTTGCCACGGTGGACACAGACACTAGCAATTATATGGCGGCCGCAGTATTTCCACGGTCACACAATGTAGCAGTCACAAATGTTTTTATTTTTCGGGTAGCCGCACGGCGTATTTATAAATTGTGGACACCGAAAACGTGGGGGTGCCATACGGTCTTTGATTTGATGTCGCACGG
The DNA here is from genome assembly GCF_056783735.1 of Eptatretus burgeri. Taxonomy (NCBI): domain Eukaryota; kingdom Metazoa; phylum Chordata; class Myxini; order Myxiniformes; family Myxinidae; genus Eptatretus; species Eptatretus burgeri. The sequence goes on along the minus strand of NC_140961.1, from coordinate 16,372,363 downwards.
TGACCTTAGGGCGTTCCTGCTGCGGCCATAGAATTTTCAAGGCAGACGTAAGGTGCCCGCAAGGCGACCGCAGGGGCCCGCAGGGGACCCTAAGGGGAACGTGCAGCCAAACGGACGGTAACGAATGGGTTAAATTTTTTTTACCAGTTCTTTTGTTTCGGCTTGTCGAATTTCTACGGCGAACGTAGAAATGAAAAAAAGTTATAACTCCACGCTATAATTCCACGGCGACCCCTACGGCCTGTAAAAGATAGCCATATGGCGTAGGGCCACCCTGAGGCCACCCAAGAAACTCTGCGGCCACTGCACGTTTGTCAATTCAGAGGGCGTACGGCCGCTGTATCCTCGCCGTAGAGCAAATGTGACTTAGGCCTTAATTGTCTTTTTCTCATGTTCAATATTCTCCAAATAATGTTTCAGAGGATGTAGCAACACAGTCTGTTTCAACACTGCTTTCACGCAGACAGAGGGTTTGTAACTAATCACAAAAGTTGGAACACCTGTAGGAATTGTTTGCATCAACTTTCCAGGCTTAATCTACTTCCATTGCTGCAGAACAGCTGCTGTTGCTAACCCATTACTTGTTCCCTGAAAAGGGCCTTTTTAACAACTCTGAAATTTACATTATTTTTCAGTTTTTGGTGAGTTAAACTTTTTTTTAACCTCGAGCAGTTTACTGCTTAGCTTTGTACCATTTCAGGTTATTCACTGGACATGAACTGCTAAAATTTCAGTAAAAACTAGAAAAATGGGGGTTTTCTAAAACTTTAACCAGTGGTGTATGTAATATATCTATAAATATACTTATTGACACAAAACAATATACATATATATATATATATATATATATATATATATATATATATATATATATATATGTATATTGTTACGATGGTGGAAATTCACAGAACACCATTCAGGCTCCCCAGAGATCAGTTATTTCGATAAGTACGTGTTTTAGGTTTGATTCCCCCACCGATGTATAACGGGTCTTGTTCGTGTGCCAGGCTGTGAATCTTTGAGGTAGCCGTTATTCATTTTCTGTCTTTTATTTTCAACAACATCTCAACAACGCTTTCAACTCCACAACACCGCCATCAACATCGTGACACCATCACGCCTTCCTCAGCAACAGCGGCAAAATGCTGTTGACACGGACACGCCGCGTCACATTGGAGGCCACATTCCACCGTCTGTGTGCAAACAAGCCGCGAAGCGGCTGATTTGCATATTCGGATCAGGATGAACTCTGCCTCGGAAAGGACTGGCCAATCAGAACATCCGTGTGCAAACAGCCGTGAAACGGCTCATTTGCATATTCGGATCAAAATGGGCTCTGCCTCGGAAAAAGCCACCCAATCCGAAATGGGGTTTCCACCAGGGGTGAAATGGCAGAGGTAAAAGTAGGTGGAGCCAGCCTCGGGTGAAGGTTCGATGGGCGGGCACCCCCACCCGATAAAAAGGGTGGAGTCGCGTCGCCAGAGCCAGTTGGAGTTGGAGTTGGAGTTGGAGTTGGAGTGGAGTTGGAGTGGAGTTGGTGAGGGGCGTCAGGAGTTGGCCGGGATCGAGACACAATGGCAGAAGGACGGAGTTTGGAGTCACTGAAGAGAAAGGCGCATCAAAGCTGCGTCGTGGTCCAGGCAGACAGCCCAGAGAGCTTCGAGCGGCGCTGAGGAGTGAACGAGCCCTAAAAGAGCATCAACTCTAAGAGAGCAAGGCCCATTCGCTCCTCTGAAGTGTCATCGGCCAGGCCCGATCGACCAGGCTGTGGGGAAGGCCAAGCGACCGAGGAAAGCCATCCGCCAAGCTGCTCAAGCCGCTCAAGCGACTGGCATGTTTCACGATGCCCCAGGTGGAACAGAGATACGGGTCGCCGACCCGAAAACCTTCGAGTCACCACCAAGGGGCGACCAGGTAACCATCCCGGTCACTTGGAGTCCTTCGGTCATCCCGGCTCTGAGTACCATTAAAGGCTCACGATCCCTATTTCTTTTCCTTAGGTTTTGTATGGAAGTCTGTTGCGCCTTGTCTCATTAAGTAGAATTGCTGGTTAAGTGCATGATTGCGTGTACATTATCGCATAGACCACAGCTGTAGGCTTTTTGCTCGTGTCTTGTCCCCATCCCCCCCATTGATTACGTGCTTATTGTGAATAAATGCCCTATTGTTTAAATGTCGATCTGCTCATTTCGTCATTTTCCTTACATTGACTGCCACTACGCATTCGGCGAATTAACTGGCTATTAAAGCCGATAAAAGTGATAATCTGGTCCAACGGAAGTTGGCGATTTAAAACCGCTCGGCAAAACGCACACGGGACGAGCACGCCTAATGGCTCGTTCCGTACAAGTTCTCATCGAGGTATAAACTCTCAGTACTTCTGTCCGCGCGAATAGTTAGGTATATCGACAATTCGGCGATTAACCCTGTAGCGCGTGGACAAAGTAATTGACAAGTTTATGGTGCGTTAAAAGGCACCCGTAGCTGGTTTCTGGGGTTGTCCGGAAAGCTACGCCTGGATTCCAGCCTTCGGTGGGCGCGCAACTGCGATTGGACTGAAGCGGTCGTGCGAACGCCGACGGAAATCTGCAACAATGTATATATATATATATATATATATATATATATATATATATATATATATATATATATATATATATATATATATATATATATATATATATATATATATATATATATATATATATATACATACAAACATACATATACAGTAGACTAGGCGTAAGTCGTCACCATCGGGACCGAGAAAAAAGTGACGACTTAGAAATGTGACGACTTACGCATATGCGAACATTCATGATGACTGTGGGGTGAAGGATGAAATCGCGTGTGGCCTGGACACATATGTGTGAGAGCCGGCTATTGTACCAAAAGGAAAACACAATCCTCGGGGCATAGGTGGGGGTGAGTTGGTGAGTTGGAAAGTGATCAAGCAAAGATGGAATTCATGAATTAGTTTATCAAAAGTAAATATTATAAACAACTCTGCAAGACAACTCGTATACCATGGGTGATGGTATGGTGACAAATTACGTGACACACAGTCATCGTGGTGATGATTACCACTCAATGCCGATGTGTAAGTGAGTGCGGTAATGTACAAAACAAGCCAAGATAAAACCATGATCGGACTTCAACACTAAGCTCGATCGATCCTTTACTGCTTCGCGAAGTAATCCGTTATGTTTGACTGCCTCAAACTCTTGGGCATCTGGTGCATGGGAAAGGATTCAAACCGGTCATTGTATTCCATCATGTTGGCTGGGCAATCCTCCACCGAAACACAGTATCGGCCGAATATTTGGCCGAATCGGCCGAATCGGCCGAAACCGAATATTTGGCTGAGCCGACATTTGCCGAAACCAGATGATGAGCGCGTCATCGACATCTTCAAAGGACACACATTTCACGCATTTCACACTTCCCACCGGCCTCGCGATCTTCTCCACTTGTCCAAATATCTTGCCCTTATTCTTCAAGATATCGTTCAATGTCTGCCGTTTGATGTCCAACTTCTCAGCTATGTCTGTTTTCTTCATCAGTGGATTTGCCTCGCAAAACTGGATAATGTCGTATTTTTCTTGGTAGGTTTTAGTTGTAAGCTTACGCTTAGTCGCCATTGTCCTGCCTGCAGTGCGATCAACGTGTGTACGCAGTATTAAATAGCCTATCACTGGCGGTGTAAACCAATGAGCGAGCATCACGATTCCATGAAATCGGGCTTTTCACGAGGCAGCAGTTCCGTGTGACGAGTTAGGAGTGGTAATTTACTTGAGTTTCCATTACATGGGAATGGACAACATCTGACGACTTAGACGAAGTGACGACTTAAAGATGACGACTTCCAGAGGGATGACCCTTTATTCAAAGGGATTTTACATGAGATAAATTCGGGACTTTTTGACGCTGCCGACTTAGGCGAAGTGACGAGTTACACGCTGCCAACTTACACCTAGTCTACTGTATGTATCTTGATAGGTATGTGTATATATATGTATATATATATATGTATCTTTATAGGTATATATATATACATATATGTATATTGATAGGTATATATACATATATATAAACATACATATACATATATATATATATATATATATATATATATATATATATATATATATATAAACATACATATACATATATATATATATATATATATATATATATATATATATATATATATATATATATATATATTGTTGCTTATCTGGAAGCCATGAGCACACAACATACAGGTCCTATAGATCAGTTATATCGATAAGTAAATGTGGATAGATAGCTCCCTTTTCCCTTGTCTGATGGAAATTAAATGTAAGTGCACTGTGCGTTGTTTTAACAGTTAGGATTTTTTACACCCCTTATAAAAACAACAACACACCTTCACCTCGCTTCCTCACACTGACGCCATTCTCTATGTGCGTTCGTCCTCGTACGTGGGTGGTGTTTCCACGGCCACGAGAGCCCCGACTCTGCCCCAGAGAGATGGAATGTTCCCCGCAACCATTGAGAGGTGAGACGTCTCAGACATCGAATTTCTCACGAACCCTCGACCAATGGGAGGCGTGAGACACTGCAGACCGACTTTCTCATGAGCCCTCGACCAATGGGAGGCGTGAGACACCTCAGACACCGACTTTCTCATGAACCCCGGACCAATGGGAGGCGAGACATCTCAGACGGTGATCTTTCCCATGACACCCCCTCCCGCAGGAGAAATGCCATACAAGAAACGCCAGGACTTGGAAAGCAGGTCAGTGTGAACGTCAGCGTCAGTGTTGGGCGTCAGCGTCAGGGTTGGGCGTCAGGGTCGGCTTGGCAGTGATCAGGTTTGAGGTGCCGGAGATCGACTCGTCTGGTCTGGTCGGCTTGGCAGTGCCTGGCGTCCGACGCTTTTCCTCCGTCCCTGCTACTTGGAGTGGCATCCTGTTGCGGGTTCGAGTCCCGTTGAGCCGGATCGTCAAAGACCACACGAGGTGGACAGGTCCAAGTGCAGGCTCTGGTCTCCAGCCCCCTTTCCTCAAGCTGGAAGACTTCAATAAAAACCATTGGGGTCCACGTGTGTGTGTGTGTGTGTGTGTGTGTGTGTGTGTGTGTGTGTGTGTGTGTGTGTGTGTGTGTGTGTGTGTGTGTGTGTGTGTGTGTGTGTGTGTGTGTGTGTGTGTGTGTGTGTGTGTGTGTGTGTGTGTGTGTGGGCCCGTCTCTCAGTAAAACTGTTAAGTGCCTTGTACATTATTTGCATTTCATTTCTATTAGTCGTGATAACTCTGCTTCTTACGTGCTCCCCTCCTTCCCCACCTATTATAAATAAACCCATGTGTCAAATGTATCAGTTCGTTTTTGTGTTTCTTTTATTGGTTTAACAATAAACCAATAAAATTAGCCAGGCTGTTGCCAGGTGCGTGTTGCGAATTAGCCAGGCTGTTGCCACTGTAAAAGTGACATTTGGACCGACGAAAGCTCGGTGACCATCCACTGGGGTCGCACACGGTTCGTGTACGCTCGTGGCTCGTTCCCTATAAGCATCGTCGAGGGTGAATTTCCCTGGTAGTTGGACGGCGTGAGTACTTCGGTAAATTGGAGTTAGACAAGTGAACCCTACCTCACGCCATCGAAATATTGGCGAACTTCTGTCCGATAAGGGACCCGTTGGCTCCAGAGTTATCTGGGGTGACGATCTATACATTCCGGGTGATCGGCGGAGTCGACCCTGCAGCTCCATCTGGTGGTCGTGCTCGGAGCCGATACCCGGCCCCGCAACAATATATATATATATATATATATATATATATATATATATATATATATATATATATATATATATATATATATATATATATATATATATATATATATATATACCTTTGTTTGCTGTCCCATGGAAAACCTTGGACCCAAATACTGGACATTGTACAGTTTATTTCCATGAACATTAATGACAATTTTTTAATCGATAAACATTGCTCGTCATAAAAATATATGATTGTTTTGCGATGCATCTTTGACTTATTTAACCTGTTTTTTTTATTCAAGAGTCCAGTCTTGTGCAACATTCCCCTACACTGCTGATGTTTAATTGTCTTCCTTCTTTTTTTTTCATTGTGGAGCCATTTCAGCAATGCAAATCAAAAAGGAAAATCAAGTTATGAAAGCAGATTCAGTTCTTAAATATTTCTCAAAAGATAATTAAATCCATGACGATAGATGGCTGAAAATAGTTTCTCGTATATTTTGGGACACACTGTTGGTCAAAACAACATCAATGCGATTGATGCCACTTCCGCCATTCTGTTATTATTATTATTATTATTATTATTATTATCATTATTTTTTTAGCTGCTAAAACAGTGCACACAGTTTTCCCCATTATTAGTAATACATTTTAACTCTCCAATATTGGTTTTGTGATTTTCGTATATTTTTGATATGATCACAGGTCAACAACCATTGCTTGTCCCCTCATAGGCCTCGTGTGGTTGCTGTTTTGCTTTGACTGGTTGGCGCAATTTCTCGATAAGTATCTTTTTCTTTGAAATCCACTATCTGCAATCTCATTGCACAATTTTACGCCACGTCCCCCACTTTTCTGCATATCCAGCAATTATTTTCTCTGCAATCCCTTTGAAACGAGCCTTACTGCAGAAAAAAAAACTTGTTTTCCTTCTTTATGGTGAGGAAAGCTCAATATCATTACGGCTTCCAAGCAGTAATGCTGACCGTGAAAATACAGACCACGAGACGCATTTAACTTTGTCATTTTTGAAAGTGCCAACTCTACAATCCCAGAAAGATCTGATTTTTAATGTCGGAATAGGCCCTGAGAGTCTGTTTCTATGGATGCCAACTTAGTTATTCAGGAAGGATTCATTGGTTATAACCCTGTGTTCAAATCATAATCACTTTAGTGTATAACTAATAAATACAAGTTTCTCCATCAAAATCCATAAAATTCTTCATCAGCAAATAAAAACCAACCCATCAACATCCCATTGATATTTTCAGTTGTATTCAGAGGTGGATAAAATATAAATCAATAGAGGTCGAGTTAGCATGACAGGAATTTAGTGAGGCCTCCTCTAGAATGTTGTGTTAAGTTTTAGTTTTCCACATCTGAGGAAGGAAGGAGAGAGAGGACTTTATTATACATTATTGTCTAAACCAAATTCTTGAAAAAGACTAATTTAAAAGCTCTCGGGGCATTTTTGAGTTGAAGTTGGTGACCTGCCTTTCTAAGCTAATTTGGGTGTGATGAATCCAAAAATTGCTGATACAAAGCTGAATTTTGAGGTTAAGTAGGTGAAATCATTAAAACCAAATGGCCGTCAAAACATTAATACTGTACCCGAAACAGTTTATTTGAAGACCCCTTTTGCAGAAAAGTTGGTAACGTGTTTCTAGCCTAATTCATGGTTGCCATTCCAAGATATGAACTTATAAAGACGAACTTTGGGATTACGTAGGTCAAGTTATGAAAAACAATGTACTTATTCTCTATTAGTAAATGCACCAAGTGACAATGAATGTCCTAAAACAAAGTGACAAATACTGTACAAAAAGGATGCACCAAAATAGTGTATTTATTAAAGAAAACCAACAGTCTGGTAGAATGTAAATACATACATACATGGGGGAGCATGCGCCACAGCGGGTCTCTGTGTCCACTGTCTAAATTTACAGGAAGCCGGCACCTGCTGTCTACATTCACAGGAAGCAGCTGAAGCAGTCATCAGCCTGCTCCTGACATTCACAGGTTGAAGTACATGACAGCTTTGTCTTTCGTCATTTACAGCATCGGGTCTGGCATCTTGAATGACAAGAGAAAGATACTATTTTGAGACATGGATCTGGTATGGACGCAAGAGTCATCAGAATGGGTTGGAGGCCTGTGTCATGCTGCTTCCATCCAAACTCGGTGGCATCTGGAGGATGTGGCACTGGACAGTGAGCCTCCTTCCATACCATAGATTGGTAATCCACACACTGTATGTGCATCTGAAGGGAATCAGTGGTTGGGAGTAACTTTTCTAGATGCCTGGCTTTTGACAACATGGTAGTATGCAGGGTGACTACTGAATCATCATTGTCCTTGCCATACATAATGCACACAAACCTCTCAACCGATTTAAGCTTCCTAAAGTCAGATTTCCTTTTCCCAAATCACCTAATAGCTCGTAGTGATGGAGGATCATTTTCCAAGCCAACCACTTGGTGTGACCACAGATTACGATGTTGATCACACCTTAAAAGCATGGAATGGAAGAAGTGCACTGGTAGCCTTGAGTGGGAGATTGTCATAGACAGCATCAATGGGTATACCTTTTCTCTCCTTTGCAATTCAGGTCATCATCCAGAGGTGGTCACAATTCACATGGCTGAATTGTGATACCAGTAGAAGAAGGACATCTGTGTACTGTACTAATACAACCACTGTATCAAAATGGACATTGATGGCATGTAGAACAAGCCATGTATCACTTCCTCATGCGTTTCCCTAAGTTTGGTGAGGTTAGTGGCGAAATGAGATGACTTGACTTCCTGTTTATCTGCAAATCCACTGGCGATGACAATTTCTTTGTCACTTGGTGCATTTGCCAGTAGCTCTTCTGTCAGCAATCAGGAAAAGTCTGCATTGTTTTCAGATAAGGCAACAACCTTTGACCAGGCATTTGGAAAACGAACATCTCTTCCTTCAATCGTATTGGTTGTGTGATCTTTCTTCGCCTTTGCCGCACGTCTTCTTTGATAGATTAATGTCTATACCGTTCAAATACAACATGTGCCTATATGACGAGCCTGACTGTAAGACAAACATTTCACAAAACATCTGCTAAATCACCAAATGTCTTCGAACTACTTGGTTTGGCAGTGGAGACAACTCTTGCCTGTCCATCCATCACCAGACATGCAGATTTACCACGAAGATCAAGTGTTGCAGGGCATTCGATATCTGAAATCAGTATGTCAGCCAACATGGATTTGTTCCCCATTTGTGTAGTAAAATTGTTGATGGATGCAGGGACGGACGCATGCAAGCATGCCAAGACTGAGCTCCTACAATATATTAGATTAATAATTGAAGAATCCACGATCACTTTTGAGGAGATCCTTGCATCACTACTGGTTGATGATCAATTTAATTATCACACTGGAGGCCCCGAGTGCTGTTCATAGAAAAAACGTTATCATCCTCAAGATCCACTACATTGTCTTACTTTCTGTACAAATTCATTAAACTATCCTTGCCAGCAAAGAACTAATTGCAGGGAAAGTCGAGTGATAAACGTCCAAACTTCAACAAAAAAACATTTCACCCGATTTAATGAATGAATGAATGAATGAATAAATAAATAAATATAAATATGAGTTCCCTTCTGAGGTACTTCAACACAAGCCAATCAGGACATCAAGCCCATGCAATGGTTGCCAACATATTGTTGATTTTCCATGCTCTATCCTCTAAGTGCTGAGCATAAAGAAAAGTAGCAACACATCCCATTTCTTTGAAACCTTTGGTATAACTCAGCCAGGGTTCAAACCACCAACATCCCAGACTCAGAGCAGACACTCTAACTGCTACACTATCAAGGGTGGTGACTGATAATTTTGCACCTCTATATATTCGCAATCTTCAATAAACCTTTCAATAAAGCAGGGTATTTAACTGACAACACAATAGTGACTTGGCAATTAATTATCCTGAGACAAGTAGCTCAGTTTTCAGGAACTGACAATCAAAATTCTAAATAGAACTGCTTTCTGCGGATTTTAATCAATCGTTTCTGGTGGTCTGTTCAAGTGTCCTCACAACGACTGTACATCCCTTAACTTCAGAGGTCAGCCAGAGGAGTGACATTCATGTTTAGAGTAAAATATTATGGCTTGGCAGCCAGAATGAATGTTACTTTGGAGAAAATATTTTTTTAATGTTTGTCATGCTCCCCTACTCCCCAATACCCCATTTAAGCTGACACCATTGGTTTTGTTCAACAAGGGAGTTTTGCAAACCTATTGTGACATTCTCGGGTTCAACTTGCCCAAGGAATTCTCGAGTGGCTGCAGACTGAGCCGGGACCTCAAACGTGCAGTGCCTGAACAGTTTAGCTTGTAGTCATGATCAATAGCACAGATATGATTGAGTCACCAAGCCCAGATATTGATTGCAGCTCAGTCGATCATCATGCAAGTATACCTATTTTGCTTGTGGTCTTTCTTGTACTACTTATTTTATTCACTATTGCAGGAAATATCCTCGTGATTCTTGCAGTCGCATGTAACCAGCACCTTCGTATGGTCTCAAATTTATTTATTGTCAACCTGGCATGTGCGGATCTTCTCCTCGCCTCGGCTGTGCTACCTTTCTCAGCCACGTGGGAGATTACAGGGAATTGGGTTTTCGGGAGGATCTTCTGTGATGTCTGGGCTGCCTTGGATGTCCTCTGCTGTACCACGTCTAGTATCTGTCTCTGCGCCATCTCTATTGATAGGTACATTGGTGTGAAGTTTCCACTGCACTATCCCAGCATCATGACGAAACATCGGGTCCTGTTCATGCTTCTCGCTGTTTGGATCCTCTCACTGTTGATCTCTATTGGACCTCTACTTGGGTGGAAGGAACCGATGCCCCCAAACTCCACAGAGTGCCACATCACAGAAGTGCAAGAATATGCGATCTTTTCAGCTGCTGCTTCCTTTTATATCCCAATATGCATTGTTCTCATCATGTACATCTGTGTGTATGTGGTTGTGTGGCACCAGAACAAATGCCTCAAAAAAGGCATTGAGCTGGAGCACTTTTCCAGAGAGAAGAAAGCAGCGAAAATGATGGGTATCGTGATGGTCATTCATTTTGCCTGTTGGCTGCCTTTCTTCATCATCTTACTTATTGGTGAGTTTACATCACAGCTTTATCATCTTACTTATTGCTGGGTTCACCTTACTTATTGGTGAGGGCTTGAAGACAACTGTTCACCACGACCTCACATCATCTGACATCCATACTCATGATTGCTTCTCCCCCATAATGATCCCATTTCCAAACTCCCCCTTTTTTCGGGTGATTGTGATATTTTCCTCCTCTCCTTCACCTATTTTTGTTTGTTAGTTGTTGGTTGCTTTGTTCCTTTTCTGTTTCATCCACACATTCCCTTTCCTCTTCTTGCTGGGTTTCATTCAGCTTGCGTGTAACTTGTTCACCACCCTCAAAAAATGTTCCGCAGAAATTCCATGGAAAATTTATTTAGACATTCTTGAGAAATTTTAAGGTACTTTAGGACCAAATTCCATAGAGTTGTAATTTTTCTATTGTTCGCTATTTTTCTATAGAAGAGACATTCTATAGAAATTCCATGATACTTCATGACCAAATTCTATGGAATTGTAATTTCCATAGAATAGACATTCAAAAGAAATTCTACAGTACTTTAGGACCAACTTCTATAGAGTTGTAATTTCTATAGAAAAGACATTCTATAGAAATTCAATCGTACTTTCGGACCAAATTCTATGTATTGCAATTTCTATGGAATAGACATTCGATGGAAATTCTGAAGTACTTTCAGACCAAATTATATAGAATTATAATTTCCATAGAATAGACATTCAAAAGAAATTCTGTAGGACATTGGGACCATATTCTAGAGAATTGTAATTTATATAGAATAGACATTCTATAGAAATTATATGGTACTCCAGCACCAAATTCTACAGAATTGTAATTTCCAGAGAATAGACATTCTATGGTACTTTAGGACCAAATTCTATAGAATTGTAATTTCCATACAATAGACATTCTATAGAAATTCTACAGTACTTTAGGACCCAATTCCCCCATTGTCTTGGGTCACTCACCTGCATGAGCAAAAGGCTGCACTTTCAGATATCTTCATTTACAGATGCTTACCGACAGTTCTGTGATTCTTCGATCCTCGTGGAGGATCTCTAAGTCTTACTCACATTCTTATTCTTGTGGACTTTGTTTCACAGCCTATAGTTTTCATCGAAATTTCCTGAAACTTGGCGTATATATGTAAAAAATTCCCTGCGCAGACAATAACGATCTCCGATTTTGAAAATTCCTCCAAGAAAAAAAGTTATGAGGTCAAAATATCTCTGCTAATGGCAATCGCCAAAAAAATTATCTCCGAAACTTGGCAAGCTTTTTGAATTCTGTTTGCGGGAATCGAACAGGGCATTGGCAGAGATTAATTACCGCACATACGATACATCACCATGACGTCATATCAATTTTTATGATGTCATTCCCATTTTTTGCCATTTTTTGTTTTTTGTTTCACAGCCTACAGTTTTCATCGAAACTTCCTGAAACTTGGCATATATATGTAAAAATACCCTGCGCAGACAGTAACCATCTCCGATTTTGAAAATTCCTCCGAGAAAAAAAGTTATGACGTCAAAATATTTCCGCTAATGGAAATCGCCGAAAAAATTATCTCCAAAACTTGGCAAGCTTTTTGAATTCTGTTTGCGGGAATCGAACAGGGCATTAGCAGAGATGAATTACCGCACATATGATACATCACTATGACGTCATCTCAATTTTTATGACGCCAGGCTGTTAGGGTCTTCGTCTTCGTGAAACTTGCCATGTATATTCAGAAAGCCCATGCGCAGGCAGTAGCCATATCCGATTTTGGAAATTCTTCCTAGAAAAAAAAGTTGATGTCATAATATCGCCGCTAATGGGAATCGCCTACACCATTATCTCCGAAACTAGGCAAGCTGTTTGAATTTTGTTTGCGGGAATCAAGCCAGGCATTAGCACAGATAATTTATTGTAAACCTGATACATCACAATGACGTCATATTCGTTTTATGACTTCATCATTAAGAGGACGAGGATCTTAGCTCATTCAAGCTTGTTCCTACTATATCGGCTTTGATGTCTATTGGTCTGCATAATTTCAGATTTCTCCATCACCCGGAAGGTAAGAAACATTAATATCAGTCAGTGAGTCAATTTATGTCAGGTCAGGTTAGATCTGTGACCTGCTACAGGTACCATGTAAACCTATACTAACCTGTTCCATGGTCGGGTTGTCGGCGACTAAACAGTCTCCCCTACTAGGTTTTCTGGTGAGGAGGTTGTTTGGATATGGACACCCAGCAGGATTAAAAAGAAAAACCTGTCAAAGGGCGGAAGAGCTCCTTGTGAGCCAACGGCCATCCATATCTAGTGACCAACTGTGTCTGCGGACATCCTCCTGCAGTTGGGTTACTTTTTTTATTAGGAGGTTGGTGGCAGATTTGCACTCCGGCCACCGTAAAACCCTTCATTCCGCAAAACACAAAAACGCAAAAAAATCTGAAAACCCACTCCGTGGGAGTACCTCCTGTGCAGCTTCCCTTCGCAGGGCAGCTCACCGGATGACAGGATTAGGGCAAAGCCTTCGGGACCCCCAATCTTTCATGATAGGAGGGAAACCACGGGGTAACATCCCTGGGTCAGATTGCGGGAGAGTGTGTCGGAGTGGTGCTAAGGTGTCGTCCACCAGACGGGGGTCTCCTTGGGTTAACCTGAGGCAGTCCCTTCGGGTGGGTGCCTGGAATGTCCTATCCCTAAGAGAGGATGATCACCTGTCTCTGTTGTCATCTGAGCTCAAGCGTTTGGACATCGGGATTGCAGCTCTCTCTGAGGTTCGGAGACCGGATTGCGGCGAGATAATGGTGGGTGGTTACACCTACTATTGGTCTGGTCGCTCTGATGATTACCATACCCAAGGAGTTGCTGTAGCTGTGTCCAATAAGCTGACCCCAATGAGAATTGAGGTAACACCGGTCAACGAGCATATTATGAGATTAAGGATTCGTCACTCCTAAGGTGTCATTCCCTGGTCTCTGTTTATGCTCCGACTGAGGCGAGTGATCTCACCGTGAAGGATGCATTCTACGCCACGCTCGAGTCTGTGGTTGATCAGTGCCCCAGGCGAGATACACTTCTAGTCTTGGGGGATTTCAATGCATCGACTGGAACTGATAGGGATGGTTATGAGATGTGTGTTGGTCCCCATGGGTCAGGAACTATGAACCAGAATAGCACCAAGTTCCTTGACTTTGCAAGAAGTCATGGACTTCGGGTGGCCGGTTCATGGTTTCAGCGCCCACAAGCTCATCGCTGGACTTGGTATTCCAACGCTGGCGGTGTGGCAAAGGAGATTGACCATGTCCTCATTGACGGTCGTTGGAGGATGATCCAGAACTGCAGGGTCTACCGGAGTGCTCAGTTCCTCAATACTGACCACAGGCTTGTTGTTAGCAACTCTAAAGCTGCACCTTAAATCCTGGAGAATGGTACCATCCCAGCCTAGGCTGGATGTTGCCAAGCTCAGGGATGAGAGAGTAGCTGAGGGGTTTGCGAACAGGCTGAGTGGACACTTGGGGGGTCTGGGTGCTTTGGGGGGTCCTGAAGAGTTGTGGAGTGCCTTCAAGACCACCGTCCTTGATGTTGCCAGTGGATGTCTTGGAACTCACCGCAGGGCAAAGAAGAATTTTGTCTCTCAAGGGACACTGGATACCATTGACCAGAGTCGCAGGGCCAGGCTGAATGGCAGAGCTGAGCTGTTCAGGTAGCTGAGGCGTAAAACTTTACGTGCACTGAGGGTGGACAAGGAGGCCTATGTGCGAGGAATCTGTGAGGGGGTCGAGCATCACCTGTGGACAGGTGATTCTCGTCCCACTTACGGGGGAATTCGCGCATTGCGTTCATCCAAGCCCATCCCTCGGAGCACTGCAGTTAGAGCAGAGAGTAGTTGGCTCTTGACAGAGGAGTCTGAAGTGAAGGCCCGCTGGGCCGGTTACTTTGAGCGGTTGTACCAGGCTGATCCCCCAGCTGTCGAGTTGGACGTCAAGGGTGTTATAATCCCTGTTTCTGACCCTCAAATCAACTGTGGTCCACCTACGCTTGTGGAAACACGGGCTGTGGTGAACCGGTTGAAACGGGGCAAAGCTCCAGGGATCTGTGGCATCCATGCTGAACTTCTCAAGGCTGGTGGAAATGCTGCACTCATGTCGTTGCATGCAGTTTTGTGCTCTGCCTGGAACACAGGCATCATCCCAACTGATTGGAAGAGGGGCCTTGTTGTTCCTCTCTGGAAAGGGAAGGGTGATCGCCAAGACTGCAACAACTACCGAGGGGTGACGCTGCTCTCAGTGCCGGGCAAGGTCTTTGCTCGGTTAATTCTTGATAGGGTTCGCCACCATCTGCTTGAGCACCAGCGTCCAGAGCAGTCAGGCTTTACACCAAAGAGGTCAACGATTGACCGTATCCTTGCACTTCGTGTCCTCACCGAACGCAGACGAGAGTTTTGGCAGGGGCTGCTTGCAGCCTATGTTGATCTCTGTAAAGCGTTCGATTCAGTGAATCGGGATGTCCTCTGGAGGATTCTTGGTCTTCGTGGGGTGCCACCAAAACTGATCGATCCGATGTCTGAACTCTACTCTGGTACTGAGAGTGCTGTGAAGTGTGGTGGTACCATCTCTGACTTATTTGTAGTTGTTACTGGAGTTCGTCAGGGGTGTGTACTGGCCCCCACACTTTTCAGCACTTGTATGGACTGGATTTTAGGGAGGATGTCGGAGAGATAAAGTTGCGGTGCATCGTTTGGGAATGTCAAGATCTCGGACCTTGATTTTGCAGATGATGCAGTCATCTTTGCGGAGACTTTAGATACCCTTTTGGGGGCCCTCGAGGTGCTGAATGAGGAGTCGGAGCCGCTGGGATTACGGGTTTCCTGGGTCAAAACTAAGCTCCAGGCTTTCGGTGACTTCTTGGATGCTGCTGTCCTGTCTGTTTCTGTTTGTGGTGAGGATGTTGAGGTCGTGGAGAGATTCACTGACCTTGGCAGTGATATTCATGTCTCTGCTGGCCGTGAGTCAGAGGTCAATAGACGTCTGGGTCAGGCCTGGGGAGTCATGGATTCACTGGATCATGGGGTGTGGCACTGCCGGTACCTGTGCGGGAGGACGAAAGTCCGAGTCTTCAGGTCATTGGTACTTCCAGTCTTGCTCTATGGATGCGAAACTTGGACTCTGACCAAGGATCTGAGACGGATACTTAATTCCTTTAGTACCAGGTCTCTTCGGAGAATCCTTGGCTATCGCTGGTCGGATTTTGTGTCCAACGAGCGGTTCCTGAGGGAGACTCGGATGAGATTTGTTACCTGCATAGTCCGTGAGCGTCAGTTGCGGCTGTTTGGACATGTGGCTCGTTTTCCTGACGCTGATCCTGCTCACCAGATTCTCTTAGCGAGGGAGTCTCGTGAGTGGAGGAGGCCAGTGGGCCGACCACGTGCCTCGTGGTTGCAGCAGGTTGACCATCATCTCAAGGAGATGGGAATGGGCCTGGCATCTGCCTGGGGGATGGCCAGACGGAGGCCCATGGAGTACCGGCGGAAAGTTGACGCAGCAACGCGCTGTTCTGGCACATGCTCCCATACCTGACCTGACCTGAGTGAGTCAATCAGAGTTTTACATTGAAATTTAAGATTGGAATGAGTTTATATATTAGATTTATATACTATTACAATTTGAGTACATGAATAAAGTATATACAAGTAGAATGTGAGTACAGTACGTGTATAAAGTATGTACAATTAGAATGTGAGTCCATGTTCAAAGTATGTACAATTAGAACTTGAGAAAAGTACGTTTATAAAATATTTACAATTAGAATGTGAGTGCAGTATGTGTATAAAGTATGTACAATTATAATGTGAGTATAGAACGTTTATAAAGTATGTACAATTAGAACTTGAGAATAGTACGTTTATAAAGTATGTACAATTAGAACTTGAGAATAGTACGTTTATAAAGTATGTACAATTAGAACTTGAGAATAGTACCTGTATAAAGTATGTACAATTAGAATGTGAGTATAGTATGTGTATAAAGTATGTCCACTTAGAACTTGTGAATAGTTCATTTATAAAGTATGTACAATTAGAATGTGAGTACGTGTATAAAGTATGTTCAATTAGAATGTGAGTATAGTATGTGTATAAAGTATGTACAATTAGAATGTGAGTACGTGTATAAAGTATGTACAATTACAATGTGAGTATAGAATGTTTGTAAAGTATGTACAATTAGAACTTGAGAATAGTACATTTATAAAGTATGTACAATTAGAACTTGAGTGTAGTCTGTGTATAAAGTATGTACAATTAGAATGTGAGTACGTGTATAAAGTATGTACAATTAGAACTTGAGAATAGTACGTTTATAAAGTATGTGCAATTAGAATGTGAGTACATGTATATAGAAGGAACAATTAGAAGTTGAGTGTAGTATGTGTGTAAAGTATGTACAATTAGAATGTGAGTACGTATATAAAGTATGAACAATTAGAACTTGAGGGCAGTACGTTTATAAAGTATGTACAATTAGAATGCAAGTGCAGTACATGCATAAAGTATAGTGGGGTATGCTTGCACATTGTAAGCAATAACAAACAGTGCTTCCCCATTGTCTCAGGTCACTCACCTGCATTTTTTTCATTTAGTTATATTTTAATTCACGGAAACTTTCCAACGCTTCTGTGATTCTTTTTTTCCGGTGTATTGGCTTCGCTGTCTATCGGCACGTGAAATTTCAGCTTTCTACCTCTCCTGGAAGGTACGGAACATTAATATCAGCCAGTCAGTGAGCCAGTCAGCGAGTGATGGTGCTACCCCACATACAGCCAACCAAACAATTGCCTTTCTGCATCAAAAATATCGATAACTATATATATATATATATAGAAAGATAATGGCAGATCGTGAGACCTAGAAGCTTGAAAGAAAGTACTTCTAATTCGCATTCGCAGCATTTTTCATTAACGCATCCCCTGTGAATGTCACGGTCTTTATATATATATATATATATATATATATATATATATATATATATATATATATATATATATATATATATATATATATATATATATATATATATATATATATATATATATATATATATATATATATATATATATAGATAAACATATAGATAAACATATATATATATATATATATATATATATAGATAAACATATATATATATATATATATATATATATATATATATATATATATATATATATATATATAAAGACCGTGACATTCACAGGGGATGCGTTAATGAAAAATGCTGCGAATTAGAAGTACTTTCTTTCAAGCTTCTAGGTCTCACGATCTGCCATTATCTTTCCTGGGAAAGCCACATTTCCCTCCAAAGCCAGTTGTCGACTGGGAATCCTCCATCGTGCAAAGTCCTTCCTCGGCCCACCTGAGCTCCTGACCACATACAAAGCTTTCGTCCGCAGCCTGATGGAGTACTGCTCTCCCCTCTGGGCTGGTGTTTCTGTCTCCCACCTTTCTCAGATTCACGCTGTGGAAACCAAGGCATTTCAGATCATTGGCATCTCCCGCGATGAGGCTGAGTCTTTGGGCCTCTGACTCTCTCACCGCAGGCAGGTCGGTGGTCTTTCTGTCTTCTACCATCTCCTCTCCAGTCTCGCTCCCCCCTGCTCTCTCTGTGATTTGTCCCCACCACATTTCCGCAGGGCGCTCAAGGTCCACCAACAATCCCCTTCTGGTAAAACTATCAAAATCACTGCTCACTGCTCACCTTCACTCTTTCATTCCTCTTTTTCCCCACCTTTGGAATAAACTCCTTCACTCTATTCAATCCCATCTTTCCTCCAGGCCTTCAAAAACAGCTGTTCACCACCACCTCTTATCACCCCCCATCCAAATCCTCGATCTTTTTTACCCCCGTTTATCCACCCCAAACCCACCTCTTTCAAATTCCCTGCTTTACTTCCTGAAAGTCCCTGGAATGTCCCTCTTGTATACCCTGTGTTCCCCTTCCCTCTCCCTTCCACAGATCTCCTGATGTCTTTGTTCCCCACTGTTTTGTACTTCCCCCTCCCGCTCCTCTTGTCTCATGCCCCCCCCTTGCTGTGCATTGTGTGTTAGCTCTCATACAAGCCTCGACAAGGTATACAAAACAAACAAACAAAAAAATAGAATGGAGGGGCATTGTTTCCATCAGTTCATGATTCATCAGGGGAAATTTTAAAATTTTCAAAACACGAATGTACATCATTACTGTTTCATTTAAAATGCTTAAAAATAGACAACAGCAGCAGGTAAAGTAAGACATAACTTTTGATGATGATGATGATGATGATGATGATGATGATGATGAATTAGAATCCAGTGAACTCAGGAGTGAGAGTGATATTATGAAAGCTTGGCTGGGAAACAGATTTGGGCACATTTTGAGCCTACCGACTGACAGAAGATAAAAGAAGTTCTTTCCAGCCAACTGATCACCTCCAGGCACCTATCCTTTCCACATCGCTTTTTTAGCCCCTGACCTTCCCCCTCTATCAATACTCCCCATGGCTTTGCTTTTGGAAATTTCCATTCAGTATTTCTCACGCCATTTCATTCTCGTTTCAGATTCGATGATCCATGTACCAGTAGTTTCAGTTTCACTTTTCAACATCAGTTTCGCTTTGGGATATCAGTTTCAATTTGTCATTGCAACTTGTGATGCAATGATAATGGTGCACAAAAAAGGTCGTCAAAAACGATTTTGGTGGGAATTTTTTTCCATTTTCTAAGGGGTCTAAAGTGGCTGAAGGGTCTTAAAAGGTCAAAAAGGGTTTAACGTCTGACGGGTCGAGGGGATCTCAGGGGTAAAAAGTGTCTCGAGGATATTCAGGGTCGAAAGTGTTTTAAAGGTCTTAAGGGTCATAAAGTGGTCTATCGTATTTAAAGGTTCTTATAAGTGTCTAAATGGTTCTTAGGGTCTTACAAGGGTTGAAGGGATCTAAAGTGTATAAAGGGTGAAAGTCGAGTGGGTCTAAAAGGGCCTTCAAAGGGTCTAAATGGGTATAAAGCAGTCTAAAGGGTGTAAATGTCTAAGAGGATCGCTAAGACTTTGGTAAAATATCAAGAAGATCGTCGTTTAAATCTGTAGTAAAGAAATTATCACAGGAGTGCAACACGTCAATAATGGGCCAAATGACCGCCTCATAACTGTTTAAGCCTCCTATGTATGTACATCGTGATCATAAATATGATCCTAGAAAGTTTTGTCATGGTTAACCTTGGGAGCTCATTGCAATAAGGTTACAAAAAATACAAATAAATATTTTGCTTTTATATAAAGGGGGGCCATAATGTCCTGTCACCCTCTGTAAAAATTGTGACATTGCCATTTATCAAATGAGCTGATAACATTGAAGGGTTCTACAAGTTCATTTCACACACATTTACAGTACTATTTTGCTTCATTAAACATTTTTCATCATACAAAACAAGCCTTAGGTATCCAGTGGATACGTTTGTGCTCCATCATTGTCATTCCAGAGAATGATTTTGATGTGAACTCAGACACTGACAACAATCTTTTGTTCAATGGTGTAATTGCTTGTATCACCCATGGTTACGTTCACTCAATCTGAAAAAAAAAACGCTAACTAATTAACACTGTACACAAGGACAATCAATGCCACAATTTTTACAAGGGGTGACAAGACATTGTGTCTGTTGTGTTGGATTTTAGTGATTGTGGCTCTGGGGGAATCATGTTTGATGAGCTGCCATGAGGGCAGCGCTCTCGGAGAGTACACTGGCGATCGGAATAAAGGCTTGGGAGCACGAATTCATGTGGAGAGTGGATATGGTGATTGTACCAATTCACATACAATACATTTGGTGACAAGGATGGCTGGTTTACAGTTACCAGCTCCACCTCCCTTCTTGGCTTTTCTGGGGGACGCCTCTTCCGTGACCTCGATGGATTGCAGCTTTTCGAACCTAGTTGGAAGTTACAGGCCGAGACGGTATGGATGTCTCGTACACTCGTAAGATCTTGATTTGGGCACCGATCTTGATTCACTGCTTGGGCACCGAGGGCCAGCATGTATTCGCTCAGCTGACAGCTGATACTTCCACATTTGGAAGTGTGATGAGTGCACTTGGGAGCTACTTTGGTATGCATTTAGTATCACTACTCATTGATGTCGGGGCAAAAGTCTCCATTGTGAGTGACAATCTCTTCCATAAGTACTTTTTGTCGTATCCACTCAACTCTGCGCAATTTACACTTCAAGCCTACGATAACTCCATCATCCGTGAGTTGGGAACGATAACTGTTCCTGTGAACTACAGAGGTATCAAGCTTAACAATTTCATCTTTTATGTTGCAAAAGGCAAGAGCCTAATGGGTGTTAATCTGTTCCACAAGCTTGGGTTTAAACTTTTAGACCTGACTGGTACACACATCCACATGACTGCAGACAAAGACAATGTGTACAAACACCTGTACCCATCCCTGTTTGTTGGGTTTGGGGAGTGTAAGAGTTAAGCATGAGTCACATTTGCTCTACGGCTAGGATACGGCGGCCGTACCCCCCCCCCTGAATTGACAGAAACGTGCGGCGGCCGTAGGGTTTCAGAGGTGGCCTCAGGGTGGCCCTACGCCGTATGGCTATCTTTTACAGGCCGTAGGGGTCTCCGTGGAATTAAAGCGCGGAGTTATAACTTTTTTCATTTCTAGGTTGGCCGTAGCAATTCGACAAGCCGTAGCCATGATGTAGATGTGTTCCACATTGACCGTACGTAGGGCGTACGGTAGGCTTGCGTTATTCGTGCGTTTTCCATAGGCTCTTATCAATGAAAAATGAATTTTGCCAACCCCCCAAAAATTACGGCAGCCGCACTATTTCCACGTTCGCCTTAGGGCCCAACTGCGGTCGCCTTGTGGGCACCTTGAGGCTACTTTGCGTCTGCCTTGAAAATTCTATGGCCGCCGCAGGGACGCCCTAAGGTCACCGTGTGACATCAAATCAAAGACCGTGCGGCACCCCCACGTTTTTGGTCTCCACAATTTCTAAATACCACGTACGGCGACCCAAAAAATAAAAACATATGTGACTGCTACATTGTGTGACCGTGGAAATACTGCGGCCGCTCTATAATTGCTAGTGGCCATAGATTTTTTAGACCCTACGGCCGCCGAGCCAAATGTGACTGAAGCATTACTGTCACGCTTTTCGAATTGATTTTGCGGTTCCACCAGTATCTCAAGGTTTGAGACGTCTACCTTTCTCTGTTCGCGAAGGGGTTTCTAAGGAGCTAAGATGCCTTGAATCAGAGAGCATCATTGAATGTATTGATTCGTCTCCATCCGTGTCGAATTTAATCATTGCACGATGTGAGAATGGAGAGTAACGACTTTGTGTTGATCTTAAGTCAGTGAATATAGCTGTTATTCCTCATAAATACCCACTTCCAACCATCATTAAACTATCTGCTTGATTCCATGGTTCCACAGTGTTCACAAAGCTAGATTTGGGGAGAAGCTACCTACAGGTACCTCTAGCAAAGCAGAGCAGACATTTGACTGCATTTTTGACTCATGAAGGCGCGTTCCAGTCTCGTAGAATGTCATACGGCCTCAGTTCTGCATCAAGTGCATTTCAGAAGATCATCTCTTCAATCCTGTCTGGTATTGAGGGAACCATCAACCTCCTTGATGACATCATCGTCTATGGGAAAGACAAAGCAAAATACAATCAGCGGCTGGATGAAGTGATGTCACATCCAGCGAAACACAACTTCATGCTGATTTAGGGAAAGTGTACCTTTGCAGCATCAGAGATTGACTTCTTAGGATATCATGTGACAGCCAATGGGGTTTACCCGATGCACGACAACATTGAAGCAGTTAGGACTCTTCCTGCTCCATCAAATGCATTATTCCTCAGGACTACCAACTTCTACCTCAAGTTTCTACCCAACTATGCAGAGATCGCTGAACCTCTTCGTTAACTACTGCGCAAGGATGTGCCCTGGGAATGGACTCATACCCAGCAACATGCATTTGTCATGCTGAAGGAGGTCACATCTCTTCCAGTTCTCGCATATTTTGATCCTAATGCAAAAACTACCGACATGACAGATGCATCAGGTACGGCAGTGGGAGCAGTACTTTCACATGGAATCACAGGTAGTGAACAACCTGTGGCATTCACATCTCGCACACTTTAGGAGCCAGAACGTAAGTACTCCACAGGGGAACGTGAAGTGCTAGCATGTATCTACGCATACAAACACTGGCATGTCTATCTGTATGGTAGAAAGTTTATGATCCGCAAAGACCATCAAGCACTGACATTACTACTTGCTACGTCGGGATCTGGACATCGACCACTTCGAATTTACAGGTGGTCAGACCGTCTCTACCATTAATGACTTTGACATAGAGTACTTGGCAGGGTCCCATAATCAAGTGGCAGACATGCTCAGTCGTATAACCCCAGGAGTGAACACCAAGAATGAGGTTATTAGTGATGTTTACGGCTTTGTAAATACCTTTATTGCAAAAGCAACCGCAAATTTAGTCACTCACAATTAGCTCAAATCAAAATCTCAACAGGATGAAATCATGCAAAGACTGTGCAATTTTCTCCAAATGGACTGGCCTCAACGAATCACAGAGGAGCTACAACCCTACTACATGATTTGACATGAGCTCTCCATCTTTGATTAAGCTTGTCTCGCCCGTGGTACCCGTGCGGTGATCCCAAAAGAACTACATCAGCGAGTGATGCATCTCGCTCACAAGGGACATCCCGAGATCATCAAAATAAAACAGAAATGTCACGATTTGGTTTGGTGGCCGGGTATTGACACACGCATCGAACAGTTCGTGAAGATTTGCGAAGCATTCGTCCTGCTCATCAAGGAGCAGGAGATCCACATCCTGCTCCTCTTCAGCCTCCACTATGGCCAGAGAAACCATGGCAACAGCGACAGGTGGACATCTTCGGTAAGGTTTGCATTACACCTCACAACCAGAAGTACTTCATCATAGTCCACGATCTTCACAGCAAATTTCCTGAGATCGCAGCGACTGGCTTGATTACAACTTAGTCCATTATCAGCATCCTGGACAAAATGTTTACAAGATGTGGCCTCCCGAGTCCATTACCTAACTACATGGTATAATCGAACACTTGTTGACCAGTGATATGTCACAGGTAGAAATTTCTGTTTTAAAAGCCCATCTTTTCAGGATGGAAGAGGAAGAGGTGGGATTTGGAGCTCAATGTAGTGGTTTCAGCGCTGCCATATTTCTTATTCTACGAGCAAATACCACCTGTTGCCTTGCTGACGGGGATACTAAAGGGGGGAGGGAGAAAAAGTGGGGGGAAAAGGGAGAGAGGGCTGGGGGGGTGAGAGCAGGGAGAGAGAAGAGGTAGAGGGGAAAGAAGAGCGGAGGGGTGGGGGAAGGGAAGAGAGTGTGAGGTGAAAGGAAGGGAAGGCAGACATGCAGTGGAGTGTAAATTATGATTCATTCCATCTCATCAAAATGATTCTGCAGAGAATAACAGTAAAGATGGAAACAAAATAATGTCTGAAATCCATTTTCTTCCTGTCATACTATTAACCAAGCCTGGAGACAAACGCCACCAGACGCATCCTAAGGCAAGGCGTCTGGATGCAAATTCTGCTCGGACACATCGGAAGACAAACTCCTTTCCGGATGCGTCCAGAGACAAACTCCTGTCCAGACAAATACAGAGACAAACTCCCGTCCAGACATAAACACCACCTGGACACATCTGGAGCCAAGCTTTCCAGAGACAAACCCCTCCCTGACACGTCCGGAGATGAACACCGCCCGGACGCATCCGGGAACCAACACCACCTGGATGCGTCCAGGGCCAAACACTGCCTGGACACGTCCCAAGACAAATACGGCCCGGACACGACCAGGTATTTTTTGAGATCAAATCCAAGATGGTCGACTGGTGGCCATTTTGTTACTTAAACCTATCCCCAACCATTTTTCCAAAATGCATGGAGCAATTTTGTTCAAACTTGGCACATGCACAACAGTACACAATGGCATACATCTGCACCTAACTTTATTTCGCGATCTGATCAAATATGGCCGACTGGTAGACTGTTGGCCATTTTAGTTGTAAATAAATATGGGCTGGCCCTATAACTCCATGCAACAAAATTACTAAAACAACGGGGGCCATGACATTGTTTGTCTTTTTTACCTGTTTCATAAAGGTTACAGGGAAGAATTAGGGGATTATAGACCTGTTAGTTTGATTTCAGTTGTGGGGAAGGTATTGGACATGTTAATTAAGGAAGAGGTAGGGAAGCATTTGATTAAATGAAATCTCTTGAAAGGTGGTCAGCATGGTGGTCAGCATGAAAGGGAGATCTTGTTTGACCAAAAATTTATTGGAGCTCCATGAAGTAGTTTCTGTTTTGATGGATGAGGGAAGTTCTGTGGATGTAGTGTATCCCAAATTTCAGAACTCATTTGATATGGTACCACAAAGGAGGTTGTTAGCTATGGTGAGTGCTTGCAGAGTGGCTAACTTGATTGGAAACCGGCTTAGTCATCGGAAGCAAAGAGCGCTTGTGAGTGGGAGGATGTCTAGCTGGGGGTTGTGTGAGCAGTGGGGTACCACAGGGATTGGTACTGGTATCATTGTTGGTCTCATACCGCTATCACCAGAGGGGACTATAGGTTTGCACTCTGTCTGTCCATCCATGTGTGTATCAGTCCGTCTGTCCCACGTGTGGTTTTTCAGACTTTTTCCCCATACCTTTTAACATACTCGTCTGAAATTTGGTACACGGCTTTACTATGATAAGCTACAGAACAAGTTCGAGTTTCACGGCATTTTGTCAATTTTTCACAGAGTTATGTCCTTGTAAAACTTAGAAAATATCACATATTAAACACATGGATCAGTTGTCAGCTGCCCTGACTCCACCGCACTGCTTTACATCCATTGGCCATTTGCCAATTTGCCAATTTCATTTTACCTAAATACCCATGTGGTCCAACTATCGGGGAATTTCACCCTCGACGGAACTCGTACGAAAACGAGCCGCTTAGCACGCTCGTTCCTTGTGCGATTCCGAGCGGTTGAATCGCCAAGAACCGTCGGTTCAAATGTCCCATTAGTGCCGTAACTGCTTTAACTAATTCTCAATCACACATCATGTCGAACCAATGAAAGAAACACAAAACGAGCTGATATATTGAACAAATAGGGATATTTATTTACAATAGGCAGGGAGGGGAACACAAAGAGCAGAAATAAACCGACTATTGAGAATGCAATTATATTCAACACAAAGCACTTGACAGTTTACTACTTATTAGATGGGCGCCACACACACACACACACACACACACACACACACACACACACACACACACACACACACACACACACACACACACGCACACACCCAAAAATGATCGGACCAGCTGGTCTTTATTGAGACCTATCTTGGACCTGCCCGCCTCGTGCGGTCTTCAAGGACCACGTTCTCGGGGCCGAACTGGACCCCCAGGACGATCCAAGCGAGTGAAGCCGGCAGGGCGATGGCTGGCGGGAGAAGACCCTCCGTGTGCAGACACTTTCCAGAACTCGTGCGCGACCAGAACGACAGGAGAACCAGCGGAGAACGACAGGAGAACAACGCCCGGAGAACCAACAACACAGAACACGCAGACCGCGCCTATATTTATACCCCCCTCTTCGGAAGGTGGGGGGGTTCGCCTTCTCGCGACCCTCCCTCTCTCTCACTGGCTGGTTTTGGCGTGCAAATTAGCTCTTTGTCTCTCTCACTGGCCAAAACGGGTGGCAAGCTCCTTGATTGGCCCGGGGGGGGGGCGTGGTGACGTCACGCGGAGCCCTTTCCTCCGGTCGAGGGCCCGGATTGGCTGAGTGGCGGTCACCCCACCCGCTGCACGCCGATTGGTCGAGGGCCACTGCGCGGATCCTCCCTGAACTCCGCCTTCTTCCAAAGGACCGCCCCTCACACAGTCGGGGAAGTTGAGCAACATGTTTCTGCAGGGGCTCCGCCCACCCCTGATGTCAGCCAGAGCGAGGTGAAGGTGAGGGTGATGCGGTGTCGTCGGCGTTCATGTCGGTGGTGTAAAAATAAACGAAAAGAAAACCTGACTCTTAAAATAACTCAACAGCGCAGGAACATTTAATTACCCAATAGACTAGGGTCAGGACTCTAACTGGCAACATGTACTTACCGATATAACTGATCTAAAGGACCTGTATGTTGTCTGCTCATGGCTTCCAGATTCGCAACAATATTTTTAGGTTATACCAGAGCATCTTCTTTGAATGATCAACTGTCCAGCAGAGATGGTCTATTGTTCATTTTATTTAATCTTTTTGGTTCCTCTCACTGAGGAAGGGTTATCTGATACCTGAAATGATATCCCTGGATCCACCTTCTGATTGTTCAGTAAAACATGAAGCTGCAGCTCTTCTTTGATCTGCACAAAGAGGACATCCTCTCATTCTTCAGCAATTTACGGACAATGGTTTGATTCACTCAGGTTGAAGTCTTCCAAGTGTGACCACTCCCTCATTGACATGAAGCAATTTGACAAAACTTTTAATTTTTTTCAAAAACCTGCTGATTGGGATGTTATTTATTGGGGTGATTGGGGTGAAATTTGAAGAGGATATATTCGTATGCAGCCTGTGGCTACTTGGCTGCATCATTTTCTGGGAGCACATCTGTGCCACTGTTAGCAACATACTGGAACTCATTTTGCCAACCTCAGAAGGATGACAGGCTGAGTCAAACCTACTTGGTGGGAATTCAACAGCCCGACAAGGAGCTTGAACCCTCGACCCGAGAATCTTAAGCCAAGCACTTTAACCATTAAGCCACTTAACCATTAAGCCAACCATCCATCTGCCTTCCACATGCGTGCCGAGCACAGACGTGGGCGGGGCTTCCATCGCCTCAGATCGGAGCCCTCGCTCCAAAAAAGGGCACGGAGTGCTTCCTCTGCCCAATGAACCAAGGGCGAGCATCACATGCGCACCCAAGACAATGAGAAGCCAGAACACCCAGGAATAATTGGGGTGGTGAGCAGTCGGTCTGTGTGGCTTGGTCTTGGTCGTGGTTCAAGTGGCTTGGTCGTGGTTCAAGTGGTCTTGGTATTGGTGGTCGTGTGGTCCGTCGAGTGAGAAGGGTTCGTGTCTGGGCTCACCGCCATTGCTCCTGTTTTGCCACACGTTGGGCGCCGTATCCTCGTTGCCGAGTCTGGAGTCTCAGCTGTTCGCCATCCAGCTCCCACGGACCACGGGTCCCACACGTGGAGTCGCGGGCCTAACCGCACGAGGTGGCCAGGTACCGACAGGACCCTGGTCCCCAGCTCGCCTTTCCCTCCTGGGCTGAGGGGCCGAATAAAGACCCACGGGGTCCATTTCTTTGTGTGTGTGTGCGTGTGTGTGTGTGTGTGTGTGTGTGTGTGTGTGTGTGTGTGTGTGTGTGTGTGTGTGTGTGTGTGTGTATCTGTGGCGCCCGTCCTGTAAGTAGAGACTGTTAAGTGCCCGTGTTCATTGTAAATTGCATTTCTTTTATTCGGATGACTCTGCTCTGTGTCTCCCTCCCTGTTGTAAATAAATATCTGTTAAATGTTCCAGTTCGTTGCCTGTGGTTTCTACCATTGACCCAACACGGTGCGGGCTTGAGAAATAGTGAGGCCGTTTGGGCCGTAAGTTGTCATTGGGACCGGCGTGGCTCTGGTAACTCCCGCTCGGTACGCCGGACCCGAGTCGGTACATACGACTCGGTTCGGACAGAGTCGGCTGAGGGTGTGGTTTCCCCAGTAGCTGGACGGCGTGAGTACTTCGGTAAATTGGAATAGACAAGTGGACCCTACCTCACGCCGTCGAAATATTGGCGACCACGGTCCTTTAAGTGGCCCGTCAACTCCTGAGTTATCCGGGGTGACGACCTTTCACGGGGTGACGTTCGGAAGGAGACGGCCCAACTGCTCCGTCTGACTTTCGTCCTCACGACCGAACCCAGCCCACAACAATATAGCATGATATTTCAAAAATGTATTGGGCCCGATATGTTCATGTGGATCAGGCATTACGTGGCGGAGGTATATGCTCTACCGAGTGCCCTTGTCGTTTTTTTTTTATATCTGGATTCAGCTGCGATAATTTTCTATATATATCTCTAACATTCACCCAAATAATTTGTGTTTCTAATTAGTGATCAAGATCTCTTCAAACAACAAAAATAATTTTGAATCACAACCGGCCTCATTGTGCTGTTGGGTCCTGACTATAGTACATTTTGCGACAGTTCAGAAAGCGAACGGTCACTGGAGAATGTTCCGAAAAACAAAAATAATGAAAATAAAGAAGAAAAAATCAATATTTTCCATTTGTACAGTCTTGTACCCATCCCACCAAAGATGGGTTTAATGTTCCAGTAAATACACAATAACGGTTATACAATCATCGCAGAACCAGATGGCAGTATGGCCAACAGCGATTCTGTGCACTCACTGGTGATTACTTTTCCAGATGAACCACAAAAAAGGTCTTTTGAGCAATTGCAGACAAAACATTAAAGAAGTCAGCACGGTGTCCAGCAGAAATTGGATGTAGAGGATACATCATGATAGTCCTTCTGTGTACATCAGAGGAAGTAATGCTGGTGTTATAGAAAGGTCACGCTCGGTGACCTTTGTGATATTGTGCTTGGATATATAAGGTCACCTTATATAGGAAAGAATATTGCTCCATTAAATAAGGAGGAGGGTTTATGGATTTCAGGAATTCGTTCTATGAGAAAGGATGACAGCGGAGAGGATAGTTTCCATGAGAGGACAAAAGATGATGTGGAGACATGATGGAAGCATTTTAGATTTTAAAAAGGGATGAACAGAATAAATGTGAATGTTTTTGAAAATTGTGGGATGGGACAGAACTTGGAGGTATCGTTCTTCTTCTTCTTCCTTTTCTCCTTCCTCTTCTCCTCCTTCTTTTTCTTCTACTCCTTCTCCTTCTCCTTCTTCTTCTCCTTCTCCTTCTCCTTCTTCCTCTTCTTCTACTCCTTCTCCTTCTTCTTCTTCTTCTTCTTCTTCTTCTTCTTCTTCTTCTTCTTCTTCTTCTTCTTCTTCTTCTTCTTCTTCTTCTTCTTCTTCTTCTTCTTCTTCTTCTTCTCCTTCTCCTTCTCCTTCTTCTCCTTCTCCTTCTTATCCTTCTCCTCCTCCGTTGATGCAGTGCCCCGAATAGGTTAAAGCAGTAATTTGGAGTTTGGCCGGGGTGCCGGCAACATCTCACTGCCTACAGGTTGTCGATGAAGATAAATTACACCAGAACCAAGTTGAGAGTCCTCAGCATAGTTCGGCAATAGTTTGTTTAGAAAAGTTACAGTAACTGAAATACAAAGTGGATAACTTCCCGAGGTAACGAAAATTGCTGGGTACAGGTAATCTGAGCCACGTGTGTTTGTCCCACTTCACGACTTACATCCATGCCCTACCTACCTATCACCCTCTCCTTTTTTTCTGATGTGGGCCTCCTCCATCAATTTTTCTTTGCTTTTCCCTCTTTCACTTTGGTCGAAAAAAAATCCGACAAAACAGCCATTGATAACAGGTGACAATGTTGAGGAGACACGTTCGTGACCACACTGTGTAGTCGTGTGCTGCAAAATTCGTCTTCGATTCCAACGAAGCATTATATAAGAGTGCGTTGTAATGTGAAGGTTGCCGTGCGTAGTGGCGTGTGCCTGTAATCCAGCTACTCAGAGACTTGGGTTTGGGGATCGCTTGAGGATGGCAGCTTTGTGCTGTGCTGCACTAGATGGTGTGGAGCAGCCAGGCTGATATGGCAGCATCCAACTCAGATTGTCAGGTCAGGCCATATCAGATCAGATCTGTGACTTGCTACAGGTATCATGTTAAAACCTGCGCTATCTGTTCATGGTTGAGTGTTAGCAATGCCACTAAACAAGCTCCCCCAACCAGCTCCTCCTGGTGAGGAAGGTGTATGGATATGAACATGCAGCAGGACAACAAACAAAAAAAAACTTGTCAAAGGGCAGAGGAATTCCATGTGAGCCAACGGCCATCAATATCTGGTGCGCAACTGCGTCTGCGGATGTCCTCCTGCAGTGGGTAACCTTTCCTAGGAAGTTGTTGGCAGGACTTGCACTCCGGCCACCATAAAAACTCTTCACTCCACAAAAACACACTAAATGGTGTTTGGTGGTGTGGTGCTGAGGTGTTGTCCACCAGATGGCAATCTAGTCTGGTTAACCTGAGGTGGTCCCTTCAGGTGGGTGTTTGGGATGTCTTATCCCAAAGAGATGGGGATGGGCCAGGCATGTGCCTGGGGGATGTCCAGATGGAGGCCCCTGGAGTACTTGCGGAAAGTGGACGTAGCGATGTGCTGTGGCGCATGCTCCCTATGTATGTACATATACATGTGAAGGTAGAGCTCAGGTTAAATGAGAAAAAAGGCCTTTGTCTATCTAATTTTATCATATTTCCTTCCAAGACAGTCATTTTACCAGGTGTGATGAATATAGATGAGATAGTTAGCACAGCTATCAGAAAGTCTGAGGCATGATTGGCAATGACTTTACGACATCATTTAACCGCTCGCTTTCTACATAATACCGATTCCATCTGCTGGCATTAGTTGGTGGACATCAAAGATCATACAGTGCCTTGCATGAAGAGTAGGCTAGATATCGCCAACAATCTGTCTAGATTTCAAATTTTTGCCTGGACTGTGGCTAGCAAGCAGTCTGGTCTTCTTGGAGGTTCCTTGACACCAGGTCCCACTGCATGCGATCTTGCAGTGTGGTTGCTGTCTGGGCAGCAAATTCTGCAGGACAGACAAGTTGACCAGGTTGTGTGTATGTTTCATGTGTATGAACGACCTTCTTCGGATACGAAGGGCAACGTTACCCATGCGTCCCTTGTTGTCCATCTCCGTTTATTCCCCCTCCCCCTCGGCCCCAATGTTGTCATTTCGACTTTCTCTTTGTGACGTTCCTTTTGTTTTGTTGTGTCCTCATCCATTCTGAGTTCTCGCTCCACCACGAGCCTTAACTCTACATACAAACAAAATATAAACTGGTCAAGGTTCTTACTGCATGCGACAAACAACCCATGGAGCAAGATATCATTTGAGTCACTGGACGGATTATTTTTGGTGTTTAGTTAACATTGCAGTCAAAGATCGGGATCTATGCCTTTTTTTACATCTTCATAAGCATCTAAATCGTGTCCTGACTTGCAGGTATAGAGATTTAGTGTAACATGTCTATTTGCTAGAGCACACAACTGAAATGTCCTGACAGTGTGTCTCCTGCCCCACAAACTTTCTGCCACAGATTCGTTAATCCCTGAAGCACAACCTTCGAAGAACACGTTCAAAGTCATTTTCTGGTTGGGATACTTCAGAAGCTGCCTCAACCCAATCATATATCCGCATGCAAGTCGTGAGTTTAAGCAGGGCTACTTACGGGTGATTCGATGCTGTAGCCAATATTAAACAGAATCAGTGCTTACATTCTCAGCCTTTTCCTACGTGACATCAATGTTGTCCTTGAACCTATTCTTATGGAATTACACGGAATGGAGTGGCAGCATAGACGGTGCACAGACGATGTGTTGTTGCATCTGAGCTCCAAGAATCGGACATGCGGAATTTCCATGATGTGAAAAGTGACGAGGGCACACCAACAACAATGACAACCGATATTTAAGGGTTATGGAAGACTGTAAACTTTGGCCTCGTTTTTGTATCATAACAAAGAAATCTTCCATCAATCCAAAAATACGAGGAAACAATTGCAGCTCCCAATGCCAAAATTGAAAGGACGATGTCCTGTTACTTCCATTTGTTCATGTTTCTATGGTTTCTATTGTTGAGTTTTAGATGGAGAAGATGGATGGTCCAACATGGTTGTGCAGAGGATTGCACATACATTTAAGCTGTATAATCATGGGTTGGATTCCTGACTCGACTATATAATTGCTGGATTGGTGCTTTGCACGCAGGGAGTTGCACCACAGAGTGTGCCGTCCCCTGGATGGACGTTCAGCTGGGTGTCCTGTCTGCTTTAATTCGCTGGCAGACATGAAAGATCCCATGGAGTCTTTTGCAAAGAGTAGGTGAGCACCCTCAATAAATTACGAATTCCAGACCTGGTAACCACTGGAGGGCAAAGGCAAACCACTCATGTAATATGCAATGGGGCTACTTTTGGCAGCACTGAACATGCCTTGGGTAGTGCGGGGGAGTGGGGGGGGGAGGGGGGAGAAGGAGGAGCAGGAGGTGTTTGTGTGTGTGTCAGTAACATGAGTAAAATATGCTAACAAGGCCACCTTCTGGACCAAGTAATTGGGAATGATGTGTAATGCTTCAATACACTTTACAAAAGGCTACCATGTCCTAAATTTGGACTGCTGACTGTTGATCTTCTTCTCTTATGCCTGAATGTGCTTCATATTTACCAAACTCAAATCCTGCAACACACTTCTCCCTTGACTTCCATGAAGGGCAATAAAGTTTTGATTACATGTGTAACCAAAAGGTCTTGACACAGTAAAGTAACCACTGGATGTGGCATTCTGAGTTTTATTTATGTCACAGTAAAGGTCAGTATCCTGCAGTTGTTCAGACTGCCATATGACCTTTACCTTCAACATATCTGGATAGAGTGTAAATAAAGAAAATGTGCCCCCATCTACGCTCCATCCAAAAAACTCAACATCATGAAAATCAGAGTAAAATTATTCAAGTTATGATCAAAAAGGTGTTTTTTTTTAATTAGGTCACAATCTGAAAAAGGTAGGTCAAGGACATGAAACAAATATCAAGTGCAGAACTTCAGTGGAGATCCACTATTATGATGCAAAATCATGTTGGAAGGCCAAAATTATTTGAGATTCCACATTGTAGTATAGGCTTTGGGGGGGGGGGGGTGTTTGTGTACATGACTCTTTTAGAGTGTCACCCTATTTTTTTTTGTTCTATATGCCAAGACCTTCATAAAAAGTTTGGGTAACACCTCCAGATCAAGTACGTTTTCCTGTAGGGTCCATCTTGGATTCGCAGTTGGCTACCAGCAAACTACAATTGAACCAAAATGCCCATATTGGGTTTAGATGGAATAAATCATAAGTTAATACTCATAAATTATTAATTTTGATTTACTTCAATTACTTATGCATTGCTTAACACATTTTAGCATGATTTATTCTCTTAAAACTTTTTTCACAGGAGAAAATGACCATATTTTATGTAATTTTAGTCAAAAATAGTCAAAAATAGCTTTCAACTTGAAAGTTAGTTGCAGCAAGAAAAGACATAGCGTGGTTGGATTCACTTATACGATATTTTGTGTACAGTTGTTTGTAGGATTTGTTATCACAGCTAATACAGTTCACAACTCGCAATCCTGTTGCTGTAGTATCTGCATTAGGTTGGCGGCGAACTGCCTGGGAGCGAGAGCTTCTACCTTCAGTTTTGTTCTGCTGAGAAAAAGATGAGTCTTGGCATGGAACTAGATTCTTCTTAGTTATTCTGTCAAGAACTGTCTTCATAGTGTACTTCTTGTAACTTTCTTTAGTCACATGATAACAAAACCCATCTCCTTCAACAAGCTTTAGTCTTTTGGAAACATGGTCATTCTGTATGCCACTGGCTTCCCGTATCCTTTTACAGCCATTGCTTGTGCTTGCTGTCTTATCATCGCCTACTTTTTGGCAGATAATACATTTTGTTGCATCATAACAGAGGTCTTGAGATGACTTTACAAGAGTTACAGACTCCATAATTGGCACTTTATCCAACTCTTCACAACCCTGAAAAAAAATAGGATATTATTAGTACTACATGTTGTACATACTAGGGGAATTGGAGGCACAACCACACACTTAAAGTAAATTTAATTGGACAACTACCTATTTGGAATCAATGCTAGTTTTAATTTTGGCAATTGTATATGACCCCCGTCTCCTCAGGGACATAACAGGTAAATACATGTAAACTATTGTGCACATTCTGGATGAGGCACAACCACATACCAGTGTGTGGCTGTGTCCCAGGCCTGGGGAACAATCACACACTGGTATGTGGTTGTGCCCCATCCATTTACATGTATGGTTGTGCCCCATGTTACATGTGTTCATGTTAATGGGGGTCTGTTTTTGTTTTATTGTTTAGGCAGAAAACATGTCATGATAGTTTCCATTCCATTCTTCCCCAACTTCTGATAATGTATAATCTATCATTTTCTTCATATTCATATGTATCCTAGATATGATTTGACAAGCTGATACGTTTAATATGTGCATAATAATAGTTGACCTTGAAAACATAGGCTAAGGTCAAGGTATTGGAAACCAAATCCATTCAATTCCTTGCGCTTAAATTTTTTTTATTTTATGATATTTAATTTATATTTCTATGTGTTCTCGATCAAATTTTATGACATTAGACAATTTGTCTATTTATAGATAGAATTGGGGGATTCCCTCATTTTGGGGATCAGATAGAATTGGGGGATTCCCCCATATGGGAGATTCCCCCATTTTGCTTTGAAATTTAAATATTTTGATCTAGATTTCACAATTATTCATTAAAATATTTCATTTTAAGAGATACAATTATTCTTTGATATTTCATGTACAACTTTTGACCATTATATTGACTTAAAATCAAAGGTGATCCATTAAAATCTTACCTTTTGTTTGCAGCATTGTTTTCTCATCTTTTTCTTGAAAATCCAGTTGCCAAGAGGAAGTGACATCATAGTTAACCTCACTGTGACATCATAGTTTACCTCACTTAGGTATCCCCAAAAATGACATCATAGACTTTCATATCCCTGTAATTTACTTTAAAATGGTCTGAGGGCTTAGGTATGTATTATACACTAATAGGAAATCACATATGGGGAATCATTTTGTCACCTGATATTTGACCTTAAGTGAAGGATTCAAGGTCAAATAGACCCTCAACAGTGTTCCCTTTGTAAAAAAAAAAGATGTCCTTATCTTTCTAAAAAAAATGGTCTGACGGCTCAGTTACATTTATGTGTTATGAATAAAATGGGAAATAACATATGGAATCTTTTGGTTACATAGTGGTTGGCCTCGAACAATGGGGTCAAGGTCAAATGGACCCAAACAGCATTGTCATTACAGTATTACCTTTATTGAGGAAAAGCCCATATCATTCTAAACATGGTGTGATGGCTCGAAATAAAATATGGAAATTTTTTGGTACTTGACCTTGCCCCGGTATGTGGTTGTGCCCCAAGTTCCCCTACATCTAATTAAGATGAGTGTCTCAAGATAGTCTCTGTAGGATTGAAGCATATGCACATCACTGTTTTAGACCATTAATTAAAGCTTCAATGTTAAATCTTGTCTACTTTTCATTATTTTAGCAGTCATTTTGAGTAAAATCTTGGGATTATGATAATTAGATCAGCTAAAAAAAATACAAAAATGTAACCAATGAATTCCTTGGGGTCAATAAACTATATTTAGTCTAAAAAAATCAACTTTCCATGGCATTTAATTAAGGAGATATCATCATTTGATGAAATACCGCAAAAGTGGCCATTTTGGGGTAGGGGTGACTTTGGTTTACAATGAGCTCTGTTGTCATCACACATAGCCTGATTGTGAGAATATGAAAATTGAATTGCTCAGAGACCTTAATAATGAAACTTTTGGCCAAATTTTATAGCTCTACTTACAATATTAAGTCATTCAGAGACCATCAAACTTTGAGCTACTTTCAAGTTGAAAGCTATTTTTGACAATTTTTGACTAAAATTACGTAACATATGGTCATTTTCCACTGTGAACCAAGTTTTAAGAGAATAAATCATGCTAAAATGTGTTAAGCAATGCATAAGTAATTGAAGTAAATCGAAATTAATAATGTATGGATGCTTAATAATGATTTATTCCATCTAAACCCAATACAGGCATTTTGGTTCAATTATAATTTGCTGGAAGCCAACTGCGAATCCAAGATGGACCCTATAGAGAAAACGTACTTGATCTGGAGGTGTTACCCAAACTTTTTTTGAAGGTCTTGGCATATAGAACAAAAAAAATTAGGGTAATGCTCTAAAAGAATCATGAACATAAACACCCCCCCATCCCCCCGCAGAGCCAGGAGTATTGGCAAAATTGGGCAATGACAAAACATGTATTTTTTATATTTTTTTGACCTTGACCTTTAATTCGGAGGGGTTTGGTGTAAAGTGCAAATATGCCTTGCTCTCGGCTATCGAGCGAGGACAATTTAGTTTCGATTGGACAAGCTTTAGTCAAGTTTTGGTGAAAAATGTTAAAATGCCTATAATTGGGTCATGACCTTAAAATTAGGTCAAGGAGAAAAAAAATTAATGTCAAACCCACATAGTTTTTATTCCATTAATGATGCAAAATTTCATTCCAAATGTCCCTGCAGATACAGCTCGGAAATTGATATCGTTCGGAAATTTGGAATGTTGGGAGTAAAGGAAGAAAATATTTTTTTTATAAATGGTGGTTTTGTACTCCTGGGGGGTCTAAGAAAAGTGTAGTATCATTAAAAATTGAGGGTGCTAATTGTAGAAACAAACTTTAAGACAGCAATCAGCCTTCCCACGTGTTTAGAGGAGGCTTAAAGGGGAACCCAAACGCTCACACCACCTCGATCCTAATCTAACCCTTGGAATCCTACAAAATAGATATGATGTGTCTTTTACCGATTTATAAAGTAGGTAATTTTGCGATTAAAAGTCGAAATCTTCTTCTTCACGATTAGCTGTGACGTCGCATCTGGGAGTCGACCGCCATATCCGTATTGTCTGCTGGTTACATCTCGGTATGATTTAACTCAAACGGAGAATAATTTTCGATTTTACACAAACATGCCGAGTCGATGCATCCTTGGTGGTTGCAGTAATACAAACCGAGATGGTTTCTTGCTGCACCAATGGCCAAAAGACCTTAAGTTTGCCAGAAATTGGACGAGGTTTGTCCGAAATACCGAAATGTTCACTTTTGTGCTCGGAACATTTTACAGAGCACTGTTATGATACAACAGAGATGGCTCGATCTTGTGGTTATCGACCATGATTGAGAGAGGATGCCATCCCCATGATTAAGTGGAGGAAACAGCAGTCACTCAAAACTAACACCAACTCTACCAAGCTACCTACACATGTACACAGACAATTTGAGCGGTGAATCAAACACCTGTGTTTGCCTGCCGTTGACCGATCTCACCTTTGTCAACACCCAACTTGACAGTGGAACATGGCACGGACACAACACAGCACGGAAACTGTATGGATATGGCATGACATGACTACAGACACTATGGTGGGACACGGCACAACCACAGACACGATGGTGGGACATGGCATGACACAACGGTGAGACACGGCACAACCACAGACACAACAGTGGGAAACGGCGCGACACGGCAGGGACACGACCGTGGGACACAGTTCGACATGGCACGGACATGACACTGCAAGGACAAGACGGTTATACATGGCACAGGCACGACTGCAGACAAAAACGGCATCCCGGGAAATTATGAAATGGGACGATGCCGAAATATGCAGGACACCTGGTCAGCCTGCAATGGTGGGACAAATCATTCGTCGCCTATTTTGTTGGTTGTGTCCGAGTGTGCATGGGCAGTGTCCATGCTTAAAACGATTCATCTCCATAATTCTCCCGAAACCATTTCCATAACCAATTTTGTCTCCAATGGTTTCTTCAAAATCCCACTGATCAGATTCAATATATTGAGAACCTTCAGAGTTGCTCATGACGGTGGAATCAGTATCGTAATCCGAGCTCGACATGTGCTGTTTCTCTATGTAAAAGTGCCACTTGGGTCAAGGTGGGTTCTCATTGTGACGTCACTGGCGAAAATCGATACCTTAGGGGTTTTTCCCGGCACTTTGTGATTGGCAAAAATATTTCAATTTTTTATTTCCCCTCTCCCTTTAACTAGAGAGTTCATCGAACACCTTACACCACACAGTCTTGAGATGATATCATAATAATAATAATCATAATAATAATAATAACAATAATGTAACGAGAAAAATATATAATACAAAAAGGCCATGGACAGGGTGTGCGAGCGGCCAGTTTCATTGGTTATGATGACGTAAAATGAGGTAACATTTTGTCCAAGTCCCGCTTAAATGGAAGCGTTTTGAAAGTATCCATAAGGTAATTTTGTGTTCTGCAGTATTCAATTATATAATTCAATCTAAATAAAATGAAGATTTTAAGGGTCGTAGAAAAAAAAAAGTTTTGAAAGTTTACCGCTGGCTTGCTGGACAGCCGATGTTCAAAAGGTATGCAAACTCCCCCTTGTGCTGTGTAGCCTGGGTTTGTGGGACTATAATTTTGTTGAGTCAGGGGGCTTGCCAGGGGGTTTGAAGCCAGGGGAAACCAGCAGTAAATTGTCACCCTAGTGTTTCACAGGCAGGGTCATTCATCAATGTGTATACCATCCCTCGGATGTACTTTGTTGAAGTGGAGGATCCATCTATCTGTATTCGTTGCTGGTGGACATTAAAGATCCGATGGTGTCTTTCTCAAAGAATAAGTGACGTAGTGCTGCCACCCTGAACAAATTATTGCCACAGTCGAACACCATACCTGGAAAGCCGGAACACTTAGGCCAGAATTGTGTCCCCCAATCAATCTTCTGATTCTTATTCTTCTTCCGTTTGCCAGCTTGGCTGCCAGGTAGCTATAATTTTTTGTTGAGGCACAGCTGTGCCTCTGATGCTGTGCCCCTATACCAACACACTGCTAATCATTTCGCCGACCTCAGAAGGATGACAGGCTGAGTCAACCCTACCTGGTGTTAATTCAGCAGCCAACGGAACTCGAACTCAGGACACTAAGATCCCAAGCCAGCAACCCTAACCACGAAGCCCAGACTAGACAAGGTGGGAATAATTACAATTAGTGCCGACGGTGCGTTAAAGACAAAGGATATAGTGGTCGGCACAAATAATATCCTCATCAGTGGATTCAGCATTCGGTTTTGCTACCTGTGAAGCTTAACCGATATACACAGGTGAGAAGGCAGGTGGGAATAATTTCCTGGAAATTTTATTTCTTATACATTCTGCACAATGTGTTGGACATAATATTCTCAAGAAGTTATACTAGTCATCTTGTTTACACCGGATAATATGTACCAGAAAATATAAATATTTAAATCGAACTTTGAAAGTCATTGAGTCATCCACGGGTCATGGACGATGCTGCTCAGAAAATCAGAGCCTACAAGACAAAGTTAATTCCGACTGAACATTCTACCCTTTTGAAAAAGTGATTGCAGCAAAGACAGATCGCTGCTTGGTGCCACGGGGATTGGAGCTAGGGGGCTTGGAGCTAGGGGGCTTGGTGTCAAGGGGCTTGGAGCCAGGGGGCTTGGAGCTAGGGGGCTTGGAGCCAGGGGGCTTGGAGCAAGGGGGCTTCATGCCAGGGGGCTTGGAGCTAGGGGGCTTGGTGCCACGGGGCTTGGAG
The DNA here is from genome assembly GCF_056783735.1 of Eptatretus burgeri. Taxonomy (NCBI): domain Eukaryota; kingdom Metazoa; phylum Chordata; class Myxini; order Myxiniformes; family Myxinidae; genus Eptatretus; species Eptatretus burgeri. Next base: position 16,331,896 of record NC_140961.1, on the reverse strand, counting down.
CCAGGGGGCTTGCTGCCAGGGGCTTGGAGCTTGGGGGGCTTGGAGTCAGGGGGCTTGGTACCAGGGGGCTTGGAGCCAGGGGGCTTGCTGCCAGGGGGCTTGGAGCTAGGGGGCTTAGTGCCAGGGAGCTTGGATCTAGGGGGCTTGGAGTCAGGGGGATTGATGCCAGGGGGCTTGGAGCCAGGGGGCTTGCTGCCAGGGGGCTTGGAGCCAGGGGGCTTAGTGCCCTTCGAATGGTCGCCAATGTCACACCGACAACCTTGATCGACCCATGAAGTTGACGTCACACTACAAGGAACAACAAGGATATCAGAATCAGTTGGAGGCCATTCGGCCCATCATGCCTGCACCACACCAATGAACCAGATTAAATAATTCCGTGAAAACGATTTGATTTCATTGGGGTGACGGTGGTAAGAGTTTACCTTGATCACATAAACACAGTTTGCCTTGATCACCTGATTCACCTGCCACTTTGAATTGTTTCCATGGGGGAGGGAACCCCCCCCCCCCCTGCAGATTGCTGTTGAACACATTTGCGTTTCGACACCGCAATTTCCTCTGCTCTTTCGACGTGGACGCCTCCATGGATCATGATGGAAGGAAACCAAAAACACAATAAAGTATTCCTCCTAATTTAGAGGCTAATTGGAGAAGGATCAGTCAAGCAGAAGGACCATGGAGTCACGAGATGGACTCATGTATCCAACATTCGACCCGCGTGCCTGTGATCGTGTGATATATATGATGCATAAGCTCATGGTGGAGGGAACTGTTAAGGTTCAAATCCCACATACCATATTTGTCCATGTCTATGAATGTCCTTAGTTGCAATTCATATAAATAGCACACTGATGTCTACAAATCTTTGTCCTGTGTGTGATACATACAGAAGTTCCTCCATGAGTCTGACATCAATCAATCTTCGATAATAAAAATAAACATTCAAGACAATGTTTGGTGATAATGTCAATGAAGTACATGTTATATAAATGTGTGTTCCATTGTCATAGTTTAATCTGACAAAAGTTTAAAACATAACCTTTACCTTGGAGCCGTCATGCTGAGCATCACCTGGAGATGCTCGGAGACGCATCTCCTGGTGGAGTACCTTAGAGGTTATTAGGGGAGAGTTGTTTTCAAAACCCAATTTCATTGCAGGTGCTGCAGGGAATGTTGTGGCAGACAAAGGAACAGCAGGTGGGAACTCATTCATTCATCATTCATTCCTTTCCCCCCATGTTCACTCTGTGAGATTGGAGCATTGTGTGTTCATGAACAACTGGGGAACTTGCTGTGAATCCACTTTCCATCTATCCATCCATCCCTTCCATCCATCTCATCCATCCTTTCCCTCCATCCATTCTCACCACCTCTTCATTTGTCCTCGCTCCACCCCCATCCTCTCTCTTGTTTCCAGCAAACAAGAGATCCTCCTTCTCTCACTCCTCTTTAAACTTTAATGAAGTGATAAACAATCGGTGGTTGTAATAAGTTCCCACAGGTGGTTGTGTTGTAGTGTTTGTGTTGTGTTTTGGGGCTGGAGTGTCGGATAGTGTGCGGGTTGGGTGGATGGGTACTTTTTTGGCGGTTGGAGCTGCTGCTGGGTTCAATTCTGTGGTTTAAATTTTGGGATTCAGCTCACGTTGAGAGATTCTGGGCCTTATTGCATTGTGGTTGTAAAACGTTTGCTGAAATTAAATAAAGGCTTGAAACACTGGTGCCTCTGGGCATTTATAAACATTTCAGCCAGCTTGGTCTCTTGCCCGAAGCCGGGTTTCAGGGTTTGAATTGTGGGGCTTGGCGGTGGTTCTAGCAACTGGAGGGGTGTTCGTTTTTCCGGTTCACGCGTTCTTTGGCACGCCGGGCATCTTCAGGCAGTGTTGTACCCCCTCAGAGAGATCCAGTTCGACAGATGGTAAGCAAGGTGGCAGCTGCTGTTCAAGTCATCTACCTCAAGGAAAGCCCATGTTATAATCTCTTTAATATGGCAGGTGCTGTTTGAAAGTGATGGGTGCTTTTGCTATCCTGTTTCAACGTCCTGTTTCAACATACCCCCCATATCGTTCAATCCTGTACTAATGCCGGCAGACGGGATGAACCCCCCTCCCCCCCCCCCGCTTCCCCTCAAGGCCCCCTCCCAAATGCAAGTCTACCCCCCCTCCATCAAGTCCCACCACCAAACACAAGTCCAGAACACCCCCTTCCCTTCCCCACTTCCCCCTCTTTGCTACCCCCATCCTCTTCACTCTCCCCCTCCCCTTTATTGTTCCCACACCACTTTCTTGCTTTCCCCTCCTCGCTCCCCCTTCTCTTTTTCACCCCTTCTCCTTCCATCCTCTCTCTCCCTCTCCCTCCTCTCCCCCCACCCCTCCCCATCTCTATCTCTACCACTTCCCTGCTTCACTTTCCCCTCCTCCTCCCTCTCCCTTTCTCTTTCTGTTTGTCTCTGTCTGTCTGTCTGTCTGTCTGTCTGTGTCTCTCTCTCTCTCTTTCTCTCTCTCTCTTTCCTCTCTCTCTGTCTCTCCCTGCTGGTGGTTTGGCTTCTGGGTACGGTGTCATGGCCGCCGTAGGCTCCTGCTCTGTGTTGTGAGTCCAGTGTTATTCTCTACCCTGTCGTTTAATATTTTCATCGTCTTTTTTTCCTCTCCCCCCTCTGCTTTCCGCTCCCACCCCCTTCTTCTCGACTCTCCTTCCCCCCTCCTTTCCACCACCTTCCCCCCTCCTTTCCCCCTCCTTTCCCGTCCCCGTCCCCTCCACCCTGTTTGAGTTCGTTACTCACCCCCACCCTTTTTCCCCGCGTGGTTCAAGACGGTTTTGTGTTTATATTTTTCGTTCCCTTACCTTTCCCTTTTCTTCTTTGGGACGAGAGAGAGACAGAGAACCCACAAGTTGTGGTATAGGTAAGCTTCGAGCTGGTAGCCTACTCCGTTATCGAGTGCGTTCCTGTTTACCTGTATTACAGGTGTGTTTTTTTGTTTCGGCGAAACACACATCGGAGGAGTCATATGACCTTTCTCCTCATTCCCTCCCTCACTCCCTCCCCTTACTTCCGTTCTTTGAAATCAAAGAATGTCGACACGTTCCCACTACGCGGCCTATGAGGCCTTGACAAGGAAAAATGGCGTCGTGTTCATTCCTCCGAACGATGTCAGTGTTGATGACATTGTTACTGCCATTGGTAATATGGTTGGGTTTGAAAAAGTCCGCGCAGCCTCTCGCATGAATAAACGAGTAGTTGTTTTTGTATCAGACGATCATTTAGTTCATGACATCGTCTCGACTGGAATAACATCTGAAAATGGTTATTTCATCTTAGCCTCCCCTCTCGCCACAACTTGTACCAAAATTGTACTCAGTAATGTCCCACCTTTCATCAGGAATGAGGCGCTGGTAAAATAATTATCTCAATTCGGGACCGTAGTCTCTCAGATTACAGTGTTAGCTTTGCGATGCCGGAACGAGCAGGCGAGACACGTGATGTCTATCAGGCGACAGGCGTACATTGTGCTTCCCTCGTCTAATGTCGATAAAGTGCTTCATGTGGTCTTTAAATTTCGCATCAATGGACATGAGTACCAGGTGTATACATCGACGGAAACACTGAAATGTTTTAACTGCAATGGTTTCGGCCATTTAAAACATTTCTACCCGAAGACTGCTTCCCCAACAGCCGAGGATACTATTGCTCCGTCTAATGCGGCCCCACCTGTAAGCACCGACGACCCTGTTACAGTCTCAGAGAACGAAACATCAGACCCTAAGGATACAGAGGACAGTACCTCAAGTGTTTGGGATGGGTTTACAACTATTCCCTTATTAAGGAAAAGAAAAAACGGATAAGAACGAACTTAACCCACATAAAGGGGGAAAAAGTGGTTTTGGCTGTGAGTGAAACAACTTCAGGCTTATGTGACACAGTGTCAATGAAAAATCGGTATGAGTCACTCTCAAATGATGAAATGGACCCTGTTGGTAGATCAAGGTGAAGGGGATTTACTCCCAGAGAAAATTATGAAAACGACAGTTAAGATCCCTACTTCTGATAAGGAAATTGAACCATGTAATGATCTTACCGAAAAAAGAACTAAAAACTGTCTCCAGAACCCCCCAATCGTGCCACGAGTTAACCACCAACGACTCCTCAATGGTGGAAATTACTCCACCGAATACCCCTGAAGTCATACCTGAGTGTTGTGACAAAGCTCTGAAAAAATCTCATCCTGAAAAACCTGAGGCACACGCTGATACTACCACCCCCCCTCCCCCCCTCTACCCCTCTACATTACTCAAGGTGGAATCAGAGCCTCCCTCACCCCTCCCCTCCACTTTGAAAACAGAACAACCTGATACCTGTATACCACAGAGTATAAACACGGTTTGTGAATTAGAAATTGAAAATTTTCCAGATAGTCCTTCTGACATGTCAGAAGGAGAACCAGATGACATCGAAGAGTTCCTGACAAACAGTACTCCTAATGTCTCACCATCGCAAATCCTTAAATTCCTAAATCATACTTTAAGGAAAAGACATTGATATAAAGGAATACTTTTCTGACTTACATGGTTTTATTGAAACAGCAAAAAATATCATTCGTCGACCTAATGATTACCATTTCACCGAGCTACAGTGCAGTCGGCTTAAAAAACACATTGTTACAGCTTAAATGGAAATGAAATGATGACCTGCGTGCACTTCTTTGCTTGCCACCTCTTCATCACTATGGCCGTCTTTGGCAGCCTAAACATAAATGGTGGAGCAAGCCAGTCGAGGATGCTCCAAGTAGTCAACCTCATTAAACAACGGAAATTAGATATAGCTTATATTTTTTTTACAAGAAACCCACTCTACTCTAGCATCGCACAGTGTTTGGAATAAAATGATGAAAAAGACCGGCTATTTTAGTGATGCCAACTCTCGCACGGCAGGAGTTGCTTTTCTGCTTAGTCTGCACTTTTGCCCTCGACAACTTTAATTTCAGGAAATAATCCCAGATTACCTTGCTTCCCTGGATTTTGTTGACAATAATATTTAATTTATTTAATAAATGTCTATGCTCTTTCAAAGAGCACAGATCGCCGAAGTTTCTTGAAATGGTTACGACTCTACATGAGGCAATTAGATTTGCAAAAGTGCATCATAATGGTAGGTGACTTCAATTGCACCCTTCAGCCCGCACGTGATTGGAATGGTGCAGAGCCTCACCCCGGATCAGCCAGACTGCTGTCTGACATAATAAGGGATATTAGTCTTCAAGACATATGGCGGATACAAAATCCAAACACCCATCAGTTTACTTGGAGTAAAGTTGCCAACAATCAGGGGGCCCTCGCCCGGCTGGATAGATTTTACATAAACTCACCCCTTATTAACCTCTCACCTCCCACGAGAATTTCTCCATCTGGTTTCTCAGACCATCATCTTATCACCACGTGCTACCGAATCGGGTCGTTTCCAAATCGCCACTCTTTTTGGAAACTTAACATCTCCATATTTGACAACCCCTCTTTTAATAGTGCCTTTCAAAGTGTATGGTCCAATTTAGTAGGTGCTAAGCCCCAATTTAAAGACCAGCGATTATGGTGGGACAACATAAAGGTCCAAATTCGAAATTTCTGTCAACATTTCTGCTCTTTAAATACACAAGTAGAACGCAGAATAAAAGTGGAACTGTAGAAAGAAATTCTACAGATTCAAAGCAACCTAAAAACCCACCCTGCCCCCCAACAAAAACTAAGACTGCATGAGAAAAAGTCTCTTCTCAATAATATAATCACCAACCATACCCAAGGAGCGTTAACGAGATTACGCTTTCAACACCTTCATCTCTTAGATAACCCAACCCAGTTTTTCGTTGACTTTGAATCCAAATCGCCTCATTCCCTAATCACTGCTTTAAAATGTCCTGATAACTCGGTCACTACTAACCCGGTAGACATTAAGAACAACGCAAAACTTTTCTTCTCTAAACTTTACCAGGCAAAAAATGTTGATTTAGAACTGGTTTCTCAATTGGCGGATGGTATCAGTGTTCTATCCCCCAGACAAAAGGTGGATTTAGAATCACCACTCACATTCGAGGAACTTTCTGTTGTCCTTAAGAGCCTGAATGGAGGGAAATCACCTGGGCTGGATGATCTACCAGCGGAGTTCTTCAAAAAATTCTGGGACCTGATTGGACCTGAATTGCTTTTGGTCCTCCAAGAGAGCCTGGAGAAGAATGAACTCCCACTAAGTTGCAGAAGATCTGTGGTTACTTTGATTCCTAAAAAACTGAATCCCTTGCTCATCTCACAGTGGAGGCCAGCGTCCCTGCTGTGTGCAGACTATAAAATCCTCTCTAAAGCTCTGGACTTACGTATTTCACCTCCACTAAAGGATATTATACACATGGACCAAACCTACTGTGTCCCCAGGTGTAATATCCAGGATAGTATCTGTTTTTCGAGATGTAATTGATGTTTGTGAGATAAATCATGGAAGTTGTGGCCTGGTCTTCTTGGACCAGGAGAAAGCATTTGACTGTGTTTCTCACACATACCTTTTTGAAGTTTTTAAATCCTTTCGTTTTGGCCCCCGCTTTTTATCACATATAGTTATGTAATTATATTATTCAAACATAATGGCCTTGTTAAAAATAAACAATGAACTTGTACCCCCATTTGGGGTTGGGAGAGGGGTAAGGCAGGGCTGCCCTCTTTCAGGAATACTGTATACTCTTTCTCTTGAACCCTTCTTAAACACCCTTCATAAATCCTTATCTGGTGTCACTATGGGAACTAATCCCTTAAAAAGCATCGCCTATGCAGATGACATCTGTGTATGCATAAATCATGGAGAAGACATTGTTAAGATGACGAGCACCTTGGATCTCTTTGGTAAAGCATCATCAGCAAAAATAAATTGGGCTAAAACAGAAGCACTGTGGCTCCAACCCTCTACGTATCCTTTATCCACCCCCCCCCCTTTCCCTCTCCCTCCTTGTCCCTCTGGCAATATTTCTTGGAAAAGTGACGGGATCAAGTTCTTGGGAGTGTTTCTTGGTCCGGGCGATTTTGTGAGGGATAACTGGGAAGGTTTGTTGGCATGCATGGAACTAAATTTACTGAAATGGAAGAGTTTACTCTGCCAACTGTCCTACCAAGGCAGGGTACTAGTCATCGACAGTCTGGTCACCTCAACGTTATGGTACAATATTCTTTCCCTACAGCCACCTGCAGACATCGTGGACAACATACAGAAATGCATCACTCGTTTCTTCTGGTCTGGAAAGCATTGGCTGCGACTGGAAATCCTGAACTTATCAGTGGCTGAAGGTGGCCAAGGACTTGTGAATGTCAAGTGCCGCATCATGGCTTTCGGCTGCGAACAGTGTGGCGCTCCTTGTATGAACCCTGTTTGGTCTGAAGACAACTCACCAGTTGCGTCTTCCGACAAGCTGGAAAATTGAACTTTGCACAAGAGTTGTTCTTGATGGACTCAACCATGATAGATTTATCTGGGTTACATGCTTTTCACCAAAGCTTACTCAATGCATGGCAAGCTTTCGGCTGCCGTCGTGACCCCTCGACCTACACTGAACCCATGTTCTTCAATGAGCCACTGTTTCACAACAGTTTATTTGAAGGCAATGAAGGGGAAAATGCTTTCATTCAGCAGTTCACAAACAATGCAATAACGAAAGTGTGCCACTTGAAGAATGTCACCAATGATAGGTGGCTAAGTGCCACTACTCTTGCGACAGAGGTTGGCATTAGATCATGTCACAAAGTGGACATCGTGCTAAAATCGGTACTACACACCGACTGTGCCTCACAAAAAGTTTGGAAAAAAACCCTCCCATACCCACCTCTGACTTTTCCCCACCTTTCCCAAACCTTTATCTATCTGGCTCTACTAGTCCAGAACCTATTGGTTTTGGCCAATCTCGATCCTTTTCTGGGAATAACTGAAAAACCCTGAACATACAATGCCTAAAAGTCCTTTTTCCCTCTTTGTCCTCCCCCGTATCCTGTAGATGGGTCACAGTCTTACCAAAAACTCCTCCTCTTTATCCTATTTGGAATTGGTACTATGGACCGCCTGTACCAAAATCGGTTGGAGATCTCCAATGGAGAATCGCACATTGGGTATTGCCAACAAATTCTCTAATTCACCGTTTTTCACAAACAAAAAGTGAGCAATGTTCCTTCTGTGGACAAACCGAAACACTACCTCACGCGTATATATGCTGTAACCGTTTAACCCCTTTATTTGTTTTCCTGAAGATGCTTTTGGCATGTCTCTCGAGTCATTTTGATTTTCCAACCTTTATTTTTGGCCCGAGTATGCCCTTCAACTCCCCAACAGCAATCCTAATTCATTTTGTCCTTTCACAAGCTAAGCTCGCTATATATGAAACAAGAAAATCAAAAATGTGTAATGATTTGTATACAACAGATAGCTTAGGAGTGTTTAAAGCCCTTTGTGTTTCAAGAATCAAACTGGAGTTCTGGTGTTGCTCTCAGGTTCAGGTGTTTGAGACCCAATGGTGTGTAAACAATGCCTTCTGTAAAGTATCTGAGGGTTAGTTAAAATTTTATTATTAGTTAGTTACTGTATATCCTCTGTCTAAACTTTTTTGTTGTTTGTTTATGATGTTAAATTGTGTGCAACTGTGTGAGCCTTTGCAGGTGAGGCAATCAATTTTTATAATAAAAGTCTCTCTCTCTGTCTCTCTCTGTCTCTCTGTCTCTCTGTCTCTCTGTCTCTCTGTCTCTCTGTCTCTCTGTCTCTCTGTCTCTCTGTCTCTCTGTCCCTCTGTCTCTCTGTCGCTCTCTCTCTGTCTCTCGCTCTCTCTGTCTCTCTCTGTCTCTCTCTGTCTCTCTCTGTCTCTCTCTGTCTCTCTCTGTCTCTCTCTCTCTCTCTCTCTCTCTCTCTCTCTCTCTCTCTCTCTCTCTCTCTCTCTCTCTCTCTCTCTCTCTCTCTCCCTCTCTGTCTCTCTCTCTCTCTCTCTCTCTCTCTCTCTCTCTCTCTCTCTCTCTCTCTCTCTCTCTCTCTCTCTCTCTCTGTCTCTCTCTGTCTCTGTCTCTGTCTCTGTCTCTGTCTCTGTCTCTGTCTCTGTCTCTCTCTCTGTCTCTCTCTCTTTCTCTCTCTCTCTCTCTCTCTCTCTCTCTCTGTCTCTCTGTCTCTCTCTCTCTGTCTCTCTCTCTCTCTGTCTCTCTCTGTCTCTCTCTGTCTCTCTCTGTCTCTCTCTGTCTCTCTCTGTCTCTCTCTCCCCCTGCTGGCTGTTTGTTCATTGTATACTGTCATGGCCGCTCCTTGCTTCATGTCGTGAGTACCCCTCCTCTGCTGTGTTGGTGTTTCCACTTTCCCCACATTTCGTTTCCCATGTGTTCGTTTTCTACTTGTGGACTTTTCCCGTGTTTTTTTTCCTTCCTGTCTGGAGAAGGAAGCAAGAGAGAGAGAGAGAGCCCATGGTCTCGTGTCGAGAAAATCGTAGGCCGAAGGCCTGTCATGGCCGCCGGGGGAGGTTTTTCTCTTTCACTGCGACCGTGTTCTTTGTTAATTCTCAACTTTAATCGTTGATTTCATGGTGTTTGTGAAAACGCCTTTTTTTCTCTCTCGACAAAGTTGACTAAATTGTCGAGTTAGAATGGCGGGTGAATGTTTCCATGTCGACATGTTCGAGTCACTAACTCGAAAACACGCTGTTTTTTGCTTCCCTCCCAGTGAGGTGGAACTTCACAATGTGCTTTCCGCCATTGGTAACATCGTTGGTTTACATAATATTCGTGCTGCTTCCCGCATGAATAAGAAGTTTGTGGTGTTTGTGTCGAAGGAACACATGGTCGCCACGGTGGTTGAGCATCGCCTGTTCATCGAACCGAACACTTCCCTCTCTGTGTTCGCTTTACAGGCCCCAACAGTTAAAGTTAACATTAATAATATCCCACCATTTATAAGGAATCAGGACTTGTGTAACCAGTTAAACAAGTTCGGTAATGTTGTGTCGAGGATCTCAATGGTGCCGATGCGTCATGTTAGCGATAAATTTAACCACGTCATGTCCTTTAAAAAGAGTGGTTTATATGATACTACCTGAAAATGGTAAAACACTGAATGTTGTACTCGGTGTAAAAATCAATGGTTTTGAATATAAAATGTATGTCTCCTCAGAGGTTATGACGTGTTTTGGGTGTGGTGCTTACGGGCACGTGAAGAGTGTTTGTCCCAATGCAGTTATACCGCAAAAAAAGTGAAGGTTCGGTGAGGAACGATTCTTCCTCACCACAAACTAATGGGGAGAAGGTGAATCGGGAGCCTAGCCCCCCCGGTGAGGTGTTCGACGAATTGGACTCGTCCACCCCGACCGCGCTGGAGAGAGGGTATGTAATCATGATGTAATTATCCACCCCCACCAAACAAGGAAGTGAAAGTAGTTGCTTCCTCTCCTTTACCATCCACTGTACAGGACAGTGTGGACGATATGGAGGTATCTTTTACGGATACCAGGAAAAAAGGCCAAAACCGTGAAATGTTGATGCCTTTTATGCGAAGGAGCAAAATAAGGTCCAGATCGTGTCAGGCTCGGTGGACCTCCAAGGTGCGTCTGACATTGGAAACCCCTTGGTGGTACCGGAGTCGTGTGCGGATGTAGAAACTTCGCTTGTTCCACTGGCCGACTCTGAGCGGGACACAGAGAACAGTGAAGTATCTCAGGATGTTTTTAGTGTTTGTCCTGTTAGCCAAACTTGTTCAGACGAGTTAACAGCTATGTCTGACGGTGATGGAGAAATAGATAAAGGGAAAATCCCTGTGGGTTAAATGTCAACCCCTCCCTCACAGATGATAATTAAGGGTTATAGAGGGGAAGGACATGGACAAGGCAAATTCGGAGGGGTCCCTAAACAGAGCAAAACTTTCTGTTGAGCCAAAAGTAAATGTTCCACAAGTAATAGGAGAGACCATCGATGAAGCACTTGATTCAGATGAAACCTCTTCCACCCCACATTTTAGTGCTTTTAGCTCTCAAGAGGATGAAGGGGGAAACGACACAACCTTAGTGTCTCAAGAAAATGTGATTAAATTCCTGGATGATACATTCAGGAAAAGATACGTAAAAATAAAAGATTACTTCCCGAATTTACATGATTTCATTAAAACTGCAAGGAGTATGATTTGTGATCCTTCTCAGGCTAACATGTCAGAGCCTCAGTTCCAAAGGTTAAGGAAATGTGTTACTCGGGCTGGTAAAGAGCTTCAAGAATAACTAACAGAATGGAGATAAAAGTAGCATCTCTGAACATCAATGGGGGCCGCAGTTGTGTGTGTCACCTGCAGGTATTTCAGCTCTTCCAAAATGAAAAAATTGATGTGCTAATGCTACAGGAGACGCATGCAAATCAGTCTACTGAGGATGAGTGGTGTAAAATCTTTAAAGGTTGTCTTTTTTTTTTTCGAGTGCGCTTTTTGAGGCCAAGGCTGGTGTGGCAATAGTGTTGCATCCTCGACTCCAGCCTTCAGAGATAACTTGTAAGGAAATTTGCAAAGGTTACTTACTGTCTGTGCAATTTGTCAGAAGTAACCTAAAGATTTGCATGACAAATGTTTACTGTCCTAGTGCTAACTCTGAAAGAGGTGGCTTTCTGTACAAGTTGGCAGAGTTTGTAAGCACCATTGACTTAACCATGTTGTTGTGTCTGGGGGGGGGGGGTGATTACAACTGCACCCTCGACCCACAACTTGATTGGAACACTTGTGAGCCTCATCCACCCAGTGCAAGGCCTTTGGCACAGCTAGTAAAAAGTTTAAACTGGTGTATGTGTGGCGGGTACAAAACCGTAATATCCATCTGTATACATGGGTTTGTGCTTCAAGAAATGTTTTGACGATGGCTCACCTCGACAGATTTTATGTTATTCATGAAATGCTAAACATTGTTAAGAACTCTTATATAAGGCCGTCTGGTTTTTCCGATCATCACATGATTGTTATGGTGTGTGGCTTTCCTCATCATGTCTGTGGAAGTGCATATTGGACTTTTAATTTGAAACTTTTACAAAGTGCACGTTTTATAGAAGCTTTTAAAATGGTATGGGAAAAATGCGAGTCACAAAAGGGTTCATATTTGAACTTAAGACAATGGTGGGACTGCACAAAGTCCCAAATCAAATGTTTTTGCCAACAATACTGCTCTTACAGCACATACAACGCTTTTGGTGTGATATCTGCTTTAAAAAACGATATACTTATCTGTGAGCAGAAAGCTGGATTGTCTAGCGTGAATGTCCAACAGTTGTCGGAGAAAAGGACCCTTCTGGCTGAAATAGTGAAAGAGCGGGTGGCCGGTGCTTTCGTCCGACTGCGGAACGAAAAAATCCAACTTGACACACCAAACAAAGGGTTCTTCAATTTGGAAAAAATGGTCAAGACCTCTCAACAAATTCATGCTTTGCGCTCTTATGGTGGTGATTTGTTGACCTCCCAGAGTGATATCAAGCATGAACTACAAGACTATTTTTCTTAACTCTTCGCAAAAAGAGCTGTGAATGAGGAGAACAGGTATGCGATGCTTGAACAGCTCCCTTCTCTGTCTGAAGACCAACAGCAATTGCTTGAGCCTGGCATTTCTCTTGGAGAACTTACTGCTGTGCTCAAGGATAGCAAGGATGGGAAAGCCCCTGGACTAGACGGCCTTCCGGCTGAATTTTATAAGGCTTTCTGGGACATTCTAGGCCCTACTCTTCTTGAGGTCTTTCAGGAGAGTGTTGAACAAGGTGAATTGCCATTGAGCTGCTGGAGGGCAGTTTTGTGTCTCCTTCCGAAGAAAGGAAATCCACATGAGACCGCAAATTGGCGGCCTGTGTCACTCCTCAACGCGGACTATAAAATATTGTCAAAAGCACTTGCAACCCGTCTAAAGGAAGTCATCTCTTTCATGATTGGCACTGATCAATCATACTGTGTTCCAGAACGTTCCATATATGATAATATTTTTTTGGTGAGAGACTTGATCAGTCTCGGTCGAACTACATCTCCTGGTTTTGGTTTATTACTTTTAGATCAAGAAAATGCTTTTGACAGTGTTAACCATTCTTTTTTTTTTGATGTATTAAGGAGAACAGGGTTTGGGGAAAAATTTATTGCTTATGTTAAGTTATTGTACAAAAATGCCTCTTGCCTGCTGAAGGTTAATAATAGTCTTTGTTACCCCTTCCAATTTCAGCGAGGCATCCGTCAGGGCTGTGCGCTATCAGGCATGCTCTACAATCTATCCGTTGAACCTTTATTAGTTTTACTTCGGAACTCAATGTTAGGAGTCTCTCTTTCACAAAACTCCAAAGTCGTTGTTTCAGCTTATGCTGATGATATTTGTGTTGCTATTGCAAATCAAAAAGATGTTTCTGAGGTCTCTCGTTGCCTTACCCAGTTTGAGCTTGCTTCCACTGCAAGAGTAAGTTGGAAAAAAAAGTGTAGCTTTCTGGGTGGGCCCCAGATCGCCTTCCTTGTCCCTGCCTGTTTTACCAGGAGGAATACAGTGGAGTAGTGAGGGGTTTAAATATTTAGGCTTATTTCTAGAAATTGAAGCGTATGAACAAAAAAATTGGGAGAACTTCCTGGAAAAAGTTAAATTGAAACTGGCAAGGTGGAGAAGATTGTACCAACTTCTCTCGCTTAAGACACGGGTGTCAATCATAAATAACCTGGTGGTTCCTTTTATTTGGCATAGAGTTATCCCACTTGAACCTCCGAGATACTTGATCACAGGCATTCAGAGGGTTCTGACTGATTTTTTTCTGGGGTGGCCACTATTGGCTGGGCCCAGACGTGGTCTGCACACCCCGAAATGCGGGTGGTCAAAATCTGATGCATATCCCAAGTCGGATAATGGCATTCCGGATTTCCACGATCAAGCGCCTACTGTACAGTGAGTGTGTTCCTTGGCGACCTCTCACAAACGCCTGTTTGCAGAAAGTGGAAGGTCTGAAATATGACCGTGAACTTTTCCTCATCGACCTGCAACACGTTGACATGTCTCAGCTCCCCAGTTTTCATCAGAGCCTTTTGAATGATTGGCAAGTCCTCGGAGTGCAACGTTTAGAGGTATCATACGATGCCCCGAAGTTTGTACATGAGCCATTAGTTCGGAATCCTTTATTCTCTAGAATTTCAACCTCCAGGTCGTTTATGCATTGTTTCACCAGTGTTGGA
>NC_140961.1:16262702-16315202 GCF_056783735.1 Eptatretus burgeri | reverse complement strand
TTGCATCGACTATAGAGAGAGTGTATGGATTTATATGTATGTGGAATGCCGGGCTCATTGGTGGAACAATTTGGATGTTGTTGACCCTTGACCCTCTTCCATTGACCTGTGCAGAATGCCATCGCAGATGAATCGATTTCACCTTGCAGTTTCACTGTAATATCAGAACCGAAGGATCATTACATCCTTTTTTGGTGAAGTCGTGTGAGCCAGTGTGCGATGTATTTGCACTCTAGCTCTTCCCCTTTCATCATATGATCCAAGCCTGGTGTTGGCTCAGTGGTTAGGGTGGCGGCTTGGGATCCTTGGGTCCTGATTAGTGGTTAGGGTGGCGGCTTGGGATCCTAGGGTCCTGAGTAGTGGTTGGGGTGGCGGCTTGGGATCCTAGGGTTCTGAGTAATGGTTAGGGCGGTGGCTTGGGATCCTAGGGTCCTGAGTAGTGGTTAGGGTGGTGGCTTGGGATACTAGGGTCCTGAGTAGTGGTTATGGTAGCGGCTTGGGATCCTAGGGTTCTGAGTAATGGTTAGGGCGGTGGCTTGGGATCCTAGGGTCCTGAGTAGTGGTTAGGGTGGTGGCTTGGGATACTAGGGTCCTGAATAGTGGTTATGGTAGCGGCTTGGGATCATAGGGTCCTGAGTAGTGGTTAGGGTGGTGGCTTGGGATCGTAGGGTCCTGAGTAGTGGTTACGGTGGTGGCTTGGGATCCGAGGGTCCTGAGTAGTGGTTAGGGTGGTGGCTTGGGATCCTAGGGTCCTGCGTAGTGGTTAGGGTGGCAGCTTGGGATCCGAGGGTCCTGAGTTCAAGTCCCGTCTGCCGCTGAATTAATACACCAGGGGGTTTACTCAGCCTGTCATCCTTCCGAGGTCGGCGAAATGAGTACCAGTTCCAGTATGTGTCCTGATAGAGGGGCACTGCATCAGCGACACAGTCACGCTTCAATAAATGATAGCTACCCCGGCAGCTAAGCTGCCATACGACCACCTTATGATCCTCATGCCTCAGTGGATGAACCTCGTGCTGCCCTCTGTCGTTTCGCTCCTCATGTACAAATAAGGTTTTCTTCAACTTTTCCAATGATCATTTACTGTTGACTGTTTGTTCAGTTGCAATGCAATGTCGTTTTGCTAATACAAGTTAAAACTACAAGAGCTTTTGTTGTCGTTGTTTTATGAATATTAATGTGGTTTTGTTGTGGTTGTTTATGGATATTTATTCTTGCAGTTTTGTTTTGGGGTATGGATATTAATGCAGTTTTGTTATGGGTTATGGATTTTAATGCAGTTTTGTTATCGTTTATGGATATTGATGCAGTTTTGTTGTTTATGGATTTTTTTTTTTTGATGTTGTGGTTGTTCTATGTATATTTATTAATGCCTTTTTGTTGAGGTGTTATGGATTTATATTAATGTGGTTTTGTTGTGATTTCATGGATATTTATTGAGTGATTTTGTTGTGGTTGTTTATAGATATTTATTAATGCGATTTTTTTTTATGTTGTGGTTGTTTTGTTGTTGTTTTATGTATTTATATTAATGTTGTTTTGTTATTGTTTTTTAATGGCTATTTATTATCATTTTGTTGGGGTTGTTTTATGTATGTTTTAATGTTGTGGTTGTTTTTTGGATATTTTAATGCATTTTTAGCTCGCCTGTTCGAAGAACAGAGGACTATAGCGACATCCCTGGCGTGAGCGTGAGCGTCAGCGTGATCATGAAAATGTTAAAGTTTTTGGTGCAAGTTATTTAGAAGCTTGCCATTCATTAAAATGTGTATTAGGATGCTGATATTTGGCATGGGGGTTCCTTTGGGGTATATTATTGATGTAGTGAAGTTGAAATTAAAAATTAATTTCAAAGTTTTAAATTTTTGACCTGTTTTGAACTTAACTTTTTTGTAACACATCTACGTTAAAGTTTTTGTTGCAAGTTATTTAGAAGTTTGCCATTCATTAATATGTGTACTAGGATGCTGATATTTGGCATGGAGGTTCCTCTGGGGTATATTATTGATGTAGTGAAGTTGAAATTAAAAATTAATTTCAAATGTTTTAAATTTTTGACCTGTTTTGAACTTAACTTTTTTGTAACACATCTACGTTAAAGTTTTTGTTGCAAGTTATTTAGAAGTTTGCCATTCATTAAAATGTGTATTAGGATGCTGATATTTGGCATGGGGGTTCCTTTGGGGTATATTATTGATGTAGTGAAGTTGAAATTAAAAATTAATTTCAAAGTTTTAAATTTTTGACCTGTTTTGAACTTAACTTTTTTGTAACACATCTACGTTAAAGTTTTTGTTGCAAGTTATTTAGAAGTTTGCCATTCATTAATATGTGTACTAGGATGCTGATATTTGGCATGGAGGTTCCTCTGGGGTATATTATTGATGTAGTGAAGTTGAAATTAAAAATTAATTTCAAATGTTTTAAATTTTTGACCTGTTTTGAACTTAACTTTTTTGTAACACATCTACGTTAAAGTTTTTGTTGCAAGTTATTTAGAAGTTTGCCATTCATTTAATATGTGTCCTAGGATGCTGATAATTAAGTTGTGATGCATTTTATAACTGGGATGATGATGCATAAACTGTGGAACTTTTGATTATGAAAAAGAGTGGGGTGTATTCAATAACTGGAATTGATGCTTATGATGTATTGTATATATGGAACATTTTAATATGATGATGATGATGATGATGATTATTTATCTTTAAATGGTAAGCATAAGTCAATATTTATTTCAATATTGTCATGATGGGTTGAACACCTTGATGTGAAACGATTTTGTCATGTTCATGTTTTCATTTTTTCCTTTCTAATGTTTTTATCTACCACACTATTTTTTACTGATTACAATATACAAATACATATATTGCTTTAAAATTATTTGGATCAGACTTCACTGCAATGCTTTATAAAAAATATTATTAGACTAGTCTTTTAAAAACGATATAAATGTATAAACAGGCGAGCATTGGGTGGCTTTGACACCAACTCTCTGGTTGTTATTGTTTTATGGATATTAATGTGGTTGTTCGTGGACCTCAAAAATAATTTTCTGCTTGAATTCAGTGACCTGTCATGAAAATCCTCTTTAAATTTCATGTCAATCTGATGAAAATTCAGGATTTTAGAAATCTCACCTTAGTTGTTGACCTTTGGCCGATGTTGACCTTTTGGTCTATGCTGACCGAAAAAAAATATTTGGCTACTTGAATTTAGTGACCTGAAATATAAATCCTCTTCAAATTTCAATTAAATTGAATAAAAATTAAGGATTTTAGAAATCTCACCTCAGTTGACCTTTTGGCCGATGTTGACCTCAAAAATAATTGCCTAGTTGAATTCTATTGATCTGAAATATAAATCTTCTTCAAATTTCAAGTCAATCGGATGTAAATTGAGCATTTTAGAAATCTCACCTAAGTTGTTGACCTTTTGACCTCAAACAAACAGGCTTCTTCCTTATGACAAACTCTACCATGTGGTGAAGTTTCATGAAGATCGGTTTAAAATTGTGACCTGTAGGTGACAAACCTGTAGGTGACAGACATACAAACAGAATAACAAAATCGACTGACCAATATATGTGAAAACTCTTCGATTTTGCAAGTGAAAAACAGAGAGCGGTGAAAACATATCCTCCTTCACCTTCAATGGCGGAGGTAATCAAATGGAAGACCAAACAGGTGCAGTCCTGCATTGGAATCATCAGAAGCAACCCAAACAAGCAATAAACAAAGATGAAGTGATCATGAGGAACATAGATCAGATTCCCATTTCAGTTGCTCCTTTACCATTTTTCGTAGAAACTCTGTGTGTGAGAGTTTCTTCCTCATTTTTGATGGATGGACGGATGGAAATCAAGTATTGAAGTGGCTTCACCACTGAGAAAGTTATGAAACTAGCTGGGAGGTGACGATGGTTCGTGGGCATTATTGAACAATGCCACGATAGGTACAATTGAGTTAGTGGAAGCTTTTGAGGAAGCCCTACCGTAAAAACCTATCTCTTCCGTCAAAATTGACCAAATAAAATCGGATTTTTTATATGTTGTACTTATGGACATTACGCACAGCTTCTAGGAAATGAAATTGCGAGAAAAAAAATCGAGAAAAAAATAATAAATAAATAAAAAGTTCAAGTGGGTGTGGCTCCGCCCACAAGGGGCGCGGGACGCCCCTCGTACAAAAAGACACAACTAGACCACGATATCTAGCTTGTGTCCAAGTTTCATCAAGATCGCATCAAACGTCATGGAGCT
Source organism: Eptatretus burgeri (assembly GCF_056783735.1). Lineage (NCBI taxonomy): Eukaryota > Metazoa > Chordata > Myxini > Myxiniformes > Myxinidae > Eptatretus > Eptatretus burgeri. The sequence goes on along the minus strand of NC_140961.1, from coordinate 16,310,941 downwards.
ATGCTCTGGAGAGAGTCACAAACAGACAGAAAGACACACAGACACAACAAAAATAGTGGTCACTGCTGGCGCCCGCGAACCAACAATAATCTTGGAACTTTTTAAGCTCTTCATGTACAGATTCATAACATATTATCCCTTTCATCAAAGTTTGACAGGATGATGACGATATTAATTTTTTTTATGTCAGATCTAAATACAGCAACGTAATGAGGATGATGACGGAGTCGATTTTCAACGGTTAATTTGCTGTGCTTCTGTTTTTGTGATACCCATGCGGATGCGCCCATTTAAAAAGGGTGAAAGGAAACGTGCAGATTTGTGACATCATAATAGCGGATAAATGGAATGCCATCCGAGCAACTTTATACGCCCCAACACCATGATCGGTATCCAGTGAAACCAAACCAAACTCCATTATTTATTATTATTATTTCTTTGTAATCATGTTTACCATGATGTCCTGCTGATCTTCTCCTGTTTGTGTGGTTAGAATAAGATTTTTTAAATCCGTTCATCTGTCTTTAATTCCAGCAATCTTTGTGTGTCTGTCTGTCTGCGGCCGCTGTTTCTCGACAACCACTGGTCCGATCTAATTGAAACTTGCCAGGTATATTGCTGGGGACCTGAGTATGTGCCTTTTCAAGGTTTGATATTAATCGGACAAGTGGTTCCCAAGTTATGGCCATTTATTTACCAAACCAATGACAGGACACGGTGCTATGACGTCACAATTGCCGTCACAATTCTTTTTTTTGGCACGTACGGGCACGTACGTGCAGGCACGCACCAGTGCTTAAAAAGGATGCAGCGTCCATTTTATCATATTCAAATGTGAGACGTTAAAAATTTCACTCATTCGATCACCATGAATACAAACTCTTTAGATGGGGTGGGATAAATTTATCGCCCCCGAAGATGGCAATTTCAAATGCAGTGCCATGGATAAAAGATAAACGAAGAAAAAAAGAACAAAAGAAAGAAAGAAAGAAAGAAAAGAAAAAGGGGGGGGGGAGAAGGAAGAAAAAAAAATAAAGAAAAGGGGGAAAATAAAGAAAAGGGGGAAAAAACAAAGGGAGAGAAAAAAAAGAGTTGCTTGGGGAATTGCTCACTAAAATGGCGGCCGAGCGCTCCCATTGGAATTTGGATACTTCCCATTCATGGCTGACTGGTTTACCTTGTGCTGCCTCGGCACCTCGGTGAGGTATCTTTGGGACATGGCATCCTGTTATTGGAGGGCGGAACCTACACATTCTCATGTAAATTACATTGAGGAAGATGATCTGTGACTCCGCCCCCTTTTTATATTTATCGGTGCGATGTTTCCTCCTTAACGGCGACAAGTCCTCGTTTGAAAGCGCGTCCGACTGATTGGCACGTTTCGGAGTTCGGAATCATGGACAAGCAGGATGAAGCACGTGTACTGGTGGTTGGTGCTGGCCTGGCTGGAATCGGGGCAGCGACCCGCTTACACGAGCTTGGCTTCACAGACGTGTCCTTGTTGGAGGGGTCGGACAGACTCGGAGGGAGAACCTGGAGCCGAGAGTTCGGTACATTCGGTATTTTGTAAGGGAAGGGGCTGAGGGTGAGGTGGGTTAGGAGTGGAGAAGGGGCTGAGGGTGAGGTGGGGAAGGGGCTGAGGATGAGGAGAGGCTGAGGGTGAGATGGGTTAGGAGCGGGGAAGGGGCTGAGGGTGAGGTGGGGTAGGAGCGGGGAAGGGGCTGAGGGTAAGGTGGGGAAGGGGCTGAGGCTGAGGAGGGGCTGAGGGTGAGGTGGGTTTGGAGTGGGGAAGGGGCTGAGGATGAGGTGGGTTTGGAGTGGGGAAGGGGCTGAGGGTGAGGTGGGGAAGGGGCTGAGGATGAGGAGGGGCTGAGGGTGAGATGGGTTAGGAGCGGGGAAGGGGCTGATGGTGAGGTGGGTTAGGAGTGGAGAAGGGGCTGAGGGTGAGGTGGGGTAGGAGCTGGGAAGGGACTGAGGTGGGGTGGGGAAGGGGCTGAGGTGAGGTGGGTGTAAGTGGGGAAGGGGCTGAGGGTGGGGTGGGGAAAGGGGCTGAGGTGAGGTGGTGTGTAAGTGGGGAAGGGGCTGAGGTGAGGTGGGGAAGGGGATGAGGGTGAGGTGGAGTAGGAGTGGGGAAGGGTTGAGGGTGAGGTGGGGTAGGAGTGGGGAAGGGGCTGAGGGTGTGGTGGGGCAGGAGCTGAGGGTGAGGTGGGATAGGGGTGGGGCAGGTGCTGAGGGTGAGGTGGGATAGGGGTGGGGCAGGTGCTGAGGATGAGGTGGGATAGGGGTGGGGCAGGTGCTGAGTGAGGTAGGGAAGGGGGTGAGGGTGAGATAGGGAAGGGGTGAGGGTGAGGTGCGGTGGGGAACGGGATGAGGGTGAGGTTGGGTCGGAGTGGGGAAGGGGGTGAAGGTGAGGTGGGGTAGGAGTATGGAAGGGGGTGAGGGTAAGGTGGGGTAGGGGCTGAGGGTGAGGTGGGATAGGAATTGGGAAGGGGGTGGGGTAGGAGTAGGTGAGGGTGAGGTGCGTTTGAGTAGGGAAGGGGGTGAGGGTGAGGTGGGGTAGGAATAAGGAAGGGGGTGAGGGTCAGGTGGGGAAGGGGTGAGGGTGAGGTGGGGTCTGAGTCTTTCAACCCTCAATTCTGACTCTGCAACTGGATCAGAGAGCATCAGCTCATATGTCCTAAAAACCTGCTCTGCTGCTCTTGCACATTATCTTTGCCCTTTTTACCATGTCATTTTTTTTTTGCTGGTCATCTTCCATCTCGTAAATCTGCCGTCGTTACTGCACCACATTAATAAGGTGCAAAGTCTGATCCCCTTCACTACAGACCTATCAGCTTACTTCCAATCATTAACAAGGTCATGGAATCCATCATTGCAGTTAATATGAAATCCTTTATTTTCTCTAACCTCATCTCAGATCATTAATTTGGTTTCAGACCAGGTCACTAAACCTTGGACATGCTGTTTCCACTCGCTCAACAATGGATGTCAGACATTAGATCAGTGCTGTCTCTCTGGGCATATCTTGCGCTTTTGATCCAGTCTCGCATCCTGCCCTGCTCTCCAAACTGCCTGTGTCATCCAAGGCCAACTTCATGCATTTTTTACTGACTTCCTCGACTCTCGTAGCCAATGTGTGGCACTCAATGGGATCCTTTCATTTCCTCTCACTGATGAGGCTGGAATGCCCCAAGGCAGTGGTCTGGGCCCAGTCTTCTTCCTGGTCTTCATAAATGATCTCTCCAAAACTCTGGAAAATCCTCTTTATCTATTTGTTGATGACTCCACCCTCTGCTATAACATTCCTCATCCTTCAGACAGGCAGGTTGCAGCCTCTTCCCTCTTTTCAGATCTGGATGACATCACAAGCTGGTCAAACATTTGGAATATGCATTTAAATCCTGACAAATCCCACATTCTCACCATCTCTCTCTGAAAGGACCACCTGGCAGCCCTCCCATCTTCTTTCTTAACTCTCGTGAGTAGGTTTAATCATTTGAGCTCCTGGGTCTCAATATCTACCATGATCCTTCTTGGGCAAACCACATTTCAAAGTTGGCCTCCAAAGCCAGCAACCAACTGGGCATACTCATTCATACACAGTCTGGGTTCTCATTCATTCATACATTCATACCAACTGGGCATACTTCCTTGGCACATCTGAACTCCTTTCCACATACAAGGCCTTCATACGCAGCTTGATGTAGTACTGGGCTGGCTCCCCTACCTCGCATCTTGCTCAGCTTGATGCAGTGTAAACCAAGGAGTTCAAGATCATTGGAATCTCTCATGTTGAAGCTGAGTCTCTGGCTCTATCACTTCACCATCACAGACAGATCAGTGGTCTCTCTGCCTTCCATTGCCTACTTTCTGGTTTCGCACCTTCTGTTCTTTCCGTACTTCCTCCCCTCCCCAGATTTCTGCAGGGCTCACACGGTTCACCATCAACCCCTTTTCTGGTGAAGCTACCTACTGGGTTATTCCGTGCCAACTCACCTAAGGGTCCCCAGGTCACGTCCTCAGATTTTGCTGGAAAAATTCTTAAATGTAGATCTATATGGCTCTACCCACCATGCAAAAGATTATCTTTCAATTCCTCATAGTTTAAAAAATATCTATCTCTAGAGACCTTTGAAATTTGGCCATAAAAATGCCAAATGTGAAAAACGCATTTTTTTTTCCAACTTCAGTGGTTTATAATTTTATAATGGACTCCTCTAGAAAGCTAATATTGCAAATATTTACTAATTGGCATCCAAATTTTTCAATTATGGCATCAGATAGCTTCTGAGATGCATATTTCTCACTCTATAGGAAGCTAAAAATGGCTTTTTGGCCAAAACGAGGTAAAATAAGGTGAAACTATAGGAGCCCTCCTGAAAATATGGAACAACTTCGAATTTTTTTCCTCATAACACAGTGACTATAGGGTCATTATCTATCCATAGATACATTTTTTGCTTGGATAATACAGTTAGGTGATGAATTATAAAAGTTTTAACATAAGCCCTTGCCTCCGAGGGCTCTAAAATGGACCAATTTTGTCCCCTGGTTTGACCATGTGGCTAGGGGTTTAGGATCTTCATTTTTTTTTCTAAAGATTGCCTCATATATGATGTGTCTACTGACCGATGTATTTTATCTTACGCCCATGGCTTCATCGTAAAATTAAAAAAAAATTACATGCACCTTTTTTTTTTTTTTTTTTTTTTTACAATTTTTCACTTTTTTCACATTCAGAAGTTTATAAATCTTAAATGGAACTATCCAGGAAAGAGTTACTGCAGAATTTTATAAACTGGTATACAAAATTTCAGATTGTGGTATCAGAATGTCTCAAGAAAGCACATACTCCTAGTTTTAGGAAGCCAAATATGGCAATTTGGCCCACTTGGTACAAAACAAGGTGAACTTGCAGGGGTGCGCATGAGGCTAAATTATGCTTCTTATTAGACATTAGTGATAATATAAGGATGTTATTTTTTCATAAATACATGCTAATGATTACTTTCGTAAGTGATTGCAAATGATAAATTAGAACAAATTTGATTTGTTGAGTAGCAGCTTTTTTATTTACAGATATAGAGACAATGAATATTAGTAATTTTTAAGTAATTCCTGATCTCCATGAAATCAATTCTTGTGACTTCTTCTCCAAAGCAGCAACTTGTTTTAGCCCAACCTTCCTTGTACAATAGGTCTTGTGACACTCCTGGTCTAATTTGGTTCCAACAGTGCATCTACTTATCAAACTTGTGCCACTGGGCCCAGGTTTTTCTGCATCCATTTCCTTTGTTTCCTCCTCTCCTTTGTTCTCCAAACAGACAAACAGACAGACAGGTTGACTGTGCTGCCCCTAGTGTTGTGACAGACCATTACTCCATCTAGTGGTGTATGTCATAACTAATGACTTCAAATAGAGAACTGGACATGTTTTTTTTTAATTAAAACCCAAGCATATGTTTGGATTATCATTACAAGAATTTATTTTGGAATAAAATAAATGTACTTGTAATTATTAATTTATGAGAAGAATAATCTAAGTTGTTACATAACCTCAGTTAATGCCCCCTGCATATTCACCATTTTTGGTCAAAGTGGCATTTTCAACTTCCTACAGATAGAAACATGCATTTATCAGGCATTCTGATAACAGATCCTTAAATTTCATATGCCAGTTTATAAATATCTGCAGTATCACTTTGCTAGAGTGTTCAGTTTCAGATTTATAAGCTCATGAACATGAAAAAAGTGAATAATTATAATAAACGTGCATGTAAATAAATATTTATTTTAATATGAAGCCATGGGCGTTAGATAAAATTATTCGGTCAGTAGACACATCTTATATGAGGCAATCTTTAGAAAAAAAATTAAGCTCCTAAACCCCAAGCTGTAGTGTCGTGGTAGGGGCGCTTAGCAGGCAGACACGATCGGAGGAACAGTCGAGCCCGGCTGTGTTGCACAAGCGGGAGCGCGGGCGTACTTTGCCCGCAGCCCTCCTTTATTACGTACTCAGCACACTCACAAGCCGTGGCGACTACGGCACCCACTACGACGCCTCAGGCGGCGCGCACTCCTTGTATCCCTGGCAGACACGATGATCACGCCGACCACTCCCCCACCATCATGCCCTGCCCCGCAGGCCCGCAGGCTATACCACACTCCTCCCTCCTAAAACTATGATTATTAAAGATCATCATCATAATAAGCATAAGCAGCACGAAGTACTACGGTATAACAGCAGACAAGGTACAAACAAAAAGAAAACAGCGAAGTATAAAAGCACAGCACATATAACGTGTCGATGCGAGCGAGTGAAGCTGCAACGGCCAGGTCCCGAAGACTGAGTTGCACAAAGCACCTACCAAACTCTGACCGCGTCACCGATATGAAGCAGCAAGGCGAGAAGCACAGCAGCACTACGCAGCAAAAACGCCCCCAGGCGGCTCATGCTTGCATGGCCTTTGGCGAGGTCGCGGCGACCTCCCGAGCAACCCTCCCCCGGCACCATCAAACGCCTCCGCCCCACAAGGCGGCACATCTCCCCCAGCCAGACCTGAAGCAGATAAACATTCAGAGGCCGCAAGCCCGCTGTCTGGAAGCCGTGGCGCCAGCGCCAGACCCGATTGACCTTGGGTGGGGGCGCTGAACAGCGCCGCTGGCTGGATGCAGCCAATGCCCCACAACAACCCACGCACCACAATCAGTTGAGATGCCAACGCATGTCCAAACGGCCTTGAGCGAAAACAGAGAGCCGCGTCCCAGGCGCTAGGCACGTCTGACCTTGCTGAAACCAGAGGTGGGGGTAACGCTGAACAGCGCGCCAGCCCCGGCTCCGAGCCGATCTCTGAGACCCACACGGCAGTTAGACGGTAGCAACTCCATTCAAACCACACTTCAACCACAGGCTCGTCATAAATCAATAAGAATATCGTTGGTACAATTGCAAACTCATTTTCTCGTACAGCGCGTTCTTTCGATAAAATCCCTGCACATGACAAAGCAACCACCTGCGGCCCGGGGCAATGGGAGGCCAACCAAACCTCTTTATTCGCCACCATCGCTCCCAAAGCCTCAACCTCATATCGATCATAATGCAAATCCCATCGATTGATCTCAACCAATTCTATTCTCACACAGGAACTGTCGGCATTTATTTCAATACCATCAAACCGCATCACCCGAGCAACGAAAAGCAAGCATGCAATGAACAGCAGCCCATAAACCACATCACGTGTCCATCTCTTGGTTGTCGTCTCGATGTTGCGAACCGTGACTTTCTTGAACGCGACGGGCTCGCCGCAACTCCCCGTTGAAACTGCCCGAACAACACAGGCGTGCATTGCCTCATGAGCGCCGCCGAAGCGCAAGAACTCATCGCGAGAGCTGGCACGGCTCCCGCTGCTCCCGAACCGCACATCACCGTTGCAGGCAGCAACGAACGGCCGCTCCCGTTGCATCGATGCGGCTCCAGCCGCCAGAACCTCGCCCTCGGAACTCGAAGAAAGCCTCGAAGGAAGCACCGGCACACCTGGAGGTACGAACTGGAGATCCAGCCCGAGGTGCGTCAACCAGTCCCGACCCAAAAGGGCGGGCCCCTCCCCTCGCACCACAAACACCGAGAGTAGGGCGCTTCGACCCCGGTCCAGCACCGAGCCGTCGGCCACCGCAAGCGGTGCAATCGCTTCGCCGGTGTACGTGTGCGATGCGAGGGCAGCACGAGTGGACTCAACTCGACACCTGATCAGTGCCCCGATCACTTCGACCTTCCCTGCCATTGATCTTGTCACCACCGGACCAATTGAAGGCAGGTTTAACATCGGCAGTATCTCCCGTTCCGGGTCGCTGGGATCCCTGTGCCCAGGCTGCAAAACTCGACCCGGGGCGTTACCGTGCACGCCAGCACCGAACACCATACCGGCAGTAGGTCTTGACCCGGGACGGAAGGATCGCTTCGCACACCGCCATCTATGACTGTTATGATGGGCAATGACTCTCGGCACACACACCGTAGACGTCCCCGAGTGCTCAGACCGCCGTCCGAGTGATTGCATTGCAACGCTCGCCCACGACCCGCGCCGCAGACCGTGCGCGCCTGGCACATCGCGCTGACCTCCGGATCATCTGCTGCGCACCGACCATCGAGACCCCGGACATTCCTCAGAGCTTGCGCGACGTCCAACGCCGCGTCCGTGCCGAAATGCATGTCCACGTTCTTTAGCCGTGGCCTTGCAGAAATCATTCCCCAGATTTGTCGTGCCTCAATAAAACGACCTCCAAGCGCGGCCGATGTCCTCTCGACGTGACCGAAGTCGACTCCGACGAAGGCCGGCACGCGTCCGTGCGCCGTGCCCCGACTTCCTGTCATGCCTGAGCTGGCCGCGCTGGCGAGCCTCCTGGCTCCGGAGCCTGTGCGCGCGGCGAGCGAATCTGCGATACGCTCTTCACGATGCGTACTCCTCCGGAACCTCGAACCGCGCGGGGTGCCCTGAGTTACTCGCTGCCGCTCCGAACCCAGCCAACTGCTCACGCCGATCTGAAAATCCTTGTCGAAAACGGGCATAAGTCCGTATTCAACCATCCTCATCGGCAACTGTACTGTCGTGGTAGGGGCACTTAGCAGGCAGACACGATCGGAGGAACAGTCGAGCCCGGCTGTGTTGCACAAGCGGGAGCGCGGGTGTACTTTGCCCGCAGCCCTCCTTTATTACGTACTCAGCACACTCACAAGCCGTGGCGACTACGGCACCCACTACGACGCCTCAGGCGGCGCGCACTCCTTATATCCCTGGCAGACACGATGATCACGCCGACCACTCCCCCACCATCATGCCCTGCCCCGCAGGCCCGCAGGCTATACCACACTAGCCACATGGTCAAACCAGGGACAAAATTGGTCCATTTTAGAGCCCTCGGAGGCAAGGGCTTATGGTAAAACTTTTATAATTCATCACCTAACTGTATTATCCCAACAAAAATGTATCTATGGATAGATAATGACCCTATAATCACTGTGTTATGAGGAAAAAAATTCTATGTTCCATATTTTCAGGAGGGCTGTGATAGTTTCACCTTTTTTTTTTTTTAGATCGTTTTGCCCCAAAAGCAATTTTTAGCTTCCTATAGAGTGAGAAATATGCATCGCAGAGGCTACCTGATGCCATAATTGAAATATATGGATGCCAATTAGTATATATTTGTAATATTAACTTTCTTGAGGAGTCCATTATAAAATTATAAGCCCCTGAAGTTGAAAAAAAAAATGCATTTTTCACATTTGGTATTGTTGCGAATTCGCGCCAGCGGCGTGCGAACCGCCCCATAACTCGAATCGCGGCACGTCGCCCACCGGATGGACAATTCAGTCGTGACCCTCTCGGAACAACGCCGGGAGCTAGTCACGGGTGGGGGTTTAACCTCACCACAATCGTGCCAATTGCCCACCCGCGCAGGATAGGGTTGCTCGCCAAATTTGATCCACCTAAGTACCTGCGCGAATGGTCGACCGGGCGATCGTACCACGCCACAGGCCGACTCCGGACACGAACCGCTTAAGCGGTCCGTTCCGTGCTACAGTGATAACCGAGCGGTGTTATTGTCGGCCTTGACGGTTCCGATTAATTACCGGGATGTTGCACCCACTACGAACCCCTTACGTGATGAAAGATGGAGGGTCAATAAAAAGGAAAAGAGAAGAAGCAGAGCGGGAACAGTCAACAAGCAAGCATTTTATTCACACACACACACACACACACACACACACACACACACACACACACACACACACACACACACACACACACACACACACACACACACACACACACACACACGCACGCACGGAAGGCACGTGTTTACAGCCATACAATTATGTACAAAAATCAAATGTAACAAAAGAAACGATGCAGAGCTACAACTGAATACGCGTACACACGGCAACACTTAAACAGTTCTACTTCACAGACGGTGCCAACACACACATTAATACAAAAAGCAAAGGAAGGAAAAGAAAGAAAGAAGTCGCGACTTCCCTTTTATGGCTGTTGAGTCCCGCTCCCGCGACCATCAGCGTGGTCGCGCCTGGCCCCGACCTCTCTCGCGGCCGGCGAACCCTCTCCGGCACTCCCCGTCCGAACGCGCAGGTACTGCGCGTTCGGATGGGGAGGACAGGACACGGTGCTATGACGTCACGTGGCGTGCACGGTAACGCGCAGGTACACCTCACTACTGGTGCTCCCGCGTCTCCCATCCGAGCCTTCGTGAGAGGGCCGCTCGCCAAGGCGCGGGCGCAGGACCTCTTCCCGAAGACCAACTCTCCACAAAAACCAACCGAAGACCAACCAGACCACCAGCCAAGATGAAGAGGCTCAAGAGGAAGAGGCTCAAGAGGAAGAAGCTCAAGAGGAAGAGGTTCAAGAGGAAGAGGGTCCTGAGGAAGCGCCCAAGAGGAAGAGGCGACAGAGCGCCCGCTCGTGTCCGTCTTTTATAGCGCGGGGCTCCGGCCTTCGCCCCGCCCCATTCTCGGCTCCACCTTCCTTCGAGAGGGTTCGCGAAAAGGGCGTTCCCTCACACTTTCCCTCCACCCCGCCCCGTGCGGGGGCCGGGGGAGTCAGTTTTTGGCTCTGGGCCAGAGAATTATTCCCCCAAAATGAGACCCTCCTTCACATGACCTCTGACCTTTGAACTGCATCGCCCCTCCTCCACTCCAAAGCGCGGGGAAGTCAAACGGAAGAAACAGGCGGGGAAACCTGCGCATCCTCGCAGTTCCCTCATTGGTGCCTTTGTTTGCCGTTCAGAAGCGGACGTAGTGGCGAAGATGTAGTAGCGTAGATGGTGGAAGTGGCGTGGTTGCAGTGTGGTTGGCGCTGTGATGGGGATGGCGTGGTTGTTGAGTTGCTGTTTGTTTGAAATAAAAGATAGAACAGAAAAATGCTAAACTGGAGGATCGCAGCCCGAATGGATCACATAAATTCCCTCAATACAACGGGTTTGGGCTAACTACACATGTACCTATGAAGATATCTCACCTGAGGGCCCTTTATGGTGTAATGCGAATTTCCACAGCCGTAACACTACCCCTCCCCTTTTTACACACTCGTCCCGAGTCGTCAAATTCTCGTGTGCCATCATGTGTGGTTCTCCCTTAGTACGTTTTACCTTTGGATCCCTGAGTGCGACATTCATGGTATTCGTGTCCCCAAAATAAATAACCTGAGGGCTGAGTAACTAACTAAACAAACCCACTCACTCAGACGACTTAAATAAAATTGCCGGCGCTAAGACATGCATGCCGGGGGCGCACTCATATTTACAGTACATCTTACTTACAAATTCTACACTAACCATGGCCCAGGATCAATGGACTCTGCAGGAAAAAGAAGAAGAGGCAACAGTCAACGGTGAACCGGCGCACGGGCCGCCACTGCAGGCCCCTGTTGTTGCTGCCAACAGGACAGTCCGTACAACTTGCGACGATGATCCTGGCGCACATGGAAATGAACAGGGGGGGGGGGCAAAGCAAAATTGAACGGGGGCAAACGGATGACGTGGGCAGTGGGCATGGCATGGCAAAGGTGAACAGGCATACAAAGCCGGCAGAACAGGGCCGCTGCAGGCGAACACAGCCAGCGGACGAAGTTGGCCGGCCTCTCGCCGTGCAGTGCAGGTTGGTGGAGGGAGTGCAGAGGTGCTGGCCACTCGAAAGGCGGGCTCAGACCTACCTACCTGTCTCCCTCCCACCTATCGCCTTTGCCTGTCACTGTCCATACCCACCCTTAATTTGTAAAAACCAATTTAGCCCAAACTTATTTTTTTGTTGTTTTTATTTTCATTTATTTTTTACTCCCTACTAGAACTCGTCCCCTAACCCCCTTTATCGTCCTTGTTCAGCTAACCTATCCTGTCACCTCGCCTACTACCAACCCCTACGTTCCCTTCCCAGAGGGGAATGAGGGAGGGCTAGCATCCAGCGTCGAGGCCCAACTCAAGCCTCAAGATGGCCTCCCCAGACTTCAGCGATCTTAAACCCAAAGTGGGTCCAGCGGCCCACAACGAGAGCGAAGGGATGGATGGTGCGGAGGGGTACATTTCCTAATCTACCCTATCCATTAACCTTTAAACTACCCCGGGGCTTTCCACAAGCGCCTCTCACTTAATCTATTGGTTCCAACAACCCAGATTCCCGTCGCCTGTGTTGGTGTCCTCGCAAGTTTTGGGCCTCGCCCCCCAATTTTCTTTCCGTGCCCTCACACGGTCTCACGGCTGGGACGCGTGGCTCCCTTGGCAGGCACATCCCTCTGCCGATTCCCCAACGATGGCACCCCGGGCACTACACTGCCTCCGAGCCTACCAGCTCCCTAAACACCGGGGAGTGCCCTCTCTGGCGACTCCCCTGAAACGCTCACGTGGCAGGCTGGCTTCCCGGGCCCCTTTCCGAGGGTCACCTGTGCCCACAACACTGCCCACGCGGCTAACGACGCCCCGGGCCCCCACATCATGCGGGCGCACCCGTGCCCACTACGCTATCCCGGCCCCCCATGGGCCCTTGGCCTACCGCGGCCGACTTGCCTGGTGCCCGAGGTACCCACTCAGCTATACTCACCTTTCGCAGCCACGCTCCCAGCCCGTCAACAGGGCTCCTGCACCGCTCCAAATGGGTATCAAGTTTACATTCCCACCAACAACAAAACGACCTCCATTTTTCAATTTTGCTAACCCACTAACTCACTCTCCACTGACCCCGGGGTCCCTTGGGCGGGAGTCACTCCTCCCCCCAATCACTCATCGCACCATGCATTCTACATTCGCTCCATTCACACAGACCCGCTGGCCTCACTCACTCAACAAGTACTTGTTTCCACTTCACACTTCACAACTCACCACTGGATCTCTGCCATCCTGCTCACTAAATCCCCTAACTCGTGCTCCCACGTCGTCCCTTCAACTAGTAGCACATTCCTTTTAATCTACGTTGCTAAGCTACGTCCCCTCTACACATCCACAGTCTGTCACTGTCTCCAAACATTTATTTCCCATCTCCCTTCCTCAATCTGACTACAATCCCTCTAACTAATCCATTCCACGGGCCCCATGAGGACTTACCCCTCCCCCATGGAGCCAGTCCGAACCCTAAGTCCCTAACCCTAACAGCCAACACTAACCCATCCCCCTAACTAGTGCTATCCTGTGCCCTGGCAGGGGGGTCTTCCACCCCTTGCCCGGGAATCTTGTTCACCCGAAAGCGAGGCTTGCCTTTTTTTTTATAGCGCAGCACCAGCGCGACAATTCACAGCCGCACACCTGTGGCGTGACATCATGGCAGCTGTTTGCGTCCCTCGTCCCTCTTGGACGGTAACATCTGACAGGGATTCACCCTCCTGCCGGATTCCAACCATACACGCAGCCATGACGTCACCCGGCGCATAAAAAAAAAACACAAGCCTCGCGTCTCGAGGGGTTCCCCACGCGAACACATGTGCTCTGCCTGTTGGAGCTTAACACACACGCCCGCGTGGAGAACCCATCCGGTCCAAATCCGAAATCCTGCCTAAACTTTGTCCGTTGCGGGATCGGCAACATTCACCGCGCTCATTTCCGGACCGGGCTTCACTCCCGCAAGCGAGCACGTGGCGGCCTCGTGCGTTGCACAGCACGGACCTCGCGCTCGCTCCTGGGAAAACCCAGCGCGGCCCCCAATCCAACTACGGCCGCTACTCGGCCCTTGTCCATCTGTCGTAGTCGGCGTCTCCATTCGACACACGCACTCCTACGTGTCACGACGCTCACACTCCACTCCATCACACTCACACCGGGAGACGTGGCTGCGTGCTCCCGCATGCCGACCGTCATCTCCCTCACATACCGCTCTCTCACACACACGGTCTCCCTTGCACACCGGCCGTTCACTCACTCGTGCCATTTCCCTCACACAAACCATACCACTCACACACGCGGAGGCACTCACCCGCGGTGTCTCACTCACACACTGTGCCTCACTCCCACACGGCTGTTCGCACACGCGTGCCGTTTCCTGCGTGCACGTGGTCTCTTCCACCTGCGGTGTCCCTTTCACACACGGCGTGCTGGGAAGCACGCTCTCCGGCACACTTGCCACCACACCACTCACACACGGGGCTTCTGGCACACGTGGGGCTTCACCCATACACGCGGTCGCACTCACACCTTGCACCACACACACCGGGACAACACTCTTAACCACACACACCGGGACATTCACGCTGAGGACTCGCGCTACCACAAGGGGTCCCGGGGTCTCCATACCCCCCAAGCTCCTCGTGCACCCATTCGCAGCACTCCTCCCCTCGACCTCACAAAGCACGACCGAACCCACCTAGTCGAGATCAGCTTCAAGGGAGAATAGCGTCTCCCTCCGTTCCCGAAGGAGGCTATTCAGCTGCTCGCATCGGGTCCCCCTCATCGTCCTCCACTAACTCTGTGTGTGTGTGTTCGTCACGAACCCCGTCCAATTCACTCTCTATCTCCCGTGTCTCTGGCAATACTTTCATTTCCTTCTTTGTCTTTGTTACTTCCCTCGTCTCCTTTTTTTTATTTGTCTCCTTTATCAGGGCTCGCCCCAATTGTTCCTTCATCCGACGAGTGGCGTCGATCAAGTCCTGCACCACCAACATTGCTCCTTGTGGTGCTGCCACACATCCCACCTTATTGCGTTGTTCTGCTTCCTGGCTCCTTTTGAGCCGTTCCTCCTCTCGGAACTTTCTGAGTTCTTCGTTCTCCCTCCGGAGTTTTTCAATCTCCGTGGACTCCAATTTTACTCTCTCCTTGAGTTCATTAATTTCAACCTCATTTTGTTTTTGTTTTCCATCCCACACTCTCACGCTCTTCATTTTCCAGTCTCATCGTTTCTTTCAATTGGCTCATTTCCTTCATGCGTTTCATTCGCTGTTCTCTCACTACTCTTCCTTGTTTCCTCTCCTGTCCTTCCTTCTCCAGTTTTGTTGTTTGCTTCATTTGGTTAATCTCCTTTTTGTGTTTCATTCGCTCTTCCTTCATTGCCCTTTCTTGCATCTCATCCTTTAATCTGGCCTTTGCTTCCAGCTGTTCGATCTGTACAGTGTGGTTCCTTAACATTTCATTCTCTGACGTTCTTTCTTCTCTCACCATCCTCAACTCATTTTGTAGTTCCCTCTCTTTGTTTTGGTGTTCACGTAACTCAGAATTTTTTCCCATTTTTCCCTACTGGCCTCCTCATCTCTTTTGCATGCTTCCTTCCACAATATGTTCATTTCCTCACCATATCTCTCTAGGACTTCCTGATATTCCTGTTCTCTTGTTACCTCCTCCTGCAGTTGCTTTACCTCCAAATTGTATTTCCGTTTTTGCTCTTCTAACTTTTTCTTCAGTTCACTCTCCGCTTGTTCCCACTTGTGGATCCTCAAGTCTATTTCCCCTATTTTTTCCTTTAATTCTTCGAACTGTGTTGACTTCTCCAATAGTTCCTTCTTTAATTGTTTTACTTCCAGCTCGTGTTTTTGCTTTTCTTTTTTGAGCTCGGTCCTCCATTCTTCCTTTAATTCTTCCCAATGTCCGCCTGCCTCGCCTGCCATGCCCACGTGGTTTGAAACGGCTGTTGGGAGCGCTTGCCTCATGTCTCGCCATTCACAGCTCCATAAATAGCCGCTCGCTCCATGCTGCGCTGAGGTGCGATCGGTTTGCCATTATTCGATTCAGCCTGCCGATAAAGTCCGTGCTCAGGATATGGGGTTGAGCTTCCCCACGGATTAACATTACAAGTACCGTCCCGGGCCATGGATTCTACATTTCTACACATATACATTTCTATCCCCGGCACCCGCTCACCTTGAAACGCCATCTTATTTCACGTAAGAGATTAATTTTAAATTGCTCATAATTTAATGGAACACGGTAGGTCGCTCCACTCACCCTTGATCCGGTCACGTAAATTTAGTTGGGAGACGGAAGAGTTTGTTTCCCGCTCTCTGACACCAGTGTTGCGAGGAGGGGGATGGGTTTGTATTTCACGACCTGACACCAGTGTTGCGAATTTGCGCCCGCCGGCATGCGAACGGCCCCGTAACTCGAATCGTGGCACGTCACCCACCGGACAAACAATTTAGTCGTGACCCTCTCGGAACAACGCCGGGAGCTAGTCAGGGTGGGGGTTTAACCTCACCACGATCGTGCCAATTGCCCACCCGCGCAGGATAGGGTTGCTCGCCAAATTTGATCCACCTAAGTACCTGCACGAATGGTCGACCGGGCGATCGTACCATGCCACAGGTCGACTCTGGAGACGAACCGCTTAAGCGGTCCGTTCCGTGCTACAGTGATAACCGAGCGGTGTTATCGTCGGCCTTGACGGTTCCGATTAATTACCGGGATGTTGCACCCACTATGGACCCCTTACGTGATGCAAGATGGAGGGTCAATAAAAAGGAAAAGTGACGAAGCAGAGCGGGAACAGTCAACAAGCAAGCATTTTATTCTCACACACACGCACGCACGCACGCACGCACGCACGCACGGAAGGCACGTTTTTACAGCCATACAATTATGCACAAAAAGCAAATGTAACAAAAGAAACGATGCAGAGCTACAACCGAATACGCGTACACACGACAACACTTAAACAGTTCTACTTCACAGACGGGGCCAACACTCACATTTATACAAAAAGAAAAGAAAGAAAGAAGTCGCGACTTCCCTTTTATGGCTAGTGAGTCCTTCTCCCGCGACCGTCAGCGTGGTCGCGCCTGGCCCCGACCTCTCTTGCGGCCGGCGAACCCTCTCCGGCACTCCCCGTCCGGACGCGCAGGTCCACCTCACTACTGGCGCTCCCGCGTCTCCCGTCCGTGCCTTCGTGAGAGGGCCGCTCGCCAAGGCGCGGGCGCAGGACCTCTTCCCGAAGACCAACTCTCCACAAAAACCAACCGAAGACCAACCAGACCACCAGCCAAGACGAAGAGGAAGAGGCTCAAGAGGAAGAGGCTCAAGAGGAAGCGCCCAAGAGGAAGAGGCTCAAGAGGAAGCGCCCAAGAGGAAGAGGCTCAAGAGGAAGAGGCGACAGAGCGCCCGCCCGTGTCCATCTTTTACAGCGCGGGGCTCCACCCTTCGCCCCGCCCCGTTCTCGGCTCCACCTTCCTTCGAGAGGATTCCCGAAAAGGGCGTTCCTCACGCTTTCCCTCCACCCCGCCCCGTGCGGGGGCCGGGGGAGTCAGTTTTTGGCTCTGGGCCAGAGAATTATTCCCCCAAAATGAGACCCCTCCTTCACATGACCTCTGACCTTTGACCTGCATCGCCCCTCCTCCACTCCAAAGCGTGGGGAAGTCAAACGGAAGAAACAGGCGGAGAAACCTGTGCATCCTCGCAGTTCCCTCCTTGGCGCCTTTGTTTGCCGTTCGGAAGCAGACTTAGTGGCAAAGATGTAGTAGCGTAGATGGTGGAGGTGGCGTGGTTGCAGTGTGCTTGGCGCTGTGATGGGGATGGCGTGGTTGTTGAGATTCTGTTTGTTTGAAATAAAAGATAGAATAGAAAAATGGCTAACTGGAGGATCGCAGCCCGAATGGATCACATAAATTCCCTCTATGCAACGGGTTTGGGCTAACTACACATGTACCTTTGAAGATATCTCACCTGAGGGCCCTTTATGGTGTAATGCGAATTTCCACAGCCGTAACAGTATTTTTAGGGCCAAATTTCAAAGGTCTCTTGAGATAGATATTTTTTAAACTATGAGGAATTGAAAGCTCATCTTTTGCATGGTGGGTAGAGCCATATAGATCTACATTTAAGAATTTTTCCAGCAAAATCTGAGGAGGTGACCTGGGGAGGTTTTTTAAATTTAGGTAAGTTGGCATGGAATGACCCTACTGTAAATCCAGGATCAATGCTCACCTCCCCTCATTTTTTCCCCCTTCTTCCCCCCACCTGTAGAATCTACTTCCACCTCCTTTTCAATGTCGTTCTTTCCTCTCGGTCTTTTAGATAGCTGTTCACCACCATCTCAGATTGTCCCCAATCCAAAACCATGATCCTTTCTGCCCTTTTTAACCCCACTGAAATCACCCCTCCCAATTTTGAAGTGTTCCCTCCTTGGAGTTTCCCTCTGTATCCATTTTGTCCCTCCCCCCTCCCCCCCATGCATGCATGTTTTGAATCCTATTTTTGGCTTGTATGTCCTGATCCATTCACTGTACTGTAGGCTTTTCTATGAGTCTCGACTGTATGAAAATAAATAAATAACTTTGGCTTGGAAAACCTTCACTCACCAATGGCCACAGAAACGGGGAGGGTGAATATGCGGAGTGCAATAAAAGTGTTGAGGACATTATTTGTGGGATTATCTTTGCAAACAAAGTTCAGAACATCGTGCGGTCATGCCCACGTTGGAACTCGTCTTGCAATGTCTTGCAATTCACTGAACATATCGGTCGTGTCGATATCTTTGGAGTCCCTATGTTATATCACTTTACTCTAGCTTCAAGCATTGTGCCATCATTTGGGGGAGATAAATATGGAGGAGCTCTCGGTGGGAGAAGGCAGATCTGGTGCCGTCGCCTACGGGCTCCTTGGTTTCTCTGTACGCGTTCGCCTTGCCTGGTGCCATTGTCTCCTCTTGCTTTTGCCCTCTCAGATGCCTGTCTCCACTCCCCATACCAACTTTCCTCTCATAACTATGCTGAGCTCATCACTCGGTACCGTCCCAACTCTTACGCTGAACGTGCCGCCAGCGAAGCTTTTCTCTTTGCCAGGTAACCCACCCCTTGGCTATTTTTACCTTGTGGTCATGCACCTTTGGCTCTCTCCCGGACTGCTTGAGCCTGCTACACACCCACCATTATCAGCAGTTTCACAGCACTGTTTGCCTTCCAAGGGAGAGATGGGGGATTTTCACCTTGTATTTCTGAGTGCTGACATAAACCAAACCCATTGTTACCCTGTGTGCGTAGCCGCAAGGAGGGGTTTGAACAATTTGTTCACTCTGTCTCTATAATTATATTTCCATGATCGAGGAACTACTTGATTTCAATGGGATTTTATATTTTGAACACCGGAGTACGAATCTGCAGTTGAGCAGTAATTTGGAAAATTGTACAGGAGTATCGTCCTGAGCGCACATGCGCGCGCTCGGTAAATCAATTGCTTCAGTTTGTCCTCTGCCTGCCTGGCACTCAAACAAAATTGAAAATAATTCCAAACAGGACATTTACTATTTTTAAGGACATCAATTCCAAACAGGAAAGGGCATGAAGAACGAATATAACATTAAATAAGGTGGTGTTAAAAGACGTTGCATCGACGGCAGTAAACTTACGATTTAAAAAAATTATTTATTTATTCCATTTTTTTAATGCAGCCTTTAAAACTTTCATTTTATTTCAATTGCAATATATATATATATATATATATATATATATATATATATATATATATATATATATATATATATATATATATATATATATATATATATATATATATATATATATATATATATATATATATACACTGCAGAACACAAATGGGCTTGTTCGCTCTGCCACAAACCTTCGGTTTAACAGCACTTGTGCAAAATTGTACGCCGTCTCGACCAATTCAATTTGCCATGCTCTCTAAGGGCAGAGCAACAGCAAGATGCAGACAAAAACGATGGTGCCTTGCGATCCAACCACAGAGCTAATTTTGTTCAAAAGATCGGATTTATTAGTGCATTTGGTGACCCTTTCCATGGCGTTTTACTCCTCCAGACTGCATGGTGTAAGGTGTTTCATGAACTCTAGTCGTGTGTTTTTCTTTGTGATTTGTTAATGCTTCGGAAGGAATTTTCTCCACAGTAAGGTACTAAAACGAACAGCTGAATAATAATCTTATCTCTCATCAAGCTGGAGTTTGATCCGAGCATGATCACATGTCAAATTGGGATATTGAAGTTTGAGTTTTGCATCGATGAGGAAGTACCCCTGCCTTTGACGATCAAATGACAAATTTGCTGAGTCTTAAGCACTTCTGACACATTATCTTGTGGCTCAAATAGAGTTCACCAAAATTGGATTGAGAAACTGTGTCGAGGAAATGACATCGGCATCGTTTGATCGTCACAGCGTGTCCTTGTTCTTATGATACTTAGCTAGAATGGCAGGATTTAATACCTTGATACCTCTTCTTTGAGCACAAATTCCAATGACTTTGTATCTTCTCCTTTGTTCCAAATTCACTGGAGTTTATTTAATTGGCACCTTCAGAGCCTGATCAAATGGGTATTCATGACATGATGAAGACTTGATGCATGATCAGTGAGACCACTTGGATTATGGTGATGTTGCAATCTTGTGATTGTATTTTGGTTGCTTTATTTATCCCCATCGTGTATCTTTAAACACAAACAGCCACTCGATTTCTGCAGCATAATTATGTATGTGCAGGGTGTCCCAAAAAATATACAACTTTTCATCTGCAAAGAGGATGGTCATAACATGTATTTAAAAAAAAGATATATGGCTGGATAGAAAGCTGAATGGTTGAAGTTTATTGTACCAATGTCAAAATTGCCACCAAAATTTAAATTTTGGTATAGAATCGTCGTTTTCTTTTAGACCACATGTTTGACGTAGGCTCCACGTTGTCCTATCACTGCCTGCAAACGCGTTGTCATGTTCTCCATCACTTTGGGAAACGTTTTCTGAGGAATGTTCTGGATTTCTCTGTGGATGTTTTCCTTCAGCTGATCGAGTCTGAGGCCTAGGATTTCCATAGATCCTGTCCTTGAGATACCCCCACAAGAAGAAGTCTGGAGGACTAAGGTCAGTGGAATACGGTGGCCACTCAACGTCTTCGTAGAGGGAGATAAAGCGGCCCTCAAAATGTTGGTTGAGAAAACGCCTTGTTTCCCTGGCTGTATGGGGTCGGTGCCCCATCCTGCTGGAACCACTGGGTTCTCATCTGGATCAGGTTGTTTCTCCTACGGGCCTGAGTACGTAGCTCAGGCAGATAGAATTCCTGAATCATTTCGCGATAGCTCCTCTGCTTTACCGTGCAAGTGCGTCCCTGGTCATCTTCAAAGAAGTATGGACCAATTATCCCATACCAACCAACCGCCACCCACATGATGACTTTGAGAACTGATCGAGCCACCAGTTCAGTTGATACATTACCATGATTTCCAGTTCCCCAGTACCGAAAGTTTTGCTTGTTTACCTCCCCGGACAAGTGAGCATGACATTCGTCCGTCATGTGAAGTTTTTTGAGGAAGTCTGCATCTTCCTCCAACTTTCCTGAGAACCAATTTGCAAAGTCTAGTCGTTTGCGTTTCTGTTGATCAGTAAGCACCGTTTCCGTTTGAATTTTGTATGGAAAGGCATGAATGTCTTAGCTAAGGATCCTCTGAACGGTGCTCTTATGAATGTTTGTCTCGGCAGAAAGTCGTCGAATCGATTTTTTTTTGGACTCTGAACGACCGCCTGTCTCACCATTTCCACATTTTCTTCACTACAACCTGTCCTCTTCGGACCACTGTGACCCTTATGAAGGTCACAGATGGTTCCCACATTGGTAAACTTTGCGATGGTGTACTTTATTGTCCGAAAGTTTGGTGCATGGCGCAAGTGGATACCGAAATGTCTCGAATAAAGACGTTGCACCTGTATGACACTCTTCGTCTGGTGCCAAAGTTCAACAATTTTCGTCCGTTGTTGTACGGTCAGTCTTGGCATTTTTCTGGCGCTTGCTTGATATCAAAATAAACTTCAGGGTCTCTGCAACAAGAAATGAAGCATTAGTGACAAAATTACTGCTTTTTTAGGATCAAACGAAGCATTTTAAAAGTTGTATTTTTTGGGACACCATATATATATATATACAGTATATATATATATATATATATATATATGTCTATATATAAATATATATATATATATATATATATATATGTATATATATATATATATATATATATATATATATATATACAGTATATATATAATTTCAAATTGGATGAAATGAGCTTGCTTAAGAACACATGAAAGCTTGCTGTCTGAGAAGCCAAAAGATGAATAGGTGTTCATTCTCTCAGGTAATGCTCACATTTTACTAACTGTTTACTGGTGTACATTTTCACCAGTTAATTTTTGTTTTTTTCCTCTGCTAGGCCAGGGCATTGTTGAATTGGGAGCAGCGTGGATCCATGGGCCAAGTCCGGGGAATGCAGTTTTTCGTGTTGCATCAGCCCATGGCTTGCTCGAGGATGGTGATGAGAGAGCTGCGCATCAGGCGGCCCTGGAAAAGGCTCATGGTAAGGGTGTCAGGCGTTTGGCATACTGGACTAACCTTGGCCGGACAATTGATGTGGAACAAGAAGCTGCGTCCAGCTACTATGAAGAGCTCATCGATAACATTCAAAAGATGTTCAGCAGTGATCAGGATTTCAGCTCCGAGCATGCAGGCCTCGGTGTTGGCCAGTACATGAAGCAGCAGGTGAATGATTATTTGTGTTCTTGCATGATTGCTTTGCAGCGGCACAGTACTTTTACATTTGCTTGCAATAGTACACCCGTTTCCTCTGGTAGCAGCAGGAAGGGTCTTGTTATTCTTTGGGAAATATAGATTGCAGTAGATCTCGGCTCAGATCCGTTGGTCTGTGAAGTATGTGATAACGTCTGCTTTTGTGATGATGTGTGAATAATGCCTCAAAAATGTCGGGTTTACTCCCTTTCAGTTTCGTGTTAAACAGCAGTAGTGACTGTTTGTTTAAAAAGGTAATCATACGTGTTTGTGGTTTATAATATTTTTTTTACTTTTGGTTGGGGTGCTCCAAGAAATGTTGCAATCGGCTTCCTATGGGAATATTAACACTGTGTCCAAGGAGGAAAAACCCCTAGGGGAGAGGGGATATTATTAGTATTAATGTTTTGTAATCACATTATTATTATACTATATAGAGTATGGTGGTACTCCATGGAGAGGGTGACGCGGTGAAAAAATATGGCTGTCCATTCAAATGTGTACACAATGATACGCTTATAAAGCACTATCGAGTGAAGTCATAAGCATTTAAAAGCCATACCTTTTATTCTCGAGCGTTTTCTGAATGACCAAGACTTAAAATGAAAAATCGCTCAAAGAGCAACACTTGGCGAAACGGAACAGCACTCGGGAGTGCGTGTTTCTGCCAAGCTGAACAGTTTACATTTTGTATCCCACTGATAGGTCAGATCTGAATCCAGACCTTAACCAAAATCGAATTGGCTTGTTCTTGTCACCTAACCAACTCATCCACCTGGTTTTATCATAATTTGTCCACAACTTTTTAAGATATCATGCAATATCATTTTTAGCCCCATCTCCCAATGGTGAAGAATCGGTTAAAAATTAAATAAGAAAAAGAGCAATCGGAGATTGCACACAATTACCAGGACTTGTTTTGTGTGGTGTTTGTGTACTGGTGTTACGTAATTAATAAGAGACATAATTAGAACTGGCAATGATGCATTAAGACCTCCAGCTTTGATGGAACCCCACTTTGATCGGACACCTGACCTGACACATGCCGTTTTTTTATTATTCAATTGAATTCAGAATGAGATTAAAATATGAATCAAATGAAATGGAAGACCAAATATGTACAATCCTGCATTGGAGTAATCAGAATGAACCCAAATAAGCAAAAATAAAAGAGGAAGTCATCAGGAGGACCCTGGATAGGATTTGCATTTTAGCTGCTACTACTCTACCCTCCAGGCACAGCCCAGTGAGCCTTATTCGAAATAGAATAAAGAATCCAGATCACAAAATGAAATAATTCTGGCTGCCAGACCATGTTTGCTCAAGTTTAAATTTAAAATATGTATTCCCCATCACTACTCAACCGTAATTGTGAAGTTTTACTTCGATTGATTAAGTGGTTCCAGAAAAAAAACATTTAATATTTTGTACTTAAATCCAATATAGTGGCCAAACCATGTGACATCAATTATTCCTTAACAACGTTGTACACTCATGCCTTGGGGAACGTTTGTGTGAAATTTCCCCTCGATCTGTCCAGCCGTTCTGGAGAAGATTTTTATATGTTTTAGGGTAAATCCAATACGGCTGTCAAACTAAGTGACCTATGATGTCATATGTGTGAACCTTTTGTTCCTCATGGATAGACGATCATATGTGTAGAGTTTCACCTCCCTCTGTTCAGCCGTTTCAGGGGAGATTTTTGTAAGGGTTTTTTTTAGAAATTAAAAAACAATATGGCTGCCGAATCACGTGACCGATGTCATCAAAAAAAAAAGTTGTGGACCATTTTATCCCTAAAAAAAATTCATACTGATATGTAGAATTCTACATCTGAAATTGTCATAATGAAGGCACCTATGAGGTAATAAAAATTCACTTATTCCCAATGAAGAGTACTTGTTATTTGCCAAGTTTCAATTTTTTCCTTGGTGTGGTTTCAGAGATAGAGGTCTAAAGGTTTTTTTTCTTTCTTTCTGTTTTTTCCAACATGGCCGCCATACCACGTGACCTATGACATCATGATTATCATTAAAACATTCTTCATGAATAGTCGCACCTATGGTGAAAATTTCGTCTCAATCTGACGAGCAGTTACAGAGAAAAACACGAAAGTTCTTTGCGGACAAACAAACAGACACAAATGCGATACCCTCTCCTTTGGCAAGTGCATGAATTCTTGTATCTCTATCTATATCTATATCTGGATTCGAATCTTCACCAACATTGAATCAACTCCTCTTTGTGGCATTCCCAACCTGTCCAAGTTGTCGGAATCGATGCATAACCTTTTGAGATGTTGTGCTGTGTAGGTTTTTTTTTTACCTGATCTCTCAATGGTGAAGAATGACTTTTTAAAAAATTCTCAGATTCGGATCTTCACCAAAATTAAGCATTGCTATTTTTGGCTGGTCACCTACATCCACAAAGAAATTCAGAACGATTGCTTGAAAACTGTGGCCAAAAATCGAGACAGACCAACGTACTTGGCAAAAAAAAATTTCACCAAGTTCAGATGCCAGAATATGCCACTAAAGTACCATATCAGGAGATCGCTAAAATGCTAATTT
Organism: Eptatretus burgeri; assembly: GCF_056783735.1. Classification (NCBI taxonomy): domain Eukaryota; kingdom Metazoa; phylum Chordata; class Myxini; order Myxiniformes; family Myxinidae; genus Eptatretus; species Eptatretus burgeri. The sequence continues at coordinate 16,285,874 of NC_140961.1, read as the reverse complement.
GTTCTTATTATTCTTATTTTTATTATTTTTATTATTCCCTTCTCAAAACAATGCAAAACTCTCGCCCAACCAACCTCGATAACTGCTGAAGCCATGATAGCGATTCCAACGTGAGGAAGTTACTTTGTCTCTGGTCAAATGCACGCAACCCATAATTTAAAAATGTATAACACACTAATCATTTTATAAGGGATATAAATCGAACATAAATGTGGACTTAACCAAACCAGGCCAGGATCGTGGGGGGTGGGGGGATTGACATTTGACTGAACCATTGCAAAAGCGATAAAAATCCAAACAGTCACATAAATCAACTGAAACGAGTATAATAATTTCATGACAGATGGATTTGATCCATATCAAAATAACAAAATATATTAAACATTAAGCATTTTATTATTTTAAAATTATATTTGCACATATGTGGAAATCCACATAGTAGACTGAGCCAAAAGCTAGGAAATGGGGTGAGGGGTGGCTGGAGGGAGGGGAGGGGTAGAATGTACCATAAGCTGAATTTTAATAACATTGATGGATTTATTCCATACAAAAATAACAAAATATATAAAGCATTAAAGATTTTATTACTTTTAAAAAATTGCGTGTGAAAATTTATCAAAATATGTATATATGTAGAATGCGAGCGACCACTTTAATGATATGTATAATATTTGGCGGGTGAGGAGTGATGAGGGGGAGATTGTTAATGTGATATTAATCACAGCCTTTTTCGATGCTCATCTCTGTAAGGTTATTCATCATTCCCATTGCTCCAATGATAACTGGTACAATTTCGGATCTTTTCAACTTTCAGGATATTTTTCACTTTATTTTTTAAATCTTGGTATTTGGTCATTTTCCTGATTTTTGCATTGTTTAGGCCAAAATCGCTGGGAACGTGTGTGTGTGTCATTAAGCATAACATTATCTTTGCTAACCCCACCCTTTCACTATCTCCCTATGTCCCCTCCTCACCCCCCCCCCCTGATAAAATGAATCTCTCTCTCTCTCTCTCTCTCTCTCTCTCTCTCTCTCTCTCTCTCTCTCTCTCTCTCTCTCTCTCTCTCTCTCTCTCTCTCTCTCTCTCTCTCTCTCTCTCTCTCTCTCTCTCTCTCTCTCTCTCTCTCTCTCTCTCTCTCTCTCTCTCTCTCTCTCTCTCTCTCTCTCTCTCTCTCTCTCTCTCTCTCTCTCTCTCTCTCTCTCTCTCTCTCTCTCTCTCTCTCTCTCTCTCTCTCTCTCTCTCTCTCTCTCTCACACACACACACACACACACACACACACACACACACCCTCCCTTCCGTAGTGTATAGCGATGTTTGGTGAGGCATCACTCTTTCCTCACCCCCCCAGCAGCTCCCCCACTCCTATCTTCGAAACGACATTTTATATTTGCTAGTACCTTTCTTGGTTGCTTTATGCAGCTTCTTTGGCTCGAATAACATGAGAGGAGTCAATTTATTTATATAATCCTAGCCAAATGGGTTTAATTGGTGAGAGCCTCCCTCCATTCACAGGTGAGAGATGTGAGTGGGTCTTTCTTTATCATTCATATGTTGGCTGCTTTTGACATTTGCACGTGGTACATGCTTGGGACCTTGTTGGTATGCATTTCTGTCTGCACTTTCGCTGATTAGCCAATAAGCGATGAAACTGGTTTGGCAGCTGATGGGGTGTGAAGCATTGGGTTTTTCATGTGTGTACCATTTGTGAACATCTTTACAGCTGTGTAGGAACTCCTGGGTAGGGTTTGAAGTAGCAAAGGGCTTACCTTGGTAGCCTTTCTTGCTTTATGCAGCTTCTTCAGCTGGCTTGCTTTGAAATGACGGCACTTTTAGATTGGTCTGTTTCACATCCCCACGTTAACTCATGATTCAAGATGTTGTGATCCCAAGTTCAAGGGGCGTGGGGTGGGAGTCTGGAGGGGGAAGCGTGTGGGGTTGTCTCTTTTTTCCATTGCATTACTAATTTCCTTTTAATTTCAAAGCACTGCACATTGAAGTTTTTCCACGTCACTGTCTTGCATGTGATTTGTGTACAACATCCATTGTGGACCTTGAAGATTCACAGAATCAAAATTCATGTTCTGTTTCATCAATAGATCTGGCTTCACTTAACCTTAATCATTTTTCTTTTCTTGAATAAATATCTTGAAATTAAGATTTTTGTGTTTGTTGTTTGTGTTTGTGTTTGTTGGTGTTTGTTCTTTTGTTTGTTGCTTTTTGTTTGTTTTTTGGTGTCCTTGTACGCTCGATTGGCCCTGACCCCCAAAAACGCCGATGTGATTCATCATATATCACGTGACCCACCACATCTCAAATACTTTTGCTGCGGTACTAAGGTTTACATGTGGCGTATATATGCCCTGAACGCCTCTGAAAAAGTACTCAGAATGACATTTAGATGCATAGTTGCTAGTTGAAGCATTACTGTAAAACAAAGATGGTGTGAGTATGCATGTTGTTCCACAAGATCCAGATTGTAAGGAAAATTTTGACAGCTAAAGTAAAACTGACTGGAGCAAAGTGGTATAGCGCAACTGCTTCGAGCATTATTTAATTTTTTACGACACCGGCCTGTATTCCCAGTTTAGGATGAGTAAATTGAAGCGATTTAAAAGCTGATGCGATCCCCACAAAGATTAGAGATAATTATACTTGAATGGAAAAGAAGATAATGCACAGAACAGCTGTGGAAAAGGGGTCATTCCAAAATTGTGTAACACAGAGAGTGTGGGGTGTCTGTCCAAGCGTTACGGAGTGTTTCGGGGGAGAGGGAGTCGGTGTTTCCAGTGCCGTTACCTAACTCTTGTTGGATGATTTGGGTGGGATACGGTGGGATACAAAACATAAACTCTTCAGCTTGTTGGAGATTTGTGCTCCACCGAGTGCTGTTGTAGTTACAACAAAATTACAGAGAAGTGTTGCATCAAAATACCACACTCCAGCTCCATCATTTACTACTTTTCCAGTTGTTGCCAAGTCAATCTTCGACGTCATCCCGATTCTTGTGAACTTCATCAAATTCACTTTCTGGCGAGTTGTGTGAATATTACTCTTTGCGTGCTGAGACAATCGCTCTGTCGATGACCTCACACAGATTACTTGATGACCATGTTGGTTTTCTGGAATTTTTGGGGTGGCACCTGCCAGGTTGGTTTTATTATTATTATTATTATTATTATTATTATTATTATTATTGTTATTATAATTATTATATACATTTTGTTTATTTATTTTTCCAACTCGCACCTCAAAAAATTCTTATTCAAAATTTCAAAAAATTAAAACCCATGTTCAGTTCTTTAATACTTAAAAATCAATTTCATCACATCAAAAAAAATTCTGATTCTGTGAATGGTTTAATATTAAAGAAGGAAAAAGATCTCATTGAAGATTTCCTTTGGTTATCCCGACAATTTACATGATGCCTTTTTTTCAGGTTGCAAAACATGTTGCAGATGAATGGAGTAAAGATGATGAGGAATTGCTGAGGATAAAACTGGGCACAATATCAATGAGATTCAAGGAAGAGGCGAGTATCAGTGGTGCAAACTCCTTGGATCAGGTGGACCTGGTTTCATTCGGAGAGTATGTTACCTTGCCTGGTGAGGACTGTGTTTTCCTACGGTAAGAACAGCTTTTAATTTGTGAAAGATTGGAAAGACGTTAGGTTATTCCTTGTTTGGATTTCCAGCAGGACAACTTGTTAAATTGAGCATTTATGTTAATATTGAATGGGCCATGGTTTAATACACATGACTTGTATGCATTTAATCTGTTGTACTTTGATTCTGATGTGATGGTCTTTCCTTCTTTTAGCTGGCCGTCTTGTCTGCTATTGTTGATTGTGTTAAGTCGTTGGAGTGCAAGTGACACATTTTATAATAGAAGCTACATTAATATGAAAAGAGAACTACACGAAAACAATTTTATTCTACAAACTTTCATCCTTGCTATTGTTATGGTTGTGGGGGTAGATGGAGGAATTTAATGGGGAAGTTCAGATTGAATAGAGTTGTTTGGTCCGTGGACGTGTAGGTGACATCTCAATGCAATTAAGTAAGGAAACTGTGAGCTTAAAGGTCCCCTGACATGCAAAATAAACTTGTTATTTATAAATTAACTTGACCTTCCTAGTGAAGAAATCACCCATGTTTTCAAAAAAAATCAAAAATGGGATAATTAGAGCAATATTTCGATCATTTCTGGAGCGATTCACAACTTGCTATGCCCCGCCCCTAAAAAAAATGGACTTCAGCGAATCGCAGCATGACGTCACATACAGTAACTCGCGCAGAGTGGATTGACTCGAGAGTCAAGATGTCGCGCACCTTATACAGTACGTACAAATGCATTTTGCACATGTTAGTGCAATCTCTGTGATCGTCAATTCTAGTGATTGTTTCGCGAAAGTTTTAAAGCGTTTTAGCCGTACTTTCGAAAATGCCTGCAAGATGTATCGTAGCAGGATGCAGCAACACAAGCAAAGACAGTGTAAGCCTTCATGTATTCCCGAAAGATGAAAATCGTCGGAGAATATGGACATCTAAAGTGAAGGTACTGTACTGTTTCCATAGGCATGCTATTCATTAACATTTAACCAAAATGCTGTAATAAAAGAAAAGGGAAAATTATGTTGGCACAACTATGAAAGACAAATTTATCTGTCCCATTACACGGCCTCATATCCTCGGGACTCTTACGCATTGACTTACGCATACATTGTGTGCATGCTAATACAAGTTACTTGTCAACTCTGGAGTCTAGACGAGTCCGATAAATCCGTCGTCCGTCCGACTAGGCCGATAAATCTGATGTGCTGTAGCTTTATTTTATTATTCTCTTTTTTTCATTGTTTTCTACTGGTGCTACATGACGACAGTAGGAATGAAATAAATAAAAATGCAACAGAACGTCAGATTTATCGGACTACTCGAGACAATTGTATCGCAAGGGGTGTTCTGCACACAAGTTTTCATCGCATCCGGACAGCGAGATTGCTTCGTTTTATGCGCGGAGAGATACGGCCGATTACATGCGCCGGCCTTGTTTGTGATTAATTCACCGTGGAGCAACATGTCCGCTGCACTGCGCTGGTCACGTCACCTCACGAAAATATTTCTGATATCGAGCAGTATGCAAGTCAAATTTACATTATTGAATTACGAATAGGATTTAGTCGAACCAGTTGTTATTGCCAAGTCTACTTTCGATGTCCTCTCAATCATCATGAATTCCGGGAATTTCATCGCCATTTTTCTCTGCTTGTCCTGCTTCAGGCTCGAACTGGTAAGGTCGTACTTCATTTCCACTGCCTGAACTTCACCTCCCGCGACTACGTTATCCGACAATTCTCCATGTGATTTAGACCGAAATCCTTCATTTCTCTCACTCGCTGTCGCTACCAGACAAATGAAAGTCCATGCCATCCATTATTCAAAAACAAATGTTCGATTTTTTTTTTAAAGCAGAAATGAACGAAGCGATTGAGTCGACCAATCAAATGTGGAAACGCACAGCAAGCCAATAGAATCACGTAGACCACCAACCCCAGTAATTTACGTGCAGCTTTTGACATCCTGTATATGATGTCATGTGGGTTACGCCCCTTTCAGGAGAATTTTTAGGGGCGTTCCCGAAGACGTTTGTTTTTTTTAATTTTACATTTTACAGAATGAGCATTGTGAAAAAACATTGTCAGATCTGAAATCATGATGAAAAACTCCTCTAGGACATATATAAATGAAATTTATGTACTTTGGAATGTCAGGGGACCTTTAAGTGTTATGTGTCACCAAGGGGGTTGGGGGGGAGGGGGGTGCCGTGTAAGATGGGGATTAAGAATAAGTTGCCCCCCCCCTGTGACTTTCCCTATGTTTTTATAACCAGAACCACAATAACAAACCAAACGTGCCGAGCAGGCAGAAGTCTGGCCTCCAAGGGTGATGTTGGGCAAAGACGCGCCCCCACGACTGATGATTGATGGGCAGACGTCAGAAGCTCGCTTAGGCGGAGGCTCTGCCTTCCCGGGTTCTATGTGAGCAAGCCACGCCCCGGAGGAGGAAACGGTGGTTCGGCAACGTCAGTCAGTTAGAGTTGAGAGATCAGGAGAGTGCACGCATGAGAGAGGGGCGAGAGATCGAGAGAGCGAATGCATGAATGCGGAGTAAGGGACGCATGCTGTTGAAAGAACGTAGTTCAGAGATGGCCTGTGTGGTGTAAAATAACTCGATTTCCACAAGTTGGATCAGCATACAAATGGAGAATGTTTAATTTCGTATATACGGAGGAAGAACATTCAAGGATTCACGGAAACATTCGAATAGACTTCACTGAAACAGAAGCCCGAAGTAATTCCTCTTATACACACTTTGATATCCAAAGAATGGGAGGGTGAGACATTTGGCAATTCAACCACTGGATGAGCTGATAAGCATGAGACAAAATAACTCAGAACTGCAATACTTTGCCACTTTGGGTGGGAGGGAGAGTGACACAATCATGGCAAAAGTTGCAGTGTTAACCAGGTCACCCTGTTTCTATGCAGCAAGCAAGACCTTTTTTCATAGTAATATCTTCCTTTTATCAATATGTCGGTCAAAAGATTCTTGAGAAAAGAGAAACATTACTGACAGCCAATTTGACTATCGTACATAAATTAAATTTATAAAGTACCAGCAACAATTCAACAAGTGAATGAAATTATTTTTCTTCCACACCTGTAAGAACAGGGCTTTACAGCTGGCTTACCTTCGATGCGCGAAGAAGACTGCATGATTCTTGTATTTGTGTTGAGGTGATTTGGCTCGTGTGGTGAAGCAAGATGCTGGCCTTTGGCTCTTGGTTGGGTCATGAGGACCGGACCCCGAGCCTCATGTATGTCAAGTAGCAGGTCTGGGGACGATCGACGCACAAAGCAGCTGCACGGGGTCTCTGAGCCTTGGTGTTGAATACCGCTCACTAATTACCTGACGTACATTTGTTCCCGCTGCGAGATAGTGGTTTGGTGGCATTTTGTGCACGTCTCCATGTGCAAATAGAAGCACCTCGATTCCAAGTTCTACAAAGACCATCTCTGGGCCAAGCTAAGTACCAGAGTAAAGGAGGGGTGTTCTTTTATTTTGTTTCCCTTGGTATTCAAGTCCGTGTGTTGAGGAGCCTCGAATTAGAGTTTAATTTATCTCGTGTATTTATTGTTGTCCTTTTGTAAATAGTTATTTATTTTCATTTAATGTGTTCATTTTAAGAAACTGTATTTGTCATGGGGTTCGAGTATAAACCGCCCCCCACCCCCCCCCCCCCGTGCTGTCCTGGTGCAGCGCTTAACTGATTTCCCACGCATGCGCATTAATATCCGAGAGTTTCAGCTGTAAGTTTCCAAGGAACAAGTTCGGCTGTCTGGGGCTGGTGATATTAACCACCCGTCACCACAAAGATTTACCTTGGCCACCAGCGCCGAGATGCTATTAAGAGCCATTCCTCACCAAAGGTCTGGTTTTTTGGACTTTTACATGATGGATCTCAAAGAATACAGTTGATCCAAATTTTCTTTGGATCAAATCCTCAAAGAATCCAACATGATGGATCATGTTGGAGTGAGGGTTGTAAACACTTTACTTTCACATAAGTTGATTTAAATACATTTTAAAAATAGCGAAAACGGGTCACACTTGTGGATGTCACCAAGGCAACAGAGCAACAAAGGAATGACATCGACTAGTAAGTAGGCTGTTATGCATACACGCCAAAGACGAGTTTAACAAAATGATTACTTTTTTGAGATGCCTACAAATTGTACCAATGAACACTATTCTGTGATAAGTTGTGGTCAAAAAGTCAAAATTGATGATTTGAAAAGCTGTTTAAACCCCTTGTTGCCTGATACAGATCACACCATGCGATAAAGCATTCAAGAGCTGAAAGAAGTACTTATGGCAGTGGAAAAGGAAACTCTCTCTTAGTAGTTCCAGTAGTTATGTTTGGGAAGAAGTCCTGGAGAACAAACCAAAAATCCCAAAAATAGATTGGGCATTTGATTGGGTTGGAGCAGTTGGTGGGGCAGTCCACTAACAGCAGTGACAATATGGAAGTACAAATGGTAGAGAAGACCAAGTTGAAGACAAAATGTGACGACTACTTTACACAAATACAGACTCCTTGTCAAACAAACAGAATGCTCATCATTCCAAACTGCAAAAGAGCAGGTCCAGATTAGAAGTAAGGAATACCTTTAAAAATAAAAATAAAAATTATTCTTATTTTTATTTTTTAAAGCCAGTGTATAGTCAATGACTGGAATAAACTCCCCCAAGATGTAGTTGAGGCCGTAAGCATCACTGCATTCAAAAACAATCGGATAATTCCCGGTTTCAATTTACATTCCAGACCGCTAGTCCTTGGCGCATGCGCAGTTATGAGCTAACGTACAGACCAGAATATTACAGGACACAACCTACTGTCCCGTAAACTGATATGATGTCATTTGAAGATGAAGAAAAAAACTAACTTGCAAAAGAATAAGTAGAAATCATATTGGTAAGCAAAATGTTGAGTATTTTGGCACAATGTGACGGCAGAGTATGAATCGACTCCACAGCATCGAGGTTCACAGTTTGCCGAGAATGATGAGGGAGGCTGAAATTTGACAAAGTTTGGTGACCTGTCTATTTACTCTGCCCTTTCAGGTCATAAGTGTTCTTTCTTGTGAAGCTCCAGATATTTAAATCTCACTTGTCACTTCCTTCTACTTCTTTGTTCCTCTCATTTCCAGCTTGTGGAAATTCCTTCCATTCATTCACGCTCTTCCCCTCCAGGGCTTAAAGTTTGCGGTGCCTCCGAAGCAACTTCCTGAGCAAGAGTTCTCTGGGTGTTTTATCATTGCCTTCCCAGCAGTACTTAAAGGTCCCATGACACTCAAAAGTACTGAAATTGCATATATATATATATATATATATATATATATATATATATATATATATATATATATATATATATATATATATATATATATATAGGAGTTTTTCATCGTGATTTCTGATCTGACAATGTCTTTTCACAATACTCGTTCGGTAAAATGTAAAAAACAAAACTCTTCGGGAACGCCCCTAAAAATTCTGCTGAAATCTACTGAACAACGCGTAACCCACATGACGTCATCTCCAGAACAACAAAGGCTGCACGCAAGTTACTCGGGTTCGTGGTCTACGTGATTGTATTGGCTTCCTGTGTGTTTCCACATCTGATTGGTCGACTCAAACGCTTCGTTCATTTCTGCTTTAAAAAAAAATCAAACATTTGTTTTTGAATAATGGATGACATGGACTTTGATTTGTCTGGTAGCGACAGTGAGTGTGAGAGAAATGAAGGATTTTGGTCTGAATCGGATGGAGAATTGTCGGATAACGTAGTCATGGGAGGTGAAGTTCGGGCAGCTGGAAATGGAATACGGCCTTACCAGTTTGAGCCCGAGGCAGGACAAGCAGAGAAAACTGGCGATTAAATTCCCGGCGTTCATGATGATCGGGAGGACATCGAAGGAAGACTTGGCAATAACAACTGGTTAGACTAAATCCTATTCGTAATCCAATAATGTAAATTCTACTTGCATACTGCTCGATATCAGAAATATTTTAGTGAGGTAACATGACCAGCACAGCGCATGGGACATGTTGCTCCGCGGTGAATGAATCGCAAGCAAGGCCAGCCAATGTCATCGGCCGTATCTCTCCGCGCAGAAAACAAAGCAATCTCGCTGTCTGGATATGATGAAAACTTGTGTGCAGAACACACCTTGCGACACAATTGTCTCGAGTAGTCCGATAAATCTGACGTTCTGTTGCATTTTTATTTATTTTATTCCTACTGTCGTCATGTAGCGCCAGTAGAAAACAATGAAGAAAAGAGAATAATAAAAGAAAGCTACAGCACGTCAGATTTATCAGACTAGTCTAGACTCTGGAGTTGACAAGTAACTTGTATTAGCATGCATACAATGTATAAGTCAATGCATAAGAGTCCCGAGGCTATGAGGCCGTGTAATAGGACAGATAAATTTGTCTTTCATAGTTGTGCCAACATGTTTTTTCCTGTTCATTTATGACAGCATTTTGGATAAATGTTAATGAATAGCAAGCCAATGGAAGCAGTACCTTCACTCTAGAATAAACCCATGTATGTCGAGTGCAGCCATACCTGGCTTGCATGTATGTGGAATTGTACCTATCCCAGCAGGCTGGTTTCAACGAACAATTCAATAAGCTGCAAAATGTGGGTGCAGGTTTTTCACATTGTTTGATTTTAAAATTATCTCCTTGCGCCTTGAAATGATGCAATATTAATCTTTAGTATTTTACTTGTATGTCCTTGCAAGTTTCTTTTTTAATGGAAAGGTTCAACAGTCACATTTAATAATTTGTGGACGTGGTATAGCTTTTTCTTGTGCATACATGTATTGGATTTGTACACGACTACGGCAAGGTAGTAAAGGGATAAATAAATTCCTCGTGATTGTTGTGCATACACGGCTCAAAAGCAGAATTTCTTTTCCGCGAAACAATCACAGGAATTAAGACGATCAGTGAGAGAGCAAACACATGTGCACAATGCATTTGTACGTACTTTATACGGTGGGCGATGTCTTATCAATCCACTCTTAGCGAGTCGCGTTCTGGAGATGACGTCAACGGTCACGTGACCTGCGGTTCGCTGAACTCAACTTTTTTGAGGGGCGGGGCATAGCAAGTTGTGAAAAGCACTACAAATGTTCGAAATATTGGTCTAATTATCCCATTGTTGATTTTAAAAAAGAAACATGGGTGATTTCTTCACGATGGAAGGTCAAGTTAATATATAAATAACCAGAAACTTTTGAGTGTCATGGGACCTTTAAGGCAGGAACTTGTGAATTATTCATGGTGCCAGCAATAGCTCGCCTACTGTTTGCAAAGGGCACCATGGGATCTTTAACGTACACCAACTCACGTTGGCAGACAGAACACCCAGCTTAAAGGTGCACAGAATCGGATTTTTTTTTTCTGTGTGATGTAATTATATTGATTTTTAGGTAATAAAGAAAGAACTGAACATAGTTTTTAATTCTTCTAATTTTTTGAGGTGGTACAGTTCAAAAAAGCCAACCCAGTGGGTACTACCCTAAAAATTCCAGAAAACAGCCATGGTGATTACGTCATCTGTGTGACATAATCGAGGGAAAGATTGTCTCGGCACACAAAGGATAATGGCCACACACCTCGCTTCAGACTCGTCAGAAAGTGAATCTGATGAAAAATTTTCTGATCACGAATCCTCTGATTACGACGATTGTCAAAATCATGACGTAGGAAGTGCTGTCGTACCATACATGTATGAATGAAGCCGAGGTGGAAATTGGGGATGACATTGCTCGTGAAATACCTCATGTTCACAACAATCGGGATGACGTCGAAGAAAGACTCGTCAACAACTGTCAAACTAGCAATTTGTGGAGTTTAGTGATATTTTGATGGAACACTTCTCTGTCATTCTCGTAGTAACTAGAACGGCACTCGGTAGAGCGCATATCTCCATCAGGCTGAACAATTTGGTATCCCACTGATCGCTGTACTTAAATTCCATCATTGCTATTCCAAGCCAAAGACCCTTGATCTCATTTGTAAATAAAAACGATTGAACTTATAAAGGAACTATTACATCACTCCAAGAGATTTGTCCGTTGACATCATTACAGGGATTAGGACTGCTGCTTTTGTCTTATTGATGATGCACTGTACCACCTTTACATATTACAAATATAGTTCGTCATGACTGAAGAAAAAAACCACAGGATAAATTGCATCCTTAGTGGGATTAAGGCATGAAATAGAGGTAGGGGGGGTGCGGAGGGGAGTTTGTTTTTGAGCGTTACATAATATTATGGGGGGGGTGGGGCTGTCATATTTGGGCAAAAACGCTTTGCATAATTTTTGAATCGCCCCTTACAGGTTTCTGTGAAGTTGGTGATAGCGTGATGGGAGAGCTAAAAGCGTTAGTTACATGTTCTGCTGTTTCGACATGGGAATGCCTGTTTGCTCTTATGGGTGGGAGGAGGGTGAGCGTAAAGATGGGACAACTTTGGAGAGGGTGTGGGTGTGTTGGTTCTGGAATTTCGGGGGGGGAGGGGTGGGGACAATCAGAAGGGGAAGGGTGGTGTTTTTTTTTTTTATTTTTTTTTTATTTTTTTTTTGTGAAGAGATTGTGTGTGTGTGTGTGTGTGTGTGTTTGGTGGGTGTGACGCAATCACCAAACGGGTAATGTGCTAGTAAATTACAAGTGACCACTCAAAAGTAGAAGTCAGACAATAGTTATTGCAGTTTTTAACCTGTGGACCCTTTTGACTTGGTACATGTATCCTCATTAATCACGCACAGTCTTTCTCGAGCCCTTTAACGTTTGTGCCTACCGCGGCTGCATACCCGGCCCGCGTCAGCCCAGCAGCGCACGCGTCCACAAATAACAGGCATTACAATATGAAAGTTATTTGTTGTTGTCAAACTATGCACCATGGTCATGGAAATTAAACATAATTTGATAATTTTCTCCATTTCTGTAGATTTATCTGTCTGCTTGGCACATTGTGAAGCTTCACACATGTTACTATTAGCCCTACTTGTGGCTTCACCTGTACGTATGTCTGATACGTAGCGTAGAAAGTTACCGATTAATTAATAAAGTGATAGCGATCATGGCTGATGCTAAATAGAAATAAGAAAAGAAACGAATGCAACTCATCCCGAGTTTCTCACGCTTTTCCGCAGCTGTTCCGTCCTTTTTCTTCTCCATTAGATTAGAATTATCTCAAATACTCGTGGGGATTGCGTCTGCTTTTAATCGCTTCAATTTACTCATCCCGAACTCTGAATACAGGCCGGTGTCATGCGAATCGTCTTGCAAATGACCGGTCGTACTAAACACAGTCCGAGACTTTTATTTATAATTTTCAGCAGTTGGAACTGCTGTTGAGCTCAATTTTCTGTTTAAATTTCAACTCCATGGAACTTAAATGAATTGAATAAAGTTACCGCCTGGAGAAGTAGGTACCTTTATTTAATTATTTCATTTTCAGACTTCTCTGGGCGGTGCTCCCAACTTTATTTAATTTCTGTGGAATTGAGCTTAACAGCAATTCTGACTGCTTTAAAAAAAACATATATATATATATATATATATATATATATATATATATATATATATATATATATATATATATATATATATATATATATATATATATATATATATATATATATATATATATATATATATATATATATATCCGGGCGATGTTTAGTACAACCCCAAATGATGCTTGAAGCAGGTGGGCCAAGCCACTTTCCTCTGGTAAGTTTTACCTTGGCTGTCCATACTTTCCTTACAGCTGTATCTTGTGGGGAAGATGTACACGTACACACACACATACACACACGTACACACACGTACACACACACACACACACACACACACACACACACACACACACACACACACACACACACACACACACACACACACACACCATCTTTGGTTGTATTGCTACAAGACAGCAACAATACATCTACCTGGCATTCTGAGTACTTTTTCAAAGTTCAGGGCGTGTGCAAGCCACATGTAAACACAAGTCCCGCAGCAAACCATATCCTCGAGATGTGGCAGGTCACGTGATGTATGACAGGATCAAATGACGGGGTTTTTTTTGTTAATTTTTTTCCGGGGCAGGCCCAATCTTGCATAAAATAATACCAACAAAACATTAAAACCATCCTTCCAAGATATTTATTCAAGAAAAGAATAATGATGAAGTGTTAAGTGAAGCCACATCTATTCAATAAATGAAACATGATTTTCTGATTTTGTGGACCTTTAACGCCCATCCGAAGGAAGGCACACACATCGATGAATCGTCCTGCCAGTGAAACACCGGGATGATAGATTATAGCTGCGTTGGGATATTAACTTAGGCTAGATATCGTAGAGGCGATTGCATACCTCCAGGCCATTCTGCCAGTCTTTGACATACAAAGAAGCAAATATACAGGGGCACTGCATCATCACCATAGACATGCCTCAGTAAAAATGCAATCTGTATACCAAATTTGTAATATAATCCGTCAAATGGGAATTTTCAACAAGAAGAAGAAGAAGGTGTGGGGTAAAAAAAAAAAAAAAAAAAACCCCCCGCTGATATCTGCAGGTTTTGTTAAAAAATAGTTGTACATTTGAATTGACCTTTGAATGTGATGACACAATAGCCTAAACTAGAGGTTAGAGGTGTTCACACTCACTTGAGCTGTGTAGTCTGGATTTTAAATCTCGACCCAGCTTTGACCTCAAATCCTGTTGTTTCACAAGTAAGGCGAGTCATCAAAGTGTGTGCCGTCCCATGGATGGACATCACACTGGGTGTACCATCTGCCAGTATATTAGTTAGTTGAGGTTAAAAATCCCTCGGCGTCCTTTGCGAAGAATAGGTGAGCTACCACCAGCACCCTGTCCCAATTCCACATCCTTACTCTAACCTGTGCCCCCAACAAACATTCCTACCCACAGCCATGTGCCGCATCTGAAAAGTGACCTGAAAGTAAAGTTATGCACTGAAAGTTTAATAACAAAATTGGTTTAGGTTAAAGGAAGAGAACATGGTGAACTGCTGCTAACAGTAAGCATGCCCAACAAGGTGAGCAGCTGAAGTCATCTGCTGATGGTATTAATAAATGATTTTGAGTCATTATTTCCACTCTTATTTTCCATTTACTTTACAGTATCTCCTTGAAGTATATGATGACATGAAACCTTTCAAGACTTAAAAAAAAAACTACCTAGATATTGATTTCTGATGGAAGTGTATGGTGCGTGTGGTGTGTGTGCACACGGTGCTTGTAGGTTAAAATGCCATAACATCCAAACCAAGCTGTGGGTATTTTGCAACGAGAACTCGTATCAGAACTCCGGATCATTTCAATTGCTTGTCAGCCCAACAGCTTTTTGCAATTTGTCATGTTCTGCCATTCTCTACACAGAGGTTATTCCTCTCTGGTGGATTTGCTGTTAAAGCGGTTTCCTCGTGAGCGAGTGCTGCTTAACAAGCACGTGCAGTGCATTAATTGGGATGGCATGGAATGCAAAGATGGACAATCTCGGGTGCGCGTCACTTGCAAAGGAGGAGAATGCTTCTTTGCCGACCATGTCATTATAACGGTGCCACTCGGTGAGTCTGAGAACTGCATTTTTTTCTTTCTTTTTTTTTTGAACCACCTCGCCATTCTGATTTAGGAATGCTAAGATTGACTTTGGACAATGTGCACATTTCAAAAATATTAGCAAATACTACCTGTTGCTTCGCTGATGGCAATAATGAAAGACACATAATTGAATTGAATTTGAATTTTTTTTTTTCTTCCATAAAACACAACCATGTCAATCCATAAAAAGTGGAAATGGAAGAAAAGTATTTACAGAAAAAAAAAAACAAGAGAAAAAATAAAATAAAAGCATTACAATCCTTGATGTATTTCTTTGAAAGCTAAGATGAATTCCAAATCCCTGACAATGCACAAGGCCTCATTTTCCATTCAAAAAGTTTGACACTCTCGTTGCTCACATGGTAATCAAACTCTAACCTGAGTCCTTTAAAAATCGGGATGCCATCGTGACCATAACATTTATCAATTTTAATTTTCCTTGACTTGTAAATTGCATATTTTTCAATGGCAATCGAAGTTCAAGAGCACCAGATTTTTTTTTTTTCCGTAGGGGGTAAAAAATACCTGACCACAAGGCCACGTGTGTTGCTCCAGAGAAGGATGAGCCTTGTTTATCTCTTCATGAGTTTATGAATACCAGCCTTACTTACTAAATGAAAAATCCTCATCATTAGACTAGTAAGAGGGGAGCAACTTAATTTTGGGGAAAGATGGCCAAAAATCCTCCACATTTCCAGCCTGCCTGAATTTCCTTATGACCTATATATGTACAATTTCATGAAAGATTCAAACAGAACTTGTGCTCAAACTAATCGTGACCATCCCAGCAGACCTCCACGTCGTCCAAGATCCATGCCTTAGGTCACGCAATTTGCTTACTCGTCGAATGAATTTTGGATTAATATCTGACTAGATGAGGAAGGCATGGGGGGAAAGCAGTTATAGAAGCTAGGTTCTTGGAGGAACATATGGCAATTATCAGCCTCAAGGCCTACCTAAGCATCCAGAAAACTGATAATATTTTGGAAGTGACGAACCACTGATGCGATAACAGATCACCAAGAAAAGGTGCCGATCACAGTGCAATTCACCAGCTTGTTGGAGCAAAAAGTGTACAAAAGGGCATCAGGACAGCTCCTGTGTTCAGTTGCCTCTGCACAGGCTTTTTAAAATTATTAATATTATTATTATTATTTATATACCATGTTGTGGCTCGTATAAGAGCTAATGCATAGAACATATAACAAGGCAGGAGAGGGAAGCACAAAATAATGGGGAACAGAGACAATATGAGATCTGTGTAAGGGAGAGGAATGGGGTGGGGTACACGGGTACACAAGATGGTACCAAGGGGATGGTTTTTGCCCCTCCTAAGCGACTTAAGGGGATGGGTTTTGCTGGAGGCGAAAAGCTATAAGTCGATTAGAGACATCAATGACTCCATGACCTCCCCCTCCTTCCGAGGGTGGGACAGTATACTAGGCCAAAGCCAATGGAAGCCACTCCAAAATAAGTTTATCAAAACTCGTTGGCTGAAAAGTCATGACTTTGTGCCACAATGTTGCTGCTATCAGGTTATGTATCACAAGAGTGTGGCCTCCATAAGAAAGAGACCACAGTAGTCCTTCCTCAGCTCTCAACCGATGTGTAATTTGTTCCACCATTCCTTCCCAATTCTTCTTTTCCATTTCATGATTGCCGAGATAAACTCCAAGATATTTGACCCCGTCTTTTACATGCTAAATTATGTGAGGGTGATGTTGGTTATTAATGAAGGGTTACCTGAACTACACCAAAAGGCTTCACTTTTGCTCCAATTTACTTCACTGGAGGTGATTGCAGAGAACTTTTAAGCACTGCTGTACTGCAACAACATTGCTTGGCCCTTTAATTAAGATGCAAACATCAGTGCAAGCTATTGCTACAGATTTTGAACTACCTACATCCCCCATATCCTGTGGTATTCACTGCCTGAAAGATGCCAACAGTGGTTCAAGGACAATTGTGTATAAAAGTCCAGATGGGGGACAGCCATAGCCCCGTCAAAATGGAAAAGCGGAACATGAACTGTTTACTTTCACCATACAGAAAGTGTTCGCATATAAAGGTTTAACATACAAAATGTTAGTTTCACCAAAACACATCCCCTTAAGAACAGAAAAGTATCGATGATTATCACAATCAAAAGCTAATGTTTGATTAAGAAATAATAATAACCCAAAACAGGCACCAAAGTATTTATAACAGGAAATGTCTCACTGTACGCTGATGTCGTTCCATCACAATCCCACAACAAAAGTAAAATGTCAAAAGATGTCGTGATTGTAATCCCCATAAGAGTATTGTGGCATCTTTACTTGGTGTCATTCCAACCTTGCAGGGTTATTTTTTTGATATTTCATCCCTCTGTTTTTACATGAAAAAAATTCTTCTTTCTGCAATCTTTTTGCAAGTAATAAGCCTAATGTTTTATATATTTTGGTATGAATTAAATTCATCTGGTTTTTAAATGGTTTAATGCTTGTTTCAGTTGATTTGGGGGATAGTTTGGATATGTGTTGCTTTTGGAATAGTTCTGTTGAGTCTCCATTTCCCCCCTCACGATCCTGGGTTGTTTTGGTTGAGTCCACATTTACATTTGATTTATTTTCGTAATAAAACTATTTATGTTTTATATGTTTTTAAATTGTCGGTTGCATGCACTAGCTCGGAGACAAAGTAACTTCCTCACGTTGGAATCAGCATCATGGCTTCCACAGTTATTGAGGTTGGTCGGGCTACAGTTTTACATTGTTTTCAGAGGGGAACAAAAACGAGAAGTACAAATTGGCATTTTAGAAATCTCCCGATGTGGTACTTGAGTCTTGGTAGTTTAGAAAATGCTCAAGAATAAAAGTTATGGCTTTTAAATGCTTATGACTACTCTTGAGTTTCTGAGCATGTCATTGTGTACATATTTGAATGGGCAGCCATTTTTTTTCCCGTATCATCCCTCTATATGGAGTACTAGCGTACTCCATGATATCGATTCATGCTGAGCGAATAAAATGAGTCTGTGTGTGATGCGGAGAATTGGGCCGTAATCTCATGAAGTTCCATTTGCTCAATTAGGTGAATGAATGTGAGTCTGATGGCCAAGAGTCAACAAACTACCACCAGCATCCTGGCTAAATTCCAAATTCCTCAAGTTAAACCAGTTGAATGTTATGTTAAGGTGTTATTGTTAGTGAAGCACCCATTTCCACCATCCATTGTTTTGCATGTTTAGGGTTCGACTCGCTATTTGATTGTATTAAGATATTGTGCATTTTATTTTGCATTATAACGTTTTCAAAGAAGCAAAATGGGGCCTCTTTATCCTGGGCCAACCTGTACTTTCAACTGCTCAACAACACAGATTATTTGGATTCAATCACCACCAGTAGGCCAAGCATCGGCTCGCCTACATTTGAGTTTATTCATCTGCATAAATTATATGTGAACTCATTGAAAACGACGTTTGAGATTGAGGGTTGTTCAAGTCGTCACACACTGTTTATTCTTGCCGACAACATTTAAATGTTTATCCAGCACTAGTTCGTCATTGTGACGTACTGATCAGATCAGTCATAAAACTCCAAAATATCACTTTAAACACTTTAGTTCTTCCGCATGGCCACTCCTCCCATATTCACAAGTCCATCGCAACAACAGTTTTTGATTTAAGCAATAAATTGGATGCATAACAGCACCATTCAACACTGGATTATCGATACATCGATGTCTATCTGCAGTATCGATTGTAACATTGTGGAATTGTCACATTGGGCAATCTTATCGACCTTTATCGACCTGTTTGTCGATGAAACTATTTTTTGGGAGGCTTGCTATTGATGAACACACAACCACACCAGCCCATGAGTTTCAACTCTTGTGGTGTTCAGTATTTTATTTTCTATCATTTTTTTTGCATCATACTAAAATATTATGTTTGTGGGGTAGATGGAGGAATTTCGAAGTAAAGATGGGATTGTATAGAGTAGCATGGCCCGTGGATGTGCAAGACATTTTGATGTAACTTAAGTAGGGAAACTTAACTTAAGTGTTTCGTGTCACCACATGGGGGGTGGTGCTGTTTTAAATTGTGTCGGGTCGAAGGCTAATTTCTCCCAGTATGTGATTGCCCCTTGTGACCTTTTCCTATGTTTTTGCATTTACAAGACCGGCGATTTAAAAAGTAATCGCGTCCTTAGAACAAAACAACCGAGCCAGACATTTCCAAGCAGGCGAAAACCCCAACTCCAGGAATGACAACGAGCGAGACCATGCCCTTAGGGTGGATGATAGATAGGGAGTGACGTTAGAGGAAAGAGGAGGATTGAGTCCGGATCGGCAATCGAGAGAAATGGGAGTGTGAAGCAGGTCCTGGGAGGTACGCGCTTGTGGATGGAGGGGGGGGGTCTCGTTTTTCTGGCTTCCCCTTGACATGGTGAAGAAGGATGCACAATTCTCATGTTAATTCTGAGGCCGATTTGCCTGCATGATTTATTCTCTCCCCTTGTCTGTATGGGGGCACCTCAAAGAGGAATTTAGGTTATTTCCTGTTTTGTTATTATCCTGTATTCATTTATTTCCATTATAAACATTTGATTCCTGTTTATTAAACCCCTATTTATTAACTTTGCTTGTGTTGTCTATTTGTGGTGGTTTCGAGGATAAACCCATGTGCCCCCATCTGCAACATGTCCTTGCCGCCCTCCATCCCGCACGCGCCATTAATCTCCGAGGAACACGGCTATTTGCCTCCAAGGGAGAACTGTTTGGCTATCCGTCCAGGTCGGGGGGACACGACAATATGCATTTTGGTGTCTGTGTGTATTTTTGATTTGTTACTTATCTTACTTGGTAGTTATTATTTTTGATTTGTTATACATTTGGTTGTTATCGAATCTCAACCACACTTGATAGGAGGACTAAGGGTCATCTGATTGAGGAAGTGGCAACTTCATCTGTCCCTCTCCCCAAGGCGTTTTTCCTCCTTGGACAAATGCTGTGTTAACATGTATAAATAGCTTATCATGGCATTTTGTGGGGCACCCCTTCCAGAAGTAAAAAAAAAAAATCATAAACCACAAACATGTATGATTACCTTTTTAAACAGTCGCTACTACAGTTCAATGTAAAACTGAAAGGGAGGAAACCTGACGTCCTTGAGGTATTCTATGCTTCCTGCATCCCCCACAGGCTAATGGACACGAGCCTCGATCTACTGTAATCCAAATACCCCAGAGAGGATTATAACATAACGCTTCCTTCTGCTCCCATAGGGAGTTGGTGTACTCGTAATAAAAATTGCAACAATGCCTCTGTGCTCACCTGGTAGAACCAGGGAACCACTGGTAGGCGTGGATAACCCACAAAATATGTAAATTGGGCGATTGTTTGAACAAACTTGTGAAAGCACTGTGCAGTGGTGATTCCAACCAAGTTGCATCTAAATCGGGTGAATACTTTTTGAAAAGTCAAAAGTAGTGATCCCGGAATCGTAATGACCATTGACCCTTAAATTGACCGACTTGATATGCAATTTTTTTTCTGGGATTTGCATAGCATCAGGAGGCCTTTGTCCTTAGAAGTTCCCCAAAGTTCGGTGAAAATAGGATTACAATATCGGGTTTAGCATCATGGGTGATGAAGGTTGTGGTCATGTTTCATCGAAATTGTGTGTAGTTTCGGAGAAGAAGATCCGAGTGTTTACATACCGACTCTATGACTGATCGATGGACACCGCACAATGCTAATGCGTCACCTGAACAAATTTATTCCAGGTGAGCTAAAATTGGAAGAAATGAGGAATTTTGATGCACTCCTTTAAAATCCCTAATTGCAGAAAAGAATGAAATATTAATCTTTTTATTTTTATTTATTTATTCCCATTGTTTTAAGTAGATTGAAGGTTTTTCTATATTGGGGAAAACCATTTGATTCCAAAAATTGGTTTAAAGCCAGGTAAAGTGGATTCGTGATGTGGAGATCGATAAGCTGACATGGCTTAGAAGCATAGGACGCGCATGCATCATCTACAAGGATCCATCCTAGAGAAATGTCTTTGAGACGTGCAAGACCCTTGCATCGCGAACTTTGTGCTTCTCTTATTTGGCACATCCATGCATAGAGGGATTTATGATTATAAACATTTGTCGCAACATGTTGCATGATGACGAATGAAGAACTAGCAAAATGTTTTCACAAATAATTTTGATAACGACTCTTTTCTATTGTATTTTAAAAAGCCACAACCATTGAGGAAATTGTGACTGAGGCGTTGATGCTCGAGTTACCCTGCGCTTGCGAAGTGAAAAACAGGGTTAAGTGATCGGTTGCGTAAATGTGCCATATGTACGTACCTACGTGTGTGCATTTTAAAAATTCATTTTCTCAGCAACTGTTGGTCTAATTGACACACAATTTTGACCATAAGTGTGCCTCCTGGAGGAATATATAAATTATGACGTCATAGATGTGCTCCAGGCACCATCTTAAAAAAAAAAAAAAACTGAAAAACTTTCCACCTCTATATCTGAAACCACTCCATGGAAAAACTGGAAACATGGCTCATTGTCAAGTACTCCCCATGCGAAATAAGAGATGTCATTGGTGCCTTCATTATGCCGTCATAATTCGACAAGTGCCATGCTTGATCCGGTCAGTATGAAAAAAAAATTATCTTCAATTGTTGAAACCGCTAACCTATCAATGCAAAATGTTAACCAATTTATCAACTTCCCATAGGAAATATAGTTTGATAAAAGTGACATCGGTCACTGGTGTGGCACCATATTGGATCAATTTTTTTTTAAGTGTTGCTTTGTAGCAAATCCTTCTCAAGACTGCACAGGGCAAGTATTCTTTGAATACCATCTAGTTTTAAGTATTTTATTTTGTCATTTCTCTTTTTAAAGTTTTAACAGGGCTGAAAGTTGGCATGTCTTGAGAAATGCAACGATATACAGTACTTTGTTACCTTGCAAGAAAGTTGATCAAAATAAACCGTTTTTTGGGGGGGGGGGACATTTTCAATCCTCAAATTCAAGGTTACTTGAAAAACCACCATTCAACAATGTTCGAGCCATCATTACCAATGCCTAAAGTGAAGGCTTTGGAGAACCTGGGCTTTGGAACAGTCAACAAGATCTTCCTCGAGTTTTCCGAGCCATTTTGGAAAGCTGGCCTGGAGTACGTGCGATTGGTCTGGGAGGATGAGTCACCCCTGAAAGTGAGACAGCAGCAGTTTCCACCCGAGTGGGAACGGAAAATCCAAGGATTGCAAGTGCTGCAGCCACCCGAGAGGTGAGATTAAGACTGGGAAGAACAAGATTGATGTTTCCTCATCTTCAGGGACAGGTTCTAAAGTTGATGTTGCTTTCCACTTTTGTTCATTTCTTTAAAAATACAAACATTTTTGATGCATATACCATGTTTATGGAACACACAAAGGATGTGGATATAGGGGTTGATCATGCCTGGTGTTGGCTTAATGATTCGGGTGGTGGGCTTGGGATCCTCGGATTCTGAGTTCAAAATCCCACTCGGCTGTTGAGTTAATACTAGGTGGGGTTGACTTGGCCTGTCATCCTTCTGAGGTCGGCAAAATGAGTGCCAGCTTGCTGGTATACTGTGTCAGAGTGGTGACCCGTCCAGGATTGTGTCCAATAGTCAAGGAGACTGCATAGGCAGCACCAATGCTCTGCACAGAGTATGGTCCCAATGGATGGAGGGGTTGATCCACTGATGAACAAGTAGTAGACTTGGAATTGATGGATGAGACTGGTGAGCACAGAGTGTTGTCATGAATGTTAGAAAACCTCTTCCATCAGAAACCCAACTCAAATCAGACAACTCTGGCAAGATAGCTCAGATATAGTATAGGTGTTGCAATCACTACCTTGATATGCAGATAA
>NC_140961.1:16242702-16257702 GCF_056783735.1 Eptatretus burgeri | reverse complement strand
TTTTTTTACACTCAACGACTTTTAAACGGTACTACTCAACTACTTTCATTGTTTACAATGAACGATTTAAATTGCTGTCACTCGCCTTTGTTTTTTGACGCTGAGGTTTTGAAATTTGAAGCGTTTCTTCTGAACGTGTTAAAACGCTCAAACTCGACTATTTTAAATAGACGCTGCCGATGGACAATTGGAATCATAGCCAAGCTAGACATCTCAGCTAGACATGATTAACTTACAAGTAGCATGTGTTGACGTCTGTCAACGATCGCAGACCGTGCATACAACTTGTGGCCAGCGTAGCGGAACGTGTGAGTCATACGCCGGCATATGTCGTGAAATTTCAAGCATGAAAAAATTTGAGGACAACCGAAAAGTACAACGTTTAAAGCCAACGTACAACGACGTATGGCAGTATTTTTCAGCGTGCTCTCAATGTTATCAAAACTTACCCATAATGTATTCAACGTGTGCCAGCGTTTTAGAAAAAAAATTAAAAAATCGGCATACGTTGGCTAAAACGTCAAGGTGTGACCGGGCCTTTAGCCATTCTAGTGCAGCTTTGGCTGTGTGCTTCAGATCGTAGTCATGCTGAAAGGTGAACATCCGTCCCAATTTCAGCTTTCTTGCAGAGGGCAGCAGGTTTTCCTCGACGATTTTTCAGTATTTTGCTTCATACTATTTCCCTTCTATCTTGACAAGTGCCACAGACCCTGCTAATGAGAATCATCTGAATAACATGATGCTTCCACCACCATGCTTCACAGTAGGGATGGTGTTTTTTGAGTGATGTGCTGTGTTTGGCATTATGTATCATTTGGCATTAAGGCCAAAAAGTTCCATCTTGGTTTTGACAGACCATAAAACTTTGTCACATGGCTTCAGAATGTCCAGAGTTGTGTTTTTTTTTTTTTTTTGCATCCTTCAAACGGGACTCGAGGTGGGCTTTTTTGAGTAATGGCTTCCTTCTTGCCACCCTACCATACAGGCCAGACTTGTGGAGTGCTTGGGATATTGTTGTCACATGCACACAGTGACCAGTGTTTGCCATAAAGGCCTGAAGGTCTTTCAAAGTTTCCTGTGGCTTCTCTGATCACTCTCCTCGGTTGGTCATCCAGTTTGGAGGGATGATCTGATCTCAGCAGGGTCTTGGTGACACCATCTGCCTTCCACTTCTTAATGATTGTCTTGACTGTGCTCCAAGGGATATTCAAGGCCTTTGAAATATTTTTATACCCATCCCTTGAACTATGCCTTTCCACAACTTTATCCCAGAGGTCTTTTGAAAGCTCCTTGGTGATCATGGTCAAGTCTTTGCTGTGAAATGCACTACCCAGCAGAGGAAACCTCCAGGAACAGCTGATTTTATTCTGAAATAATCAGAATCACTACATTTTAACATTCGTGGAGGCCAAGTACCTTGGTGTATGATTTTGAATGTGATTGGTTACACCTGAGCTAATCAAATAACTGACCAAATACAGCATTGGAGTATCAGGAGGAACAAACAGAGATTAAGTCACCAGGAGGAAGTTGGATAGGATTCTGGTTTATGCTGCTGCTCTACCTTCAAACCCACTCAGGTGCAGCCAAGTGAACCCTACAAAAGCTATTTGGGAGATTCACCCTTCCATAGACAAAGCAAAAGAAAGTAAGAGATATGGAGAACAGAAAGAAAGACAGATGGAGGACAGGAAAAAAACATATAAGCGCACATCCCAGCAGAAAAAAAGCCACACCACTTACGAACAGAAAGCAAAGAAACCACACACATCCCCCCCACCCCCACCAGACACCAGAAATACCTTAACACTTCTTACCCTAACTCCACAGAATGTACACAGGGATCCACCAGCACACACATGAATACACAGGTCTTCCATTTATAATGAAGACACACTTCTGATATATATATATATATATATATATATATATATATATATACATATATATATATATATATATATATATATATATATATATATATATATATATATATATATATATATATATACATATATATATATATATACACTAGCATATACCCGTGCTCTGCACAGAGTTCAATTGGTGGCAAAAGGTGGATGAGGCATAATAGTTGATGTTATTGGAAGCTGGGGAGGATGTCATTAAGGATGTGATGCACTATGGTTACCTTTCCTTAGTTTTCTAAAGGACCTCCCTGTAGATGACATTTTGGGTGAGTGTCTTGTTGCTGAATAGTCCTTGTGAGGAATTATTGTCCACTTTGATAAATATATAGGAGTAACTTCTTACATGTGAAAATGCAACATATAGTTGGCCATGGGAGAACACAGGGGCTGGGAGGTATATTCCGAGTTTGTCAAATGTTTGGCCCTGGTATTTGTTTATGGTCATCGAGTATGCGAGTCGGACTGGAAATTGCATCCTCTGCAGTGTGACTGGAAGGTTGGCGTCTGATGGGGCAAGTTTAACATGATATAGGCCTAGCCCTAGACTGAACTGGAGCAGTGGAGGGTGACCGAGAATCGGAATGCAAATTTCAATGAACGGCACTTTTTGGCGCACATCCGACGATCGAACACCGCTGGAGGCTTTAATTTGAAGATCACACACGCAAGACACAACATGGGTAATGATGGCGGTTGAGAAACGTCAAATTACGTGCAAACAGAAATAATATATTTTTTTAAATAAATCTTTACTTTAAATACAATGTTTCTTGTTACATTTTTGTGTCAAATTCACCTTCTGAGGTAGTCGGCATGTGCAGAAGAGGGTTTTACATTGCAGATGCTGTTTTCTAGGAGTGGCATTACGCCTCGGCGGTGACAGTCTGTCGACGACAGATGTAATGACGTCAGCGAATGACCGATGATGTCATGATGGAATTACGCCTCTCAGCGGTGATGTCACACGTTGCCATGCAAACAAACGTAAAAATTAGAAAATCGCCCAAAATTCCCAAACGTGTCCGTTTGGCGCGATCTCACATAGCCCATGCTGTTCATTAGAACACAGAGCACCCGCATGCCAAAAGTGGCGACAATCCGTCTGGCAGTTTTGGAGGAGATACATCAAATTACATGCAGATGTTAACAAGTAATATATATAAAAACACATTATCCATTTTTTTATTACTAGTATGTGCCCGTAAAAAAAAAAATAAAAAAATAATAATAATAATAAATAAATAAACCACACAGGCCGTTTCTTCGCTCTCACGTGCCCGTACGTGCGTGACCCGGAAGTTCGATATTATTCACAGTTACGATTATTCGCAATTTATTTTTAATACCAAATTATTCAATTAATGTCAACGTATTTGACCTTTTCGCAATGTCGTGGCAAGGAAAAACAAAAAGAGAAGAGAAGAGAGCGAAAAAATTTACTTCCTGGTTCGGAGCATACCAGCACTCTGATGTTCCCGAAATTTATACACCGTCTAATATGAAAACGATCATAACTTGGGCCATTGTGTTTATCTATAAATGCGCATAAGAAATCGATAAATTATTAGAATACACGAAGTCATCACTCTCCGGAAGCCCGTACGTTGTAACCCGTAATGGGGAACGCGGTTGTGCTTCCCTTCCCCATCGGCCACGCCCACGTAACAACGTGTCTTCCCATTGGTTTGGTAAATAAATGGCTATAACTTGGGAAGCACTTGTCCGATTAATATCAAACCTTGAAAAGGCACATCCTCAGGTCCCCAGCAATATACCTGGCAAGTTTCAATTAGATCGGACCAGAGGTTGTCGAGAAACAGCGGACACACACACACACACATTGCTGGAATTATAGATAGATTATTAATATTTCACACAACTTCCAATGTTATGAGAACCTGTTTACACAAAAACTAACCCAACTTAAACAAGAGATTCCAATGATATCTAAAAACCTTCTCACATGACCGAATCAAACTCTTAGCACAATAACCCCTCGCCAACATGATTGAATACATCTTCTTAGCATGAACCACAAAATCATCCTTAACAGAACAAATTCTAGCAAATCTCATAAGCTGAGATGAAAACACAGTTCAGCCCATCTTTGCTGGTACATTATTCGATGGAAACGTAAACAAGACAACAGGAAAACTAAGATCATCAACTTTATGATGCATGTTTGTACTAAAACAATTATTTCCAAAACGAACACATCCAGATATACCACTACATTATCACTACTACTACTCTTATCTGCGATTAGGCTTTCTGGATAAATCCTGTGAATCAGGCAATCAAAAAACTTATAATTCATCTCACAAATATCATCAATATAACAACATGTAGAAGATAATATTTTAGCTCAGCCCAACTACTTCTGCACAAATGAAAACTCACAATAAACAAGGAAAATGTCCACTAACAGGGGGCTACAGTTCCCTACAGTAATTTACACTTATTCAACCAAGATATTCCAGTTTTGTATTTTTAATTAATTTTCTGAAATTTGTAGCATTTGTTTGTTTTTTTCACTTGGATGTTGGGGGATACTATGTTTAAATAAAGGTGGAAAAAGTCCGACTTACTGGAATTTAATTCCAGGCTACAAGGCAACAAAATGTGAAAAATTTGAAAGGGGGTGTAGACTTTCTTTCGGCACTGTATCACATATATATATATATATATATATATATATATATATATATATATATATATATATATATATATATATATATATATATATATATATATATATATATATATATATATATATATATATCAGGTGACTTGATAGCTTCCCACGTTTTTGGGAATGGTGATGCTATCTTAACAGTCCTGTGCTTCATTCAGTGAGACCACACTGGTTCACAGATCTACTGTAATCTAGTATAGACACACACCCCTTGTGATGCTCCATGTCGTTAATAGCTCTATCTTGTTGCTTTTGCAGTTGTATTTGTTCAAGCATAGCTTTGGATTGCTTTGTTTGATTGCATCCTTCCAGGAAACGCTCACATTTCTGAGCCACTGCAATTGCTCCGGACACGGTGGCACAGCAATCCACACATGTTCGGCTCCTATTCTTATGTAAAAGTTGGAAGCTCTGGGAATGACATTTCTGAGCTGGCATCACCACTGCCCCAACCTCCTTTCCAAGAAAAGCAGCTTGTGAGTACAAAAATTGCTCCTCATTTCAGACAGCGTGCCCTATGAGTCTTGTGCATTTGAACACTTGTTTAATATCAATAAACAAGTGATCACAGTAGCCAAATAAAATTGGTCATTTTGTCTTTCTTTGAAATTGTATGTTACTCTTATGCTGTTGAGAAACTTCTTGGCCGGTCCATACTCCACAAGTCTCATTGATGCTTGACATGTGGCTTGGATGATCCAACACGAAAGAGCAGATGGTCTCAAGCCGTGTGTGTGTGTGTGTGTGTGTGTGTGTGTGTGTGTGTGTGTGTGTGTGTGTGTGTGTGTGTGTGTGTGTGTGTGTGTGTGTGTGTGTGTGTGTGTGTGTGTGGTGTTTTTTTTTTTTCTTGAAAGAAGTTTGAGTCGGTCTTTTGTACTTAAAATATCGCAAATAGTGCGGTTTTGATGCCACATGTTTGGCATACCTCACAGTCTTCAGATTTCATTAAGTTGTCCAACGAATGCCAATAAAAGGCATGTTGTATATTTCAGACAGGGTGGCCTGTAAAATTGACGTAATTGTCTTCGTCCTATAGACCACCCTGCATTTGACTTTCTGTTGAATGGTGGAAGAGCCGAGTAAGCTTGTAGTATTACTTTATGCTAATCATTAACATGATTTGAACAGGAAACCTGACCTTTACTTGACTGCTGTTGAGCTAAAATAATGTATAAAAAAACAGGTCGTCTCCGCATCAGGATGGCCAAGAGGTTTGCATATTCTCCTCTAAGCTGTCTAGCCTGGGTTTGAATCCTGAATCAGCTATTAAACTGTCATTCAGGTGTTTTGCAGGCAAGGCGATTCAATGTTTGTGCCATCCCTCGGATGGACATTATACAGGGTGTCCCATACGTTGCAGGTAATTGTATGGGACAACAGCATGAAGAGGGAGGTTTTTTGACTGAATGCAATCTCGAGTTACTTGTTGTTTACAATTTTCAGATTAAGGTTATGGTAGATCTTTAACATACCCAAGCAAATGCAAGTCGATGGAACCCCTGACTCGACATCCCTTCCAAATAATGCTTGCTCAATGATGCAACCAATGCTCTGTCTGTGAAGGAGGAGGATGATAGTTTATAGACTAGTTGAGAATCAAACCACGAACTAAACAGCTCAAAGGTGTGTGTGGTTCCTCTGAGCTATGCTGTCGGACAGTCTTGAGTAGATGCAACTCGAGCAAACTTTGTAAACAAGATCACATGTCTGATTCACAGCATCGCACACAACCTCGTTTTACCAACTTTGTCCACTTGGGTGGTTGAAACGTCGGAGTCTTGTTTGCAGAGATAGCACACTTTTTGATGGTACCTTCATTTCAACCCAGGTACAGCTTGTTTACCTTACCATGAAAATGCTACTTCGGCCTTCATCGAGGTGTGCTCTCGAAAATTTGTCCAACGTTAGAAAAGGTGAAAGCATAAAGGTTACTTATTTTCATGGTTTGGCTGCTTTCCTTTGGTGACATTTGTACATCAGTGGAATCTGATATTTTTGTTTTGTCATGTAGAAGCATTGGGACTGGCAGGATAGCCTGGAGGTATTCTGACTCTGCTATAAACCGTCATTCTGGGGTTTCGCAGGCAGAACGAGTTGTCGATGTGTTCGCCGTCCCTCGGATGGCCGTTAAACTGGGCGTCACACCTCTACCGGAATTAGTCGTGGTACGTTAAAGATCCCCCAATATCCTTTGCTCTGAGTCGTTATCGCCGGCACCCTGAACGAATTTCCAATTTCTGCATGTTCAGTCGGGTACTGTATCCCGATGTCGCAGTGGTGAATCATCCAGGAGCGTAA
The DNA here is from genome assembly GCF_056783735.1 of Eptatretus burgeri. NCBI lineage: Eukaryota > Metazoa > Chordata > Myxini > Myxiniformes > Myxinidae > Eptatretus > Eptatretus burgeri. The sequence continues at coordinate 16,250,778 of NC_140961.1, read as the reverse complement.
CCTCTGCCAAAGAAATGTAACCTTCGGCAGAACTGATGCTCCGTATAGAGCATAGAGTATGGTAATGAATAAAAGCAAGAAAACGTTGCAGTTAATCCACTAAACAGCGTGTGTTCTGAAGCTCACCTGGATCAGGACCACCAGCCACTCAAAGTCCCCCGCACACTCCCTTCGAGCTGAATTTTTTTTAATTTAAAATGCCGTGAACAAACTTTGGTACATCATGGGTGATGAAGGTTGTGGTCAATTTTCATTGAAATTGTGTGTGTAGTTTCGGCAGAGCAAATACCGATATATATATATAAAGCCTGGTGGTGGCTTGGGATCCAAGGGTCCTGAGTTCAAGCCCCGTTGGCTGCTGAATTAACACCAGGGGGTTGACTCAGACTGTCATCCTTCCGAGGTCGGCGAAATGAGTGCCAGTGTACTGGTCCCGGTGTATGCCCCGGTTAGAATAGGTGTACCATATCCCTGTGTGTCGTAAGAGGTGACCAGGGTTGGCGTCAGGAAGGGCATCCGGCCATAAAACATTGCCTCAAGAAAAAGCCAAACCCCTGCACAGCAGGGAAAAATGGCTGTAAAAACGGTCATTATATTTATATATATATATATATATATTTGGGGGGGGGCTCAACACCCCCTCCCTCCTTTAATGAGGCACAGATTTTGATGTGGTCACTACACCTTTGTTGGGCATTGGATATGACGCTTGTGGGCAAGTTTCATCAAAATCTCATGTTTAGTTGAAGCGATAATGACTGAAGTGATTACCAATTAACTCACCTGCGGACACTACTCGATCACATAAGCTCAGCTGACTAAAGTCCAGGTGAGATAATAGGATGATTGTTTTAAACCGAAGGCCTGTGTGCTTTTTTAGAGGTTAGAAGCCCCAGTTCCACCATCCATTTTCTCAGCACCGGTGCATTTGATAACTGCAGCTCATGGAAGATGAAGTGTTTCATTACAAGTTTTGGACTTGGGAAAAGATTACTGGAATGGGAAAAGTGTTTGTGGCATTTCATTTCATTTCGCATCCAGCCTGTGCCTGTTGGTTTAATCGTGGCTGGGAGTGCAGCTGTGCCACTCTTGCAGTGCTCCCTGTAGGTCAAAGCAGGGCTTTGTAATTTTTGTTCATAGTGCTGGTGATAGCTCGCCAACCTTTCACGAAGGACACAGTGGTATCCTTAATGTTCAACAACTCATGTTAGCAGACGGGACGCCTGGCTTAATGCCTGTCTGAAGGATCGGTCAGATTTCCCAGCCTGTAAAATACCTGGATGAAATTTTATAGCTGGGCCAATATTTGAATGCAGCATAGATAGCTCAGAGGTGCGTGTGGATACCTCTCTCGGTCATTCTTCCAGCTCATTCAAAAAATTATCAAGAAGCATCTGTCATTTGTACTATTTCAATCTTCAAGTTGAATTAGAGACCTCTATTTGTTTACCATTAAACCTTTTTAATGAATCCTACTAATATAAGACGGTGTGGGTATGTATTGCAGAAGCCACAGTTGCTGTTTGCTGGTGAAGCAACACACAGGTATTTCTATTCTACGGCCCACGGTGCTCTAAACAGCGGGTGGCGTGAAGCACAGCGGCTGGCCCTTCTCTATGGCCGTGAGCAAGACTTGGAGGAATGGAGTGCGATCTCGACCTGACCACCCCGTTTTAAATTGGAGGATGCAATAATGAAAATTTATTTAGAGCCAAGCAAGAAAATCATCGATTTCCATTTATGAGTTGCACCTTTTCTGTGGAAATTGTGCACGATAATGATGTTTATTTGAAATCAAATTTGTGTTACAAGGTGAATGATTTCATATTCCAAAATACAAACTGATTTGATATCTTTTACAAGTAGATTGTATTCATAGAATATTGACCCTGCAGTCTTGAGAAGGACTTGGTGCAAGCCAACTCTTGTTTTTCAAAAATTTATTTTTATGTTCTTTGATCCAAGATGGTGCCAGACCAGTGATCGATGTCACTTTTATCAAACTACATTTCCCATGGGTAGTTGATCAATTAGTTAGTTTTGCATTCATCGGTTAGTGGCTTCAACAATTGCAAAAAATTTTTTTTTCATATTGACCGGATCAAGCGTTACACGTCATTGTCATAATGAAGGCACCAATGACGACATCATTAAATATTATTCCCCATGGGGAGTACTTGACAATGAGCAGTGTGTAAAAATTTTTTTTTTACCTTCGCAAACTTTGTTGCGAAGGTTATGTTTTGATCGCTGTGTATTTATTTATTTATTTGTGAATATGTGTTTGTTTGTTTGCTTGTTATTCGCATAACTCCAAAAGTATTGAACTGAATCGCAGCAAATTTGGTGGGATGATTGGTTATTATCCAAGGACCATTTGATTAGATTTTGGGAGCGATCAGGTCAAAGGTCAATGTCATGAAAAGGTCAAAGTCGTCTTTTTACCATAGTGCGGTCAATTTGTATCCAATTTGCATGCAACTAATGCCAAAATGTTCAGAATTCAATGCCCCATCTTGTGATATGTGAAAAGACACAATGACGGAATAACCCTTATTTGCGGTTGGGAGTCAAAGGTCGTGGGGGTCACGACATTGCAAAATGTGCGGTTTTAGTCATGACACGGTAAATTCTTATCCTATTTGCATGAAACCAACACCAAAATGTTGACTGTTCTGTTCCCCACACTGTTATACCAATTACAAAATTAAGAGTACAAAGGTCAAGGTCGAGGTCATGAAAAGGTCAAAATCGTCATTTTGCCATAGTGCGGTCGATTTTTATCCAATTTGCATGCAACCAATGCCAAAATGTTGTGAATTCAATGCCCAATCTTGTGATATACGATATGACACAATGACTTCATTACCTTTGTTAGCGGTTTGGGTCAAAGGTCAGGAGGGTCAACGACCTTTATTATCATAATGCGGTCAATTCTTATACAATTTGCATGTAAGTAGATTCAAAATGTTTGGAATTCAATTCCCTATCCTGTGATGTGTAATATTTGAGTGACTTTATTGGTGAGTTTAAAGCATTGGGGGGGGGGGGGGTGGTGTCACTGAACTTACAAAATGTGCATACCTTAGTGGCACATACGCACACTAAACAAAAAATGTTCCTTTTTACAAATTAGGAGCCAGCTGACTTATTACTTTTGGATTGCGCAACCACAACCAGCTAATGTCAACCATTCTAAAAAAAAAGCACGATCACCTGATGTGTGCTTCAAATGTGTCACTCTTATGTGCCATGATGCTTTCGGCTGCTGGTGCAATTTGAAGACACTTAAGATATGCACATTTTACACTTGTAAGGATTCAGGTAATAAAAACGGATTAGCAGGCAAAAACATAGTTCTCTCCATGCAAACCAATGGGACTTTGGCACCAGGAGAGGCGTATTTCACAACTTATAGTTCTATTTATCGATCGTACTTCAACCCCATATCGTGCAACTCGCTAATGTCATACGCTCTACATATAGTACACACAGCTGAATTAGTACTTTCAGATGTCATACTTTCTGAAAATGAATGCTTGTTTGTTCACAATAAATAACTTATTGAGAAAAACAAACTCGTGTGTGCTAAATGCCCCTAAAATGCCAGAAAATAATTTCTTATAATGTGACCAGTTGTCATCAGATTGACTTGATACCGACACCCAAAAAGGTCAGGGAGTTCATACAGAAATTGTACAATGTACGTGAATCAGTGTCAAACAGCAGGAAATTTAATGTTTTTAAGCCATCATAACACATATGAGATGGCAGATGTGGTATGGGATTAAATACCCTCACAATCAACGGTTTCTGGGGGGGGGGGGTTGGGGGGGGCAAAATGTAGCGTTGGCGAAGGTATGCGCTCTACTGAGTGCCCGTTCTAGTTTTGCCCATGGAGCGGTTTCAGACAGATGCAATTTTTTTCGGTTTTTCCGAGATGGTGCCTGCACCACGTTACCGATGACATCATAATTATAAATTACAGGAAGAGGTGCACTTATGGTCAAAATTGTCAATTGGACCAACAGTTAAAAAGAAAAATTATTTTTCATTGCTTATCAAATCGAGTGTTGTGCTTGTCGAATTGACGTCATAATGAAGAAAACTATGACATCATTAACACATCTTATTCTGCATGGGGAGTACTTGACAATGAGCCATGTGTAAAAAATGTTTTCCATGGAGTGGTTTCAGCGAGGTGCAAAGTTTTTCAGTTTTTCCAAGATGGTGCCTGCACCTGGCAAACCGATGACATCATAATTCTGACAAAAATTCTCCAGGAGGCAGCACACCTATTTGGAAAAGTTAGTGTCAGACAAAGGGTTGCTGAGAAAATGAACTTTAAAAGAATGGACGTGACCGATCGCTCCACCCCGCATTTCGCTTCGCGAGCGCAGGGCAAAAATGTTAAGTTGGTAATTGACAAATTTCACACTTTGCCATTGAATCCACCTTTGCCTCATTTCCATGCATTCACACACACACACACACACACACACACACACACACACACACACACACACACACACACACACACACACACACACACACATACACACACACACACACACACGTGTGTGTGTGTATATATATATATATATATATATATATATATATATATATATATATATATATATATATATATATATATATATATATATATATATATATTGTTACGGAAATGGCCCTTATTGGACTACTAAATATAGGATTAGCTCAGTTCCCCCATTAAATGCATGTATAGTTAGGTTGTTTGGTAAAATGGACGTTATATGTGTCGGGAGGTGAAGAGGCTGTATTATTGTTGTGCGGTGGTGGTGGAATGAGAGGTCCCTCTTCTTCTTCCCCATCACGGACGATAGGCCCCGCCCAGTCGGCTGAGGGGGTGTGGCCAAAAAAAGAGGAAGTGACGCGAAGGGGAGGGAGTTTTTCGGCAGTCGCTGAGAGAGGCGGGCTCGTGTGTCGAAGGAGCGAACGAAAAGAGACTGTGGTGAAACTGAGCGCCGTGGTGGCGCCGATCGGCTGTACACGGGACAGCTGTGTCTGTTTTTCGTGAGGAACGAGCCGAAAGAAAGGCAGGGAAGGCAACAGAGAGACGAGGAGTGTCGTGTCGCGATCTGCTGGATGAGCAGGGGCTTTGAAGCGAGCGAACATAAGAGAGGCTGCCTGCATGTCGAATCGGCGACCGACTCTAAGGAAAGAAAAGGTGATTCGACAGAGAGAGAAACTGAGATGACAGAGTTGGAAAGTCTGGCTTCGAGGCGGGAAAGCAGGAGAGGAGATGCCGGAGCCTCTGACGTTCCCTACTGACACCAACGGCTAGACACGTTTGCCTATCCGCTTGCTGGAGCCCGGCACCTCGATTTGGGCCTTGTTTGGTGAACAGGCCAGGCCTGGATTTGTATGCTGGACCTTGAGAGAGATCGACTGAGGCTCATCATCGACATTGCGCGGGGCCAGAACGTGCTGAAGAGGGTGTGCGCACGCGGCGCCTTGAGAAGGAAGAGTACGGCGCTGCCATCTTGCCACGCGGCGCGTTCGAGCTGGGAGTTCGAATCCGTGGACATCCGCCGGTTGCGAGCGTCATTCGTGCTTTTGACACTGTCCTCTCGTCCATGAGACATCACCAAGTACTCTGTCTTGTCTTGCATGCATGCTGTCTGTCTATCTGTCTTTGTCTGCACGTTGCTTAAGGCATATTTTGGTAGTGACCCCCTCGAAACCTGTAGTCCATGGTCCCCGAGTTGAGAACGGGTTGAGGATTGTTAATAAAAACATTGTCGTGAATTTTGCTTGTGTTGTGTTCCCCGATGTTCCCCAATAAATCTGGTTAATTCGGATGAAGTTGCCGCGATGGATTAATTTGTGTCGCGTCGAAGAACGATCCGTTCGATTGGCATATAAAACCAAAATGGTTACAGACTGGCAGAAAACGCTCGGCATCTGACACAACCAGTCTGTAACCGGGGATTCTATTTCCCTAACTGGCAAGGTTCAGGATTACGTTGGTATCGCGATTGAAGACGCGTGACCCGAGGCCTGTGCGGAGCCGGCTGGCATTATAAACCCCGGAGACGGTGGTGGTGAGGGTGGCGCCTAGGACCGGGTTAGAATCCCGCCACCCTGGATCCGCAACAATATCTATATATCTTCTTCGTCTTCTTTCGGCTGCTCCCGTTAGGGGTCGCCACAGCGGATCATCTGTCTCCATTTCACTCTATCCTCCACATCTTCTATTGACACTCCAACCACACGCATGTCTGCCCTCACCGCATCCATGAACCTCTTCTTTGGCCTTCCTCTTCTCCTCCCTGGCGGCTCCATCCTCAGCATCCTTCTCCCAATACACTCCACTTCCCTCCTGTGCACATGTCCAAACTATCTCAATCTGGCCTCTCTCACTTTTTTTGTCCAAACCGTCCTACCTGCACTGTCCCTCTCATATACTCATTTCTTATCCTGTCCATCCTCGTCACTCCCAACGAGAATCGCAGCATCTTTAACTCTGCCACCTCCAGCTCCGCTTCCTGTCTTTTTGTCAGCGCCACCGCCTCCAAACCATACAACGTAGCTGGTCTCACTACCGTCTTATATACTTTCCCGTTCACTCTTGCAGCTACCCTTCTGTCACAAATCACTCCTGCAACTCTTCTCCACCCACTCCATCCTGCCTGCACTCTCTTTTTCACTTCTCTACCACACTCTCCATCACTTTGGACAGTTGTCCCAAGTATTTAAACCCACCCACCTTCCCCACCTCAACTCCTTGCAACCGCACCATACCACCACCCTCCCTCTCATTTACGCACATGTACTCCGTCTTACTCCGACTGACTATCATTCCCCTTCTCTCCAGTGCGTACCTCCACCTCTCGAGGCTCACCTCAGCCTGCTCCCTACCCTCCCTACAGATCATGACATCATCCGCGAACATCATAGTCCATGGAGACTCCTGTCTGATCTCGTCCGTCAACCTGTCCATCACCATTGCAAACAGGAAAGGGCTCAGAGTCGATCCTTGGTGCAATCGCACTTTTACCTTAAACCGGTCCGTCATTCCTACCGCACACCTCACCGCTGTCACACTCTCCTCATACATATCCTGCACCACCCTCACATACTTCTCTGCCACTCCCGACTTCCTCATACAATACCACAACTCCTCTCTTGGCACCCTATCATAAGCTTTCTCTAAATCCACAAACACACAATGCAACCCCTTCTGGCCTTCCCTATACTACTCCATCAACATTCTCAAAGCAAACATTGCATCAGTGGTGCTCTTTCCTGACATAAAACCATATTGCTGCTTACAGATCATCACCTCTCCTCTCAACCGAGCTTCCATTACTCTTTCCCACAAATTCATGGTGTGACTTAACAACTTTATCCCTCTGTAATTTCCACAGCTCTGCACATCACCCTTGTTCTTAAAAATCAGAACCAGTACACTTTCACTCCACTCCTCAGGCATCCTCTCACTTTCCAAGATTTTATAAAACAATCTGGATGAAAACTCCACTGCCATCTATCCGAAGCACTTCCATGCCTCCACTGGTATACCATCTGGGCCAATCGCCTTTCCACTTTTCATCCTCTTCATAGCAGTCCTCACTTCATCCTTACTAATCCACCCCACTTCCAGATTCACTATCTCCACCTCTTCCAACCTTCTCTCTCTCTCATTTTCTTCATTCATCAGCTCCTCAAAGTACTCCATCCACCTTCTCAACACACTCTTCTCACTTGTCAACACATTCCCATTTGCGTCCTTTATCACCCTGATTTGCAGCACATCCTTCTCAGCTCGGTCCCTCTGTCTGGCCAATCGGTACAAATCCTTTTCCCCTTCCTTTGTATCCAACTTCTCATGCAGCTCGCCATATGCCTTTTCCTTAGCCTTTGCCACCTCTCTCTTCGCCTTGCGCTGCCACTCCTTGAACTCCTGTCTACTTTCTTCATCTCTCTGGCTATCCCACTTCTTTTTCGCCAACCTCTTCTTCCTTATACTTTCCTGTACTTCCTCGTTCCACCACCAATTATCCTTATCTTCCTTCCTCTGTCCAGATGTCA
>NC_140961.1:16209455-16231955 GCF_056783735.1 Eptatretus burgeri | reverse complement strand
TTGGTGGTTGTTGTGTGATGGCTGTTGAGACGTGGTTGGTGGTGGTAATAATGGCGGCTGATCCAAAATAAAGATAGTAAAAGAAAAACGGCTATCCTGAAGAGTCGCAGCCCTCATGAATGACATTTATTCCCTCTAGACAACGGGTTTGGGCCTAACTACACATATACTTACCGAGATATCTCACCTAAGGGACCTGAATGGTGGTTTGCGAATTTGGTCAACCACAACACTACCCCCTCCCCTTTTTACAGATTCGTCCCGAGTCGTCAAATTTTCGTGTGCCATCATGTGTAGTTTTCCCCTAGTACATTTTACCTACGGATCCCTGAGTGCGCCATTCATGGTATTCGTGTCCCCAAAATAAATAACCTGAGGGCTGAGTAACTACCTAAACAAACTCACTCACACGGACGACTTAAATAAAATTGCCGGCGCTAAGACAGACATGCCGGGGGCGCACTCATATTTACAGTACATCTTACCTTAACTTACAAATTTTACACTAAACCATGGCCCAGGATCAATGAACTCTGCAAAAAGAAAGCAGTTAGCAGGGAGCCAGGCTGCCCACATGCAGTCTCTGGTTCAAAACAATGCAGGTGACAGGGAACATGGCTGGCTGCTCACACGCAGTCCAAGGCCTTCCTTTTTGAACTGAACGCAGTGAACCACAACGGTGCATGGTCTGCACAAACGCAGTCTCCGTGCCAGCTCAAGTGGCACACGCAATGAACACAACGAATGGATGCAGGAATGGTTTGAACTGAACGCAGTGAACCACAACGGTGCATGGGCTGCACAAATGCAGTCTCCGTGCCAGCTCAAGTGGCACACGCAATGAGCACAACGGATGGATGGATGGACACAAACACGGTGCACGGGCCGCCACTGCAAGCCCGTGTTGTAGCTGCCAACGGGGCAGTTCTTGCAGCTTGCAAACTGTTGCTTTCTGATCCTGGCGCACATGGCAATGAACAGGGGGGGGGGGGCAAAGCAAAAATTGAACAGGGCTGGTGAACCTGGGCAGTGGGCATGGCATGGCAAAGGCAGCAGGCAAACACAGCCCGCAGAAGAAGGCCGCTGCAGGCAAACACAGCCGGCAGACGAACTGGCCGGCACAGGCCTTGAAGAAAACAGCTGCAGACGATCCGGCCGGCCCAGGCCTTGCAGCACAGCAGCTGCAGACGATCCGGCCGGCACAGGCCTTGCAGCACAGCAGCTGCAGACGATCCAGCCGGCACAGGCCTTGCAGCACAGCAACAGCTGCCGATGAAGTGGGCCGGCCCTTGCCTTGCAGCAACGCAGCCAGCAGATGAAGCTGGCCAGTCTTTGCCGTTCAGTGGAGGTTGGTGGAGGGAGTGCGGTGGTGCTGGCCACTTGGAAGGCAGGCTCGGACCTACCTACCTGTCTCCCTCCCAACCTATCGCCTTTGCCTGTCACTGTACATACCCACTCCCTTAATTTGTCAAACCCCAATTTGGCCCCAACTTATTTTTTTATTTTACTTCCCCACTATAAATCGTCCCCTAACCCCCTTTATCGTCCTTGTTCGGCTAACCCATCCTGTCACCTAGCCTACTCCCAACCCCTACGTTCCATTCCCGGAGGGGAGTAAGGGAGAGCTAACGTCCTGTGTCGAGGCCCAACGAAGCCTCAGAATGGCCTCCCCAGAGTTCAGCGATCTATAACACAAAGTGGGTCCAGCGGCCCACAACGAGAGCGAGGGGATGGATGGTGCGGAGGGGTACATCTCCTAATCTACCCTAACCATTTAACTGTTAAACTACCTTGGGGCTTCCAACAAGCGCCTCTCGCTTAAACTATTGGTTCTAACAACCCAGATTCCCGTCGCCTGTGTTGGTGTCCTCACAATTTCGGGCCTCGCCCCCCAATTTTCTCTCCGTGCCCTCACACGGTCTCATGGCTGGGACACGTGGCTCCCTTTGGCAGGCACGACCCTCTGCCGAATCTCCCGCTATGGCACCCCCGGGCACTACACTGCCTCCGAGCCTACCAGCTCCCTAACACCGGGGAGTACCCCCCATGGCACCTCCCCTGAAAAGCACACGTGGCAGGCTGGCTTCCCGGGCCCCTTTCCGAGGGTCACCCGTGCCCACAACACTGCCCACGCGGCTAATGGCGCCCCGGGCCCCCGCACCAAGCAGGCGCACCCGTGCCCACTACACTATCCCGGCCCCCCCATGGGCCCTTGGCCTACCACGGCCGACTAGCCTGGTGCCCGGGGTACCCACTCAGCGAGACTCACCTTTCGCAGCCACGCTCCCAAGCCCGTCAACAGGGCTCCTGCACCCCTCCAAATGGGTTTCGAGCCTACATTCCCACCAACAGCAAAACGACCTCCATTTTTGTTAATTTGACTAACCCAGCTAACTCACTCTACACTGACCCCGGGGGTCCCTTGGGCGGGAGTCACTCCTCCCCCCAATCACTCATCGCACCATGCATTCCCCATTCGCTCCACTCACACAGACCCGCTGGCCTCACTCACTCAACAAGTATTCACCTCACAACTCACCAACTCTTCAACACACACACCGCTGAATTCTGCCATCCTCCTAACTACATCCCCTAACTAACTCGTGCTCCCACGTCGTCCCTTAAACTATAGCACGTTCCTTTTAACACTACGTAGCTAAACTACGTGCCATCTAAACATCCACAAGTCTGTCACTGTCTCCAAATAAATCATTTTATTTCCCAACCTAAAGCTCACTAAATCCCTCTAACTCATCCATTCCACGGACTCCATGAGGACTTACCCCTGCCCCATGAAGTCGGTCTAACTAAGCTAACCCTTCCCCCTAACTAGTTTCCATCCTGTGCCCTAGTCAAGGGGGTCTTCCACCCCTTGCCCAGGAATCCTGTGCACCCGAAAGCGAGGCTTGCTTTTTTCTCTTTTTTTTTTTTTTCCCATGCGCATCACCAGCGCGGCAACTCACAACTCGCGCACTTCGCACCCGCCCGTGACGTCATGCAGCTGCACGTGTGCCTCGTCCCTCCTTGGACGGTACCATCCGGCAGGGATACCCCTCCTGCCGGATTCCAACCCCACGTGCAGCCATGGCGTCACCGTGCGCAAAAAAAAAACACAAGCCCCACGTCTCGAGGGGTTCCCCACGCGAACACATGTGCTTTGCCCGTTGGAGCTAAACACACACGATCGCGTGGAGAACCCGTCCGGTCCAAATCCGAAATCCTGCCTAAACTTTGTCCGTCCGCGGGATCGGCAAATCCACCGCTGGCGTTTCCGGACCGGGACTTCACTATCGCAAGCGAGCACGTGGGGGTCTCGTGCGTTGCACAACACGGACCTCGTGCTCACTGCTGGGTGAACCCGGCACGGTCCCCGAAACAACTACAGCCGCCACTCGGCTTTCTTTCCTCTCATGTCGCCGTCTTCGCCATTCAACACACGCACTCCCGCGTGTTACGACGCTCACACTCCATTCCATTACATTCACCCCGGGAGACGCGGCTGCGTGCTCCCGCATGCCAACCGACATCTCCCTTACATACCGCTCTCTCACACACACGGTCTCCCTTGCACTCGGCCGTTCACTCACGCATGCTACCTCTTTCGCACACGTGGCTCCACGCACTCGCGGCCTTCCACTCACTCGTGCCTCACTCACACACGCGGGGGCACACACACGCGGGGGCACTCACCCGCGGTTCCTCATCCACACTGGCCGTTTCATCCACACACACGGCCTCACTCACACACGGTGCCTCACCCACACACGCGGGGGCACTCACCCGCGGTTCCTCATCCACACTGGCCGTTTCATCCACACACACGGCCTCTTCCACACACGGTGCCTCATCCACACACGGCGTGCTGGGAAGCACGTACTCTGGCACCATCGCCACCACACCACTCACACACGGGGTCGCTTCCACACACGGGGACGCACTCACACCTTGCACCACACACACAGGGACAACCACACTGGGGATTCGTGTCCCCACAAGGGTCTCCGGGGCCTCTACACCCCCCAAGCTTTCCGTGCACCTGTCCACAGCACTCGTCCCCTCAACCTCGCAAAGCACGACCGAACTCACCTGGTCGTGACTCGCCTCAAGGGGGCAGACTCCCTCCCCTCGTTCCTGGAGGAGGCCATCCAGGTGCTCGCACTGGGTCCCTACACGCTCCGCGAGCTCACCCCCATTGTCCTCCACTACCTCCGTGTGTGTGTGTGCGTCACTTACCCCGTCTTCATCGTGTAGTCTTCCCTCTATCGTTCCTATCTCCCGTGTCTCTGCCAACTCAGTCACCTCTTCACTCTTTACCTCCCTTGTCTCAACTATTATTATTTCCTTTGTCGTCACCTCGTGTCTCGTCTCACACGTTTTGGTCTCCCCATTCAATTTTTCCCTTTCGGTCATCGTCACGACCCTCGCCCAACACGTCCCCCGAATTATTTTTTCACCCGCCTCCACCGCGGGCCCGACAGCCGTTGCACCCCCTTCCAGCTCGTTTGCTCCCACACGTGGAGTCGCCATTTTTATCTCCCTGGTCATGGCCTTCATGCCCGCCTGCAGGCATCGGCCCATGTTCTGCGTCTCACCCCGCAGCTTTTTCGTTTCTTCCTTCATTTGCTTTGTATTCGCATCGATCTTTTCGTTCATGCTTTTTATTTCGTTTATAAATTCAGTTGTGTTTGCATCCATTTTCGCTGTCATTGCCGCCAGCATGGTGCATAGCTGGGCTATGTCGGATGCACTCAGCTGAGCCGTTTCGGCAAGAATCGGGAGGTTTTGTTGGAGAGGGGGAGGGGAGGTGTCATACACCGCGGCCGCTGCCGCACCTATTTCGGGCTCTGGGTTCAGTTGGGCGAGTCCGTGTTCCTGCACAATCAACATTTCCTGCACGGGGATTCCATCCTGGACCATGGACTCTACACATTCTACATCCATTTCTAATACCCCCGGCTCCCGCTCGCCTTGAGACGCCATCTTGCTTCTCTTGAAGGGTTAATTTGAATCGCTCGTAATTTGGAGGGAATCGTGGGTCGCTTCTCTCACTCCTGGACCGATTCCCGTGAATTTAGCCGGAGACAGGAGAGCCCGTTTTCCCGTTCTCCGTTACCAGTGCCGTGAGGAGGGCGATGGGTTTGTATCGCACGACCTGACACCAGTGTTGCGGATTCGCGCCCGCCGGCGTGCGGACGGCCACGTAACTCGAATCGCGGCACGTCGCCCACCGGATGGACAATCCAGTCGTGACCCTCTCGGACTAACGCCGGGAACCAGTCACGGGTGGACCTTTCGGTCTCACCGCGATCGTGCCAATCGGCCCCCACGTGGGATAGGGTTGCTCGCCAAATTCGACCGACCTAAGTACGCACACAGAGGCTAGACCGGGCGATCGCACCTCGCCGCAGGTCGACTTCGGACACGGGCCACTTAAGCGACCCGTTCCGTACTATCGGGATAACCGAGCGGTGTTATTCGTCGGCCTCGACGGTTCGATTAATTATCGGGCGTCTTAGCCCACGACCAACCCTTTACGTGAAGCAAGATGGGGATTCAATGAAAGAAATGACGAAGCGAAGCGGGAAAGTAAGCAGGTTTTTCCACATCCGCTTGAACCAGCTACAAGATATCTTAATGAATTTGGAAGATTTTTATGGTTGTTAAATTTTATCTTATTTTCCCAAATGGGTAAAAAATCATTCATTTATATATATGGAAAACAGGTTATTTAAATTATTATTGGCTTTTTTCGAAACTCTATATTTTATCCTAAGTTCGGGTTTAATTTCAAGATAATCCATTATTTTATTTATACAATATCTTGTGTTGATATTTCCCTGAAAATGACAATCATGAATAATATAGAACAACAATGCTTTGAACATTTCTCTTATACATTCAGTTTCTTCCATTGTAAGGAAAGGTGTGTTATTACCCTCATACTTTACATTCATTTCTCGAATCAATCTTGTAAAGTAATTCATTTTTGGTGTAAATGTCAAAGAATTGTATTCCATTTTTATATTTTTATTATCATTAATTCGAAGATAATCACAGAATATACATTGTTTATAGGCTTTTGCCTCTGTGTTTAATCCCACTCTATCACATGCAGGACAATTCTCAAATTTGTTATATGGAGAATCAGGGAATTCAAGGGGCTCAAGATCTAGTATACTATTCATATTTATAAAGTAAAACTTTGCTTAAACTCAAATTTATCTTCGGTATCATCTTCGGTACTTCCATTGGTGCTTTCACAATCATCTATAAAACTACTTTCATAACTATCGTTTGAACACAAATGTTATCATAACTGTCTTCTGTTCCAACAGAGACACTATCATCACTCTCATAATCTTCAAAATCTTCAGTTGAATAATGACTCATTTAATTAGTAGAAAAAAAAACATTACCATCTATATACTTTTTTTCATTAACAGATTCAACTACTACATTTTTTATATTGAAGGTAATTTTAAAATGATCCTTAAATACTATTGAGCGAAATGTCATTTCACCTGATATATTAACATCCTTTATTTCATCAGGATTTACATCTTTAGGGTTGTTGAAAAAAATACAAATTTCTCCTTGCATATTACAGATGGTCGTATCTTTTCTTTCTCAAGCTTCGTCCATAAGGTTTTTATTTTTTGATACTTTTTCTTGTTTCATTGCTTTTTCTAGTTTTGAATATATTACCAGAAGGAGAGGAGAAACTTTTTAGAGATACTTTAATTGATGTTCTTCCAGATATACTAAAAGCCGTTCCACTGAAGGAAATTGAAGAACTCATATTATTCACCAAAATTGTTTTATCCAATAGTTGTTATATTTATCTTTGTTCATTTTTACATCCTTGACATATTTCTCAGTATCTTTTACAAATGAAGAGATTGATTGAAACTTGTCTTTTGTGTCTTGATACATTGTATTTATTAAGTGAAAAAAGTTGGAAGATAAAATAGTTTGAAGCACAGATTCACCTATAAATTAAACGAAATTTTCATCAAGAAAATTTTACTTTCTGCAAAGTTTTGTTGTATCTCTCTCTCCCTATAGAGTGCAGCCTGTGGCTGCTGGTTGCATCATTTGTGGGAACGCGGCAATGCCGCTGATGCAGTCACCCTTTCCAGGACACTGGTACTCATTTTGCCGACCTCAGAATGATGACAGGCTGAGTCAACCTCCTGGTGGATATTAATTCAGCGGCCAACGGGGCTTGAACTCAGGAACTTAGGATCCCAAGCCGCCACCTTAACCACTAAGCAAACACCAGGCTTTGTTTTGTTATATAAATATGGTTAATACAACATACTGTGATGTTTGTAATTATGAATATAAATGTTATAAAAAACACCTTCAAACCATCAAACACATTCAATCTTTTCAGACAAATATCTCCACTTCACCAAGAAACAAAACATTGTGATAGATGTGATAATGATATTCCATAAAAAATTTTTTTTTATAATAAACACCTTCAATCCCGCAAACACAAGAACAATGAAGAAAGGGAAGGTGCCTCTAAATTCTTCATTGAAAACACTGATGGGGCATTTAAAGGACATATAAAAATAAGATTGTTTCGCTTTCAAGATCCTGGACCATCTTCAATCATTGAAGCTGTTGATATGGTTAAACAAACTATTGAAACTATAATTAAATATACCATCAGAGATGGGGAATCCTTCACCATTGAAAAATAATTGAAATCAGATAAGCATTTTTCCATTTATTACAAAAAACACTTTTTTCAAGATGGCCGCCCCAGTCGGCCATCTTGGATCTGGCCATGCCCAAAATCAATAGGGTTCTTCCTTTTCAGGTGGTACATGTGTGACCCAAATTTCAAATCGATATGGCGAAAAAACATTTTTTTCAAGATGGCCGCCCTAGTCGGCCATCTTGGATCCTGCCGCGCCCAAAATCAATAGCGTTCTTCCTTTTCAGGTGGTTCATGTGTGACCCAAATTTCAAATGAATATGGCAAACAGTTTATGAGTTATCGCACTCACAGCTATAAATGTTGACGCCCGGACGGACGGAGAGCCGGACGCCCTGGGTGACAACAATATCCCCCTTCCGCCACGCGGTGGTGGATAGAAAGGGGAAAAAATGTTTGCACAACTATGAAAGACAAATGTATCTGTCCTATTACACGGCCACATATCCTCGGGATTCTTACGCATTGACTTATACATTGTGTGCATGCTAATACAAGTTACTTGTCAACTCGAGATCTCTCGAGTCTAGACTAGTCCGATAAATCCGTCGTCCGTCTGACTAGGCCGATAAATCTGACGTGCTGTAGCTTTATTTTATTATTGTATTTTTTTTCATTGTTTTCTACTGGCGCTACATGACGATAGTAGGAATAAAATAAATAAAAATGCAACAGAACGTCAGATTTATCGGACGACCCGAGACAATTGTGTCACAAGGTGTGTTCTGCACACAAGTTTTCATCGTATCCGGACACAGCGAGATTGCTTCGTTTCATGCGCAGAGAGACACGGCCGATGACATGGCCGGCCTTGTTTGTGATTAATTCGCTGCGGAGAAACATGTCCGCTGTGCTGTTCACATCACCTCACTAAAATATTTCTGATATCAAGCAGTATTGCAAGTCGAATTTACATTATTGAATTATGAAGAGGATTTAGTCTAACCAGTTGGTATTTCCCAGTCTTCCTTCGATGTCCTCCCGATCATAATTAACTCCGGGAATTTGATCGCCATTTTCCTCTGCTTATCCTGCTTCGGGCTCAAACTGCTAAGGCCGTATTTCATTTCCAGCTGCCTGAACTTCACCTCCCGCGACTACGTTATCCGACAATTCTCCATGTGATTCAGACCAAAATCCTTCATTTCTCTCACACTCACTGTCATTACCAGACAAGTGAAAGTCCATGTCATCCATTATTCAAAAACAAATGTTCGATTTTTTTTAAAGCAGAAATGAACAAAGCGATTGAGTCGACCAATCGAATGTGGAAACACACAGAAAGCCAATAGAATCACGTAGACCACCCACCCGAGTAATTAACGTGCAGCCTTTGGACATCCTGTATATGACGTCATGCGGGTTACACGCCCCTTTCAGGAGAATTTTTAGGGGCGTTCCCGAAGAGGTTTGTTTTTTCATTTTACATTTTACAGAATGAGTATTGTGAAAAAAAACATTGTCAGATCTGAAATCACGATGAAAAACTCGAGGACATATATAAATGAAATTTATGTACTTTGGCATGTCAGGGGACCTTCAAGTGAAATGAAAACTTTTGAATTTTATATGGGAGTAAAATTGAATAGAGTAAGACAAGATGATGAAACTACTCCTCATATAGGGACAAACCCTCACTTTATCTCATCATTTCAAGATTTTGTAATGTGATGTTTACGATGAACTCCAGAGACAAGAACAAGATGATAACACTGTCGTAGGTAGTGGATTTGCTATTACAAAAATAATCTTTTTAGATATACACTTCTTCAAATCAGATCCTCTTCAAGCTTCTTCTTATATTGAGTTACCAAAAGAGATAAAACTTAAGAAAGCGGTTGTTAATATTCAAAACAAAGATAAGAAATGTTTTCTATGGTCTGTTCTTGCTCACTTACATCCTCCACAATGGAAACCTGAAAGGGTTGAACATTATACGAAATACAAGAATACATTAAATGTTAAAGATTTAAAGTTTCCAATGTCTTTGAGAGATATTCCTAAATTTGAGAAAATGAATAATATATCTGTTAATACATATGGATTAACAGATACAAACAAAGTTCAGATCTTAAAAATTTCAAACAACTATAAAAATGATGAAACACATAAACCTTCTCTACTTTACTTCAAAGGAAAACTCACATTATGCTTTCATCAAACATTAATCAAGATTAACCAAATCACAACTATACAAGATAAAATGTAAAACGTATCCTTGTAAGAGATGTCTCAACTCCTTTCACACAAAATAACGATTAAATCAACATTCCAAATATTGTAGTAATCAATTTACCAAAAGCAGGTTCAAACATATCATTCAAAGATTTTAACAAATCGATAAAACATCTGTTTGTGATACATGCTGATTTTGAAAGTATCCTTGAAAAGATAGATCCTGTTTCTCCAAATCCAAATTAATCATGCACAAATAAATATCAAATATACCATCAGAGATGGGGAATCCCCTGCCATTGAATGGAAAAGGTCATACATATTCCAGATAATGAGAGAGGTGAATTGAAAACATGACACCATTTGGTCATCATCTCGAAAAAGTTCCCCAGGGGTGAGGAACGTAGTAACCAAAAATAATTAAAATAAGATAAGCGGTTTTCCATTTATGACAAAAAACTTTTTTCAAGATGGCCGCCCCAGTCGGCCATCTTGGATCCGGCCACGCCCAAAATCAATAGGGTTCTTCCTTTTCAGGTGGTACATGTGTGACTCACATTTCAAATCGATATGGCGAAAAAACATTTTTTTCAAGATGGCCGCCGCAGTTGGCCATCTTGGATCCGGCCCACCCAAAATCAATAGGGTTCTTCCTTTTCAGGTGGTACATGTGTGACCCAAATTTCAAATCGATATGGCAAACAGTTTATGAGTTATCACACTCACAGCTATAAATGTTGACGCCCGGACGGACGGACGGACGGACAGCCGGACGACCTGGGTGACAACAATATCCCCCTTCCGCCACGCGGCGGGGGATAAAAACATACTCCTTGTGGTTTCTGTTATTATATCAAATCATCTGTTGGTGATGAATACAAGTTAGAACTTTATAGAGGAGAAGATGCCTCAGAGGAGTTTGTCAGACGATTGGAAAAAGACTGTACAAGACTAAGAGAAAAATAATAAAATGACCGTTTCTACAGCCATTTTTCCCTGCTGTGCAGAGGTTTGGCTTTTTTCTTGAGGAAATGTTTTATGGCCAGATGCCCTTCCTGACGCCAACCCTGGTCGCCTCTTACGACACACAGGGATATGGTACACCTATTCTAACCGGGGCATACACCGGGACCAGTACACTGGCACTCATTTCGCCGACCTCGGAAGGATGACAGGCTGAGTCAACCCCCTGGTGTTAATTCAGCAGCCAACGGGGCTTGAACTCAGGACCCTTGGATCCCAAGCCGCCACCCTAACCACGAAGCCAACACCAGGCTTGTACAAGACTAAGAGAAATAATGGTTAAACCCTATAAACCAATGTCATTAACAAAGGAAGAGAAAAAGGAATTTAGAAAGAACAGTATCTGTCATATTTGTGAGGAGAAAATTTAGGGAGAGGTCAAGGTGAGGAATCACTCTCATCTTACTGGTAAATATAGAGGTCCAGCTCATTCCCGTTGTAATCTTAATTACATGCCTCCAAACTTTATTCCTGTCTTTCTTCACAACGCTCACTATGACACACATCTATTTATAAATGAACTTTCAAAGACATCTGGAGATATTTCTGCCATTCCGAACACAGATCAAAAACACATCTCATTCACAAAAACAATTCATACATCCCCCATAACCCATATAAGATTTCTTGACACATACAAGTTAATGTCAAGTCCATTATCTAACTTCGCATCAAATATTAAAAGCTTCCCGAATCTTAAATCACATTTCTCAAATCAAGAAGAGATTGATCTCTTATCACAAAAGGGAATATATCCGTATGACTATGTGGATTCATTTGAGAAGTTTAAAGAAACATAACTTCCTTCAAGGGAAAGTTTCTATGGAAAGTTAAATAAAACTCATATTTCCGATAGAGATTATACACAACCTAAAAGGTTTGGGAGAAGTTTAATATAAAGAATCTTGGAGAATATCATGATTTGTATCTTAAAACTGATGTATTGTGATTGGTTGATGTGTTTCAAACTTTTAGAACAGTCTGTCATAATAAAAATTCTTATGGATTCGGCCCCGCTCACTATGACACAGCCCCGGGTTTGGCTTGGAGTGCTATGTTAAAAATGACAAAACATAATTTGGAATTAATCAGTGATATAGATATGCTTTTAATGATAGAGAAGGCTAAAAGAGGAGGAATATCTCAAGTATGTTCCAAGAGATATGCTAAAGCAAATAACAAAATAATATCTTCCTGATTATAATAAGAATGAAGACAACTCTTACCTGATGTATTATGATGCTAACAATTTGTATGGGTGGGCTATGTTTCAATCTTTACCTCATGGAAAACTTAAATTGGTCAAAGAACAAGCTCAAATGAGCTGAGATCCTCATCCTCTTAATGATGACGTCATAAAAACGAATATGATGTCATTGTGATGTATCAGGTTTGTGATAAATTATCTGTGCTAATGCCCGGCTTGATTCCCGCAAACAAAATTCAAACAGCTTGCCTAGTTTCGGAGATAATGGTATAGGAGATTTATATTAGCGGCGATATTATGACTTTTTTTCTCGGAAGAATTTCCAAAATCGGAGATGGTTACTGCCTGTGCATGGGCTTTCTGCATATACATGGCAAGTTTCACGAATATCCGATGAAAACTCTGGGTTGTGAAACAAAAAATGTCAAAAAATAGGAATGACATCATAAAAATTGATATGACATCATAGTGATGCATCATATGTGTGGTAATTCATCTCTGCTAATGCCCTGTTCGATTCCCGCAAACAGTATTCAAAAAGCTTGCCTAGTTTCGGAGATAATTTTTAGGCGATTTCCATTCGCGGAGAAATTTGGACGTCATAACTTTTTTTCTCGGAGGAATTTTCAAAATCGGAGATGGCTACTGTCTGCGCAGGGTATTTTTACATATATATATATATATATATATATAAATAAATATATATATATATATATATATATATATATATATATATATATATATATAAATAAATATATATATATATATATATATATATATATATATATATATATATATATATATATATATATATCAAGTTTCAGGAAGTTTCAATGAAAACTGTAGGCTGTGAAACAAAAAAGTCCACAAGAAGAAGATGAAGAACAACAACGTGAGAAAGACTTAGAGATCCTCCACGAGGATCTAAAAACATTATGAAAAAGTTTTACAAGACATTGTTGTCTCCTCTCAAAAAGAATTGGATGACGCTGAAGTTGGATATTATTTTGAGGTTGATTTACAATAACCAGAAGAACTTCATCACAAACATAAAGAACTACCTTATGCCCCTGATAAAGAAAGTCCAAGAAAAGAATGGTTAAGTGATTACCAACAGTAATTTAATAAAAAAGGTAAATCTCCAGAAAAACTACTTACAACATTAAATGATAAAGAAAGTTATGTTTTGCATCAAAGGAACTTGAGACAATATTTATCTGCTGGGTTGAGAGTGAGGAAAATTCATCGGATTTTGAAATTTAAACAAAGTCATTGGTTAAAGAAGTATATTGATTTTAATACAAAAAAAGGAGAACAGAAGCAAAAACAGATTTTGAGAAGGACTTTTACAAATTAATGAATAATGCTGTATTTGGAAAGACTATGGAAAATGTTAGGAATCGACAAAACATAAGACTTGCTACATCTTGGAAACAGGCTTCAAAGTTAATTAATAGACCAAGTTTTGAACGAGCGGAGGAGTTTTCAGAGAACTTTTGTGCTATTCATTTGAAAAAAAAAAAGAGTATTGAAATGGATAAACCTATTTATAGAGGAACATCAATTCTTGACTTGTCAAATTCGTAAATGTATGACTATTACTATAATAATTTAAAATCAAAGTACAAGGATAATGTGTCATTGTTATATATGGATACAGATAGTTTTATATAAGAAATTAAGACAAGTGATGTATACGAGGATATAAATGACACAAGTAATTCTAAGTCAGGTGATGTGTTGTTTTCATCAAAGAATAAAAAGGTTATTGGTAAGTTTGAAGATGAATTGTGTGGGAAGGTCATGAGTGAATTTATAGGATTGAGATCAAAGTCTTATGCTTTTACCTATATTGATAATAATTGCATTGAAAGGTGTGAAAAGAAGCTAAAGGGAATAAAGAAAAATATAAACAAGGAAACAATAAACATTATTGCAACTGTTTAACCTTAAAGAAGGAAGAGTACAGAAAAATGAATACAACAAGAAGTTAGAAACATCAATTATATACAGAAGAGATCAATAAGAAAGCATTCGGAGCTTTTGATGATAAAATATATATTTTAGAGAATGGAATCAATAGTCTCCCTAATGGTTATAAGTATAAGTGTGAAGTTATTGGGTTGGGAATTTTAACAGGCTACCACCGTCTTTTTACTGATTTAAAAATGATAGAATCAAGCAATAACCAAACCAAAGAGTGGAGATGTAATCAGCCTCGGTATTTAAATGGGAACAAAGAGAATGTGAGTAATATCAAAGAAGTCTTATTGAAGAAATAACAGGGGAAAAAGTAAATAAAACAAATAAGTTGGAGGATGTAAAGAAAAAAAAAATTAATATCCTTGAATTGACTGAAAACTTTGATGGTTATCAATTGAACAATGGAAAAACAATTTACGACAATCTCAAAATGATATGTGGCTCAGGAGGTGGTCAAATAAGAGCATTAAGAGAAGTTTATCATTTCATTTCTGCTCAACAAAGACATTTAAACCAAGAACCAGGTTCCAAAGTAATCATGAATATACTCGATGGAAATTAATGTAATAGGAAAATTAAGTTATTCCCCAAAGTAGAACATGGACAAATATTCATTGGTTCGATCTTTGAGTGGAATGAAAATATGAAAGGAAAGAAGTGCTTTAATCAGTAAGTCTCAATTTTACATTTGCTTGTATGGGAGGGGGAGAAAATCAGTCTCCTATTTTGGGCTTTTGGGGCTTGAGTCAGAAAGTTTTTCTCTTTTCCCCCATTCATTTGAATGGCTGCCTCAGAACCCCATTTATCCTCTACTTATATATACACATATAATAATATATATATATGTATATATATTTTTTTCTTGATGTAGATATCTTTATCGATCGAGATAGAGATAGAGATGGAGATGGAGAGATGCAGTACATCGAGATATACATATTATTTTACTTTCAAGATGAGGTACACATTGATGCCTTTCCCTGCCTGCAAAACACCAAGGTGGCAATTTGGAGTTGGGACAAGATTTGAACCCAAATGACAATCTGGAGGTATGCAATCCACCTCTGAACTCTCATTCAAACCCCGTTACTGTCTAGGTGCAATCAATCAATTTGATGGAATGAAGTTATTAATTCTATCACCCTTTATTTAAAATGAATAAATAAATAATTTGCAATGACAATGCTGTGAATACAAATGGGTCGATAGGATGGTTTAGAGGTAGCACACTCACCTATCAGCTGTCTGGCCTGGGTTCGAATCCTGACCCAAGGATAAACTGTCATCCCAATGTTTCACTGGCAGGGTGATTCATCATTGTATTTGCCATCCCTCAGATGAATGTTAAATGGGAACCTGTCTGCCAGCATGAGTTGATGGACATGAAAGGGCCCATGGTGTCCTTTGCGAAGAGTAGGTGAGCTATCGTGAGCAAATTCCTGCCTTAACTTGATTGAGCGTCGGGCCTGGCCAGCAAGTCTGAAAGATGGGCCAGCCAGTCAACCCTACAAAAATGTGGGAATAATTGTGATTTAAAGAAGAATGCTATTGATACAATTGTGGTTGTAAAACTTAATCTGCTACTTTAAGGCCACATTTGATCCCACCATGGAATACCTTGGGGAAGTTTTGCCCAAATTATTTTTGGGAAACCAGGATGGCTTCTGCCATTTTACCAGGGTGCTGTTGATAACTTACCTACTGGTAAAGCGACGAGAGAAGCCAATGACATGGCAAACTTTAGCTGAAAATGTCTGCAAGACTACAAACCTTGATGCGACATGGAGACGACACAAACTTCTGCATTTCCATCAACAGAAGCTAAAACGGCAGGCTTGAATGTTTCTCTTATGTTAACATGAATGGGAGTTTTACACGACTTGACAACTTTCAGCACCTCTCAAACCTCGCATACTGTCTGTTGGTCCCAAATCAAGGTTGGCCATGGAATACACCAATGCAATGAGGTTTGAAGCACAAATGTGATTGTAGTCATCAATTTAGTGTGAACTTCGTTCAACATGTTACTGCACCCTTCTGGCTAAATTGGTGTTTGTCTTCATAACGCATACCTAGGCTATTGCAGCCAAATCCTGTTAAATGATTCTTCATGCCAACCCACATTTCCCTTACTGGCTCTCATCTGCTTGATGTCATCACAACCACTTCTTCACCTCCCTCTCAACATTCAAGATTATGTTGTCATTGGGTTGGTCTTGTGAGCCAATTACTGTGGTATGCAGCAATATTCTGTTCCCAATAATGCATCTTGGCCTGCTGAGCAGCTTGGGAAAGTTGCTGTATTGCTTGACCCCACAAGTCAGGGTGCCACTTGTTGTGGAAAAGACACCAGGGGACATTTAGCATTCACTAGGAAAAGGGACCACAAGGTCACCAACTTAACATCCATCTGGGGGTTTGGAACACATTAACGTGTACCAATGTGACCGTTTATATTTGGATAAATAATTAAACCTTGAGGATCTTCCTATGAGCACTTCGACCAGTTTACTGGTAATGTATTGTTTCAAGCCGGGGTCAGCCGCCAACTGACCGCTCTGAACGGAGCCGCAAGTCGAGTCGGCCCGACCGATTGCCGGGAATATAGACCGCCGCCCGGATAACTCCGAGCGACGGGTCCTTGTACAAGAACCGAAATAAGCCAATCGGCAGATCATGTGGGGTAGGGTCGATTGCCAATCTTCAATGTACCTAAATACCCACGTGATCCAACGACCGGGGTATTCCACCCTCGACGGATCTCGTACGGAACAAACCGCCGAGGCGAGCTTGTCCGTGTGCGATTCCGAGTGGCGTAATCACCAAGAACCGTCGGTCCAAATGTCCCCCTATTACGGCAAACCAACGGCTTTCTAACTCCCAGCACACGAAATGTTCAGTCAATGAGGGAATGGACGCAGCGAGCAGGTTTACATTCACACAAGGACATTTATTATAATGAAACACGTATGCAATTAAATAAGGCAAAACACGTATGCAATTATACAAGCAACAAAAGCACGACAAAAGAACTACAACCGTCTACTCATTATGTACAGTCATTTACACATAACAGCAGTTCCAACTTATTAGACGGGCCCACAGACACACGTACACACGTACACACGTACACACACACACACACGAAACGGTGGCGGAGGCCTTTAATCACGAGCTCCAGCTCGGAGGACAGGTGAGCTGAAACTCAGAGCTTGACTCGAACCTTTCCACCTCGTGTGGTCTTCAACTTGTCCGGACCCGGGCTCCAGCGAGAGCGAGCTGGATCCAAATCGCCATGAGCCGCGTTCCTTCCCGAGGTCCCGCGAATCCTCCCTCGCTTCCAACACGTGCCGGTGAGATGAGGCGCCGATCCTTCCTGTCGATCGTCGCTTCCCCGAGGAACCAACTCCAAGAAGAGGCCGACACGTCACACCAAGCCGGGAAACAAAATGGAGAACGACAAGCTCCACGAACCAAGAGGAAGAGGAAGAACAGGAAGAAGCCTCCACTCGCACCTCGAGCCGAACAACCGGCTGAAGTTCCTTCCAAAACAAAGCAGCAGCTGAAGCTCACCGAGCCAGCCGAAGCAAAAAGCTTC
Organism: Eptatretus burgeri; assembly: GCF_056783735.1. Taxonomy (NCBI): domain Eukaryota; kingdom Metazoa; phylum Chordata; class Myxini; order Myxiniformes; family Myxinidae; genus Eptatretus; species Eptatretus burgeri. The sequence continues at coordinate 16,214,240 of NC_140961.1, read as the reverse complement.
CGAAGGTCTCAAGCCAAGCAAGCCAAGTAGGACCCAATGGCTAAACGACTGCTCTCTCCAAAGCAAAAAGCTTACTCTTCCCACGGGACTCAGCACACGAAATCTGCCCACGGGACCCAGAACGGGACTCTTCATGAACTCTGCCACGGGACTCCCACAAACTCAGCCCTACCACGGGACTCCCACGAACTCTTTCGGGACTCTCACGAACTCTTTTTGAACAAAGAAAAGATGTCCTCTTTTTCCTTTGCACCTCCTCCCCCGCACCCGGCGTGACTCATGCCCTCGTGATCCACCCCCCCCCTCAACCACAGGTGGGAGGGAGTTGTTGACGTCCCCGCAGGGTTCTTCTTCCTCTTCGCAGAAGAGGGGGAGGGACGTCTCCATTGTTTGCTCCCTAACTATTAAATCGATCCGCAGCGCATCTAATCGATTTCAAAACATTTAAACAATGGAAGGTGAGCTATCTTGGGAACATGCACTTATCGACATAGCTGACTAAGGGAACCTGTATGTTGTGTGCAATTGAATTCTAAATTCGTAACAGTATATTAATGGTTACATTAGCCTGGTGTTGGCGCAGTGGTTAGGGCAGCGGCTTGGGATCCAAAAGGTCCTGAGTTCAAGCCCCGTTGAGCCACTGAATTAATACACCAGGGGGTTGACTCAGCCTGTCATCCTTCCGAGGTCGGCGAAATGAGTACCAGTATACTGGGCCGGTGTATAACCCGGTTAAAATAGGTGTACCATATCCCTGTGTTGTAAGAGGCGACCAGGGTTGCGTCAGGAAGGGCATCCGGCGTAAAACATGTGCCAAATCACTATGCGGATCATACGGATGATCCGCTGTGGCGACCCCGAACGGGACCAGCCGAAAGAAGAAGAAGAAGATATTAATGGTTACATTCAGCTTGGGTGACTCACCTGCAGCTTCTGCTTCCCATAGTCATGAACATCTTGTAATATGAAGTTGTCGAAAGATCTGCTGCTCGGGTTTGGGCCCATGAAATCTTTCACATTCCCATCCTGCCTTATCTCCCCAACTACTTACCCCCACCTCATACATGTAGCCAAGACCCTTTTCTTGTACCTTCTCTCAACTGTGGATTGTCCAGCCCAGATCACCATCATATGTTTTTCACACCAAACAAAAGTTGTAGCCCATCACCACATTGATCTCCAAGCTGTTACATACTCGATATCCCATTTGTTTCAACTGCACCTCATCTCCCCATGTTACGGTGTTTCTGGGTATTCTGATGTACCTGTTTCCCCTTTTAAGACTGGATCTGTTGTTCTACTGATTATGTATTAAGAGCCTCGACACCAATATTAAGAAGGATTTGGAGAAATGCAATTCATTATCAGACTTGGACACAAGTCTGTCAAACTGGATAATGCAAGTCAAAAAAGTTCAAAGATTCCTATCACCTACAAACATTATTTTAGCACAGTTAATGACCCAGTGAATTCATCACTCGAGTGAAAGGGTGTTAGGGTTATACCTTCAAAAAAAAGAGTGCAAGTAAAAGGACAAGACAGGACGAGGGCCAAAGCATTAAAGAAACAAAAAAAATGAAAGGAGAAACGAAGACAAAGGGACAGGAAGTTCAGCCATCACAAGAGAGCCAAAGAGACTGGGAAACTTGGCCACCGTCAACTGCAGGACACACGGAAGCATTCCAAGAAAGATTCTTAAAAACGGTAAATAAAAAAGAAACTGAAAAAGATCAGGCCTCACAAGTGACTTGATACAAAACGCTTTATTTCACAGTTTAAACTGGTTTTAAGGTCGTGGATATATCAAATACAACTATTCACCATTATGCTCTTCTTGACGCCACGGATGCAAGTGTAGAACAAGTTTCTTTACAAACAAAACGCGTTTGGCAACCCCCCCCCCCCAAAAAAAACAACAACTTGAAAAGACAATCATGATTTCTAGGTCCCCAAATAGTTGAGTTGCATCGACATGCTTTCATTTTTATAACTGTTTCCTTTTGAAAGCATGATTCAACCAACCAATCAGGTCTTCAAGTACAAATAAAACATCAACCTCGGTGACCACCACGAGCATACACGTCACCCTGGCAGTGGAAACATCCCATCCGATTGGAGCCCGAGTGCAAAAATAAACGTCGAAATGTTGCAACTTTAGGCCTCGATTATTCAAGACACGGAAACGTTATAAAATAAGCGAACCATACATATATGTATATATACACACACACACTACAAAAATTCCTGCAAAACATTTCAAAAAACAAAGGAATGAATTGTTTATTGGGTGAGCTCAAGCTGTAGGAAGAGTTGCAGGTCAAAGGGTTCTCCTTTTGAATCGCAAAAACGGTTTACGTTTTATTTGGTATACGCGGCAAACAACACCGATTTCGGTTCCCTTCTCAGGTGCACGTACAAACATGGCTTTGGCTGGTTTATGCACAAGTTTGACATCTCAGATATTCAGAGTTGCTCATCGAGAGTGAAAAAACCAAATTGCAGTTTTATTATATAAATATTTGGCAATTTCGTTTATTTCTTATTTAAACCATCACTGCTAAGGAAAATGCTAATTGTTTGTGAAAGCTTGACAGGATATTTGGTTTGACTTGCGGCCCATATCAACAAAGCTGCTCACTCGGATGAAACGATTACCTCTCGTTTTGAGGAATTATGCACAAAGATTAAACAAGCTCTTTCATGAGCCTTGACCATGCATACAAAAAAAATATCTATGTATGAAAACCTGTAAACATTCTTTGATCAATTTGATATTTATTTTTACATAACTGGTTGGAAGCACTGGCTCTCAGAATATTGCAATAAATATTGTGCACCGACATATTGTTACAAAAAGGGAAATTTCCATGTTTATTGTTAAATAATATTGTATATTACTTTAATCAGGATAACTGCATTGAGAGAAAAAAAGTGTTGGGCTATGCAGGGGAAGTGTTCAATTTAGTGGGTTACGTATTTATTCCAGGCCTTACCCCCCCCCCCCCCACTACTTAAGCTAACCGCTGGGACATCTGAACCTTTATTTGAATATCCACACCCACTGGCTGGTTTAAACTGAACTTTCCTTCCAGAGCTGGCCAACTGATTGGTAGTCTCGTTTGAATGGGACCGATGGGAAAAAGGGGGAGGGGAGAATCAGAATTTATGGACATTGCGCTTTCGCCCCACCTTTCTCCCGCCTGCACCTTGTAAGCCATAGACACCCTCAGGGCTCACGCTTCAAACCAGTGGCTCTTTGCTGCCATAAATGCCCCCAGGGCTCTCCAGCCGAAATCGATGAGATACTGCCACTGAGCTTTTTCTGCCTTGAACACCCTCAGGATTTCCCTTTCAATGTCGTCACTTCAGGCAGTCTTGGCCGTGAACCGACACTCGACTTCCTCACACTCCCCATTTCCACCCACTCCCAGCATCCAAATCAGGTCTGATCCTTTTTTAATTTTTACTTCTTTTAATCCTTATTCCTCTTATCTTTAGTTTATTCTGCTGACCCACATTATTCCAATTAGTTTTTAGTTTTTTTATTCGGTATGTCGTTGAATCTGCGATTGTGTGCTCCCAATTATTTAGTTATCATATTTGACTATAAGTTAAAGCCATTTACTTATAATTAGAGATCGGGAAGAAAATGTGAATCACATTTTAAAAATATCTTTTCACATAAAACAGCGTTTTGGACCAAAAAAACAACTTAAAACACGATTTCGGTAAAAATTTTACTTTGAATTTTTTTTATTTTTAACAGATTTATGAATTGGCAGCAATATAGTTTTTACTTTTCCGGACACAAAATGGCCTCATAAACCACCAGGAACTAGTGGCTCAAGGAGTTCAATTTCAAGGAGGAGAACCCATTCAAGTTCATGCCCGACGGAAGGAATGCCTTTTGTAGAGTCTGCAAGGTGTTCGGTGTCGTTCATAAGTCGCAATTGGGGCAGCATTAGAGTCGGCCCTCCACATGAGGAACATACAACTGAAAGGGAAGAGGAGTGTTTCTCAGAGCCAACTTGAGGATGTCCTGACACCAAAGCCCAAGAAGTCGAGGACTAAGGTTCTTGGAAAGGAGCTTTGTGAGGCCATGTTTGCAGCAAACATCCCATGGATAAAAGTTGGAGAACCCAAAGCTGCATGGCTTCCTTGAGACCAACCTTGGCATTTCAATGCCCAATGAAACTACACTCAGAAAAGTTTACTTGCAGGACTGCCACGAGGACGTGACAAAAGAAATCCAGACATCTCAACAACATTCTTCGATCTGGATTGATGTCGATGAAATGCCTGATGCATGTGGCCGATATGTCGCCAGTGGGCTTATTGGAAAGCTGGACAATGAGAATTACAATCTCCCGTTTCTCGTAAATTGTGCATTCCTTGACAAGCCCATCGTTAGACGAGTTAACGATTCCATATGTGCTCTCTGGCCAAATTTCGATACATCTCTGCTGAAACTCCTCTTGAACGATGTGACCGACTGCATGATCAAGGCTGACAAAGATCTCAAAGTTTTTTTTTAACCCAGCCATGATTCACGTGACCTGCCTAGCTCATGGTCTGCAGAGTCTGCGAGGCAGTAAGGGAGATGTTCCGGGAGGTGAACGACCTGATATCGTCTGTGAAGGTCTTCCTCAAGGCCCTGAGCCACGTGGTTACCTGGAAAGAAAAGTGCGCTGATCTTCTTCCCCCACCAGAACTAGTTCTTACCAGGTGGGGAATGTGGATTGAGGCTGCATTATTCTCTGCTCAAAATTTTGATGCCGTGAAGTC
>NC_140961.1:16181955-16201955 GCF_056783735.1 Eptatretus burgeri | reverse complement strand
AGTCGCATCTCTGGTCTGAAGCATCACTTCGGGCCAATAGTCCTGTAGGTTAAAGTGTTGGGTCAATTTTTAATTAAATCATCGCAGATTATAGTCTTCAGCAATCCCATCCTACCTCCAATTATATTTTGTCATTTATTCTCACCTTAACTGTCTTTACATTCTTAGAATAATAAAAAAAAAATTGAAACATTAATCCAGAAAAAAAAAACATTGCATTTTCACCCTGTCGCCCTGGAATGTTCAAACGAACCCACTGACCTATTTCCACAACCAAGCACTGGAGAAGTTGAATCTGTCAAACTTCTGGATCTCCATTTCAGCTAAAACATCTCCTGGACTGAGCAGATATCAAAGATCGCTGCAGATGGCATCCTCAATCATCCAAAGCCCTTCCTTTATAAACTTTAACTTCACAGCTTAGAAGTCCTTTGTCTGTAGCTAAATGGGGTGCAGTTCTGGTCTCCCCGATGGGTGGACCTCCTCTCTTCCTTTGATGCTGTATAATCCGAAGCTCTCAGCAACATTTGCGTCTCCCATTGGAACGCCTGCTGCTGCTCTCATTCAAGACAGGCTTGGTGGCAGCACCTCTGTTTTCTACTTCCTCTACAATGCTCTTGTTCCCTCAGCCCTACCTGCCCTCCAAATCACACATTGCTCGAGCAATCCCATCCTTATGAAAATCCTCCAAGCTCTGCTCACCTCAAATACTTTATAACCCTCTTCTCCCACTTGTGGTGGAAGTCTTCCTCAGTATGACCACATAGCCACCCTTCCTTGGACAGCTTCATTTGCAGTGCACTACCCCCTCAGGTTATCCATCCCGAGCTATGATCTTTCCTATCGTCATTATCTTTTACCCCCTCCTTTTCAGGTCACCCTCATCCTTACTCATCTTTTTCTACCATCATTAACCCTCACCAAACCAACCCCTTCCTTACCAGATTGTTTTCTTCCCTCCAACTCCTTTCTGGTCTTTTTGGTTCAATTGCTGTTACATCCCAGGTTTTCCCATCATCTTCTTTCAGCGTTTTTCCACTTGCATGTATCTTGTTCAACCCCTATGTCCTCCTCTCCTCTCATTCTTCCTCCAAATACCCCTCCACCCTGATGTTGGTGTTTCGACCCTTTCCATTGTAGACCGTGTTCAAGTTCTTCCACATCCTTGACTTTGAACACAAAGGAAAAAACAAACAGCCTATTTGTCATAGAGACAATTTAGATTTAATGTCAGAGGAAGACCTTTTAAAGATAAATCAATAATTGGGGGGAGGGGGGGGGAACATCCCTAGGAAGTGATAAACTTCGAAACGGAAATAAAAAAAGGAGGCGGCACACAAAAGCTCAAGGTAATTATTTCTAAATGATGGCCACTTGGAAAGCAAAAATGAAGGAATGTACAGAAAAAGTCTAAAATGTGAACCAAACATGGTGGCCACATGATCGCTGACTGCATGCCGATTGGTTTCCAAACCGATAAATGTCGGTCCCATTTTGAAGTTGAAATCAAATGACATATTCCCCACAGTTTGGTTGGGAATCATATCCGATGTTCTCATCATGGGCTTTTTAATTTTTTTTACCAATCTCCCTGTCAAGCTCATCTGCACACCAATCTTCGATCCACCCTCTGTATTCCACAATCCTCATGACTCAGATGTCTTCCATACCATTCCTTGCAGATATACAGCCTCTGTTATTGTCTCTGAAAGTGCCACTGCCTCAAGGCTCTAAAACTAGTCTGGCATTACACAAGACACCAGAACTTTCCCTTTAGATTACCTTGATATGGCTGTTTACTATCAATCCCTCCACTCATTCACACCCACCTGTATCCTCTCCCGTACCTCTGCTCCCGAACTCCCATCCCAGGTCACTGTTCCTCATCCCCCAGATACTCAAACCCATTTCCTTGACTGATGTCCTACCCCTCTAACCTGCATCAAATATTAATTTCCTTTCTCTGCTGACAGACCCACATTACCTCAGTCTTCTCCATAATTATCTTCAATCCACATTTATCACCATGATAAATACGAGTGGGCTGAGAGAGCATCCCTGCCTCAAACTGATGTTCACGCTGAACTCTGACATCCTAGGACCAACCAAAACTCTTCTCTTCATTCCAGGCCCATCGCTAAGGGGGGGCATTTGGGTGCAATGCCCCCCATGGCGCATCTGGTGTCCCCCCCCACTTGTACGTCACCCATTTATGCCCTGTTGCACCCTGTGAACAACTTAGTGTTTAAGGATGAGCGCCCACTGTGACCTTGCTGTTTAAGAGTTCACCTGTGTGAACTAAAACCCTTATTCCAGATGTTCAGTGTGGTGAATAATAAGGCCTTCTTCGATAAACTGTTCTTTAATAATATCCTTCTTTGAATAACAGTCAAGAGATAAGTGTGCGCTTCCCAACGCATCTCCAAATGCAATTGGCAAGACAATACAGTCCAAGACCACAAGATAAAAGATAATAACGCAAACACCAACGCCAGCAGCCAAGACCTCGTGTCGAATGTCGATGTTGTGGGTGGTTATATTTATATATATCGTGGATCATTTAGTTTTAAGGAATAGCCAATCAGCGTATTTGATATGGAGACCCTATTGAGCAGGTTACCTGATCGGTTGTAAGTTAGGTATAAATGTAATATAGTCATAATATGATCATATGATAAAGGAAAAGACATAAATTTACATTATTAAAGATGAAGTGCACATGCACCACGTGACCGTCACAACCCGTCAACCCTCCATCTTACAAAAGTAATTTTATAATAAAAATTAAAAATATGTGTGTTTGCAATCGTGCTTACATTTGAAATTATGCAGATAAAACCTGTTTTTGATGGATGGATCATTTCATAAATAAAACCGTTTACTGTCAAATCTCGCGAGTCGCGAGATTAGTGACGCGAGTCACGAGGGACGAATCACAGAGCACGAGCTTGCAGCAGGAGATAAAGACGTGGATGATGGATAAACGAAAATGGCTCAGAAAAGGAAAAAATGCAAGCGACGAAAATGAAGAAGATGATGAAAGACATGTTGTTGGAGGAGTTGGAGGAGGAGGAGGAAAAGACGATCATGTCGATGAAATACCGACAGAAGCTGGCCAACCTGGCCAAGCCAGCAACGTCAGCCCTGCGGCTGGAGCCCCAGCGCAGGCAGCCGAGTTTCCACGCTCGGCGGCGGCCTCGGGACCGGGTGTGACTGTCAAGCCGCTTCCCGATGATCTTGGAAGTGAGAGACCGAATCAAGTTGTTCGACAGCGGTACCCTGGCCATCTGTTGCAGAACAAGAGTCGCTCGTTTGTGTCCTCGTGGTACCAGACTAATGAATGGCTGGAATACAGTGTGCAGACAGATGCAGCATTCTGCTATCCAAGTAGGAAGTTTAACACCGCACGTGGCCCAGTGGACTCTACTTTCACAGTGCGAGGCTACCGGAATTGGAAACATGCCGTTGAGAAAGGCAGGGGGTTTCACAAACATGCAACTTCAAAGGAACATTTAACTTGTGTTTTGAGGTGGAAAGAGAATGAGAGGCGCATCGATTGTGGTAAGGAGATTTCCACACTCCTCAATGCTGACCAGCTACATAGAAACCGGTACGATGTGTCTGCTCTTATAGATGTTGTGGGATTTCTCGCCGAAAATCAGATACCTTTTAGAGGGAGCCTTGATAATTTTGAGGATATGTCAGACGGGCACAGTGGGCTCTTCCTCTCGTTTTTAAACTACACACTCAAAAAAGACACCGAGCTAGCCGAAATAATAAAGCAGATCCCACGAAACGCAAGCCATACTAGTCCGGAAATGCAGAATGAACTGATCTGCACATTGAGTAATGTTGTGACGGATGCCATCGTGGAAGAAGTAGGCACATCGTGGTTTACCATCAAGGTGGATGGGACAAGGGACCCCACTGAATGTGAGAATGTGTGTGTGTGTGTGTGTGTGTGTGTGTGTGTGTGTGTGTGTGTGTGTGTGTGTGTGTGTGTGTGTGTGTGTGTGTGCGTGTGTGTGTGTGTGTGTGTGTGTGTGTGTGTGTGTGTGTGTGTGTGTGTGTGTGTGTGTGTGTGTGTGTGTGTGCGTGTGTGTGCGTGTGTGTGCGTGTGTTCGTCTTTCGGCTGCTCCGATTAGGGGTCACCACAGTGGATCATCCGTTATGATCCGCATACTGATTTGGCACAGGTTTTACGCCGGATGCCCTTCCTGACGCAACCCTGGTCGCCTCTTATGACACAGGGATAAGGATTGGGTTTCGCCATGATTCTGGGTTGCCCTACACCCTCTCATAGCGCGGCCCATTGCAGAGCTCCCGTCCTCAAGCGATCCTCCAACCAAAGCCTCCGAGTCGCCGGATTACAGGCGCACGCCACTACGCCCGGTCACCGAATGTGAGAACATATCAATCATCATTTGCTTTGTATCGGAATCAAATGAAGCAACAGAGCGTCTACTCACAATTGCTCCAGCCGACGCCGGAGATGCAAAAACATTGACAGACCTAATAATTGCAGAGCTGATAAAAGCAGGACTTGACACGTCAAAATATTAAGTCAGGTGTATGACGGGGCTTCGGTAATGGCTGGGAAGCACGGTGGGGTACAAAAGTTGTTGCAAGATATATTGGAAAGAGAAATCCCCTATGTGCACTGCTTAAATCACCAACTCCATCTGGTAGTTATCCACGCACTGGCAGCAGAGAAAGCTGTCACTGATTTCCTCGAGGTTTGGTGTTGCCTGTACAAATTCTTTAGAAAGCCCACTGTTGCTGCACAGTATAAAGGTGAGCGGTTAAAACGACTTCTTTATCAAAGTTGGATGGTACATTTAGCCACCGTGTCTGTGATCATAGGATCTTTTAAGGATATCACATCCTGACTGTCGGAGATTGATGCAGAGCGCGCCTACGGTGCAGAGATGAGGATGGAGGCTATTGGGCTTTTGCAGGATGTCTCTGGGCCGATGTTCCTTGCTATCTTTGTACAAAAACTGCTGATGTTGTTAAATGGCCCTAACAGACTTTTGCAGGCACAGGACATGGACTTGCTAACGGGGTTGGAACTGGTGGCGAGTGCTGCAGAGTGCGTGAAGAAACTCCGCTCTGAGGATGAGTTCACTGATCTGTGGAACAAGGCCAACGATGCTCACACTTCTCCACTTGCACCACCAAAACGGAGACGCACAATGCATAAGAACTTGGAACAGTTTGTAGTTTTGGAGACTACAGGACAAAACAACGACAATGACAAGACGGAACTGCAGAGGGTTTTTTACAGCACAATTGACACTGTGCTTGGAGAGATCGCTCAGCGCTTCAGTGAGCGCAACACACAACTCGCTCGCTGCCTTGAATCCTGAAAATGGCACGTTTTTGGATCCCCACTTGCTCCAGCACATCATGACATTAACAAATCAACCATCAGTGAAACAGAGTGTGTGGTTGCAAAGCAGTTTATTCACTCACAGACAGAAAAGCAGCCAAACGAGAGATGGACAACACAAAAACTCCTCTCAACATACCACAAAACACTAGAAGCCATGCCAAGTGTAGTGACTGCTATAAGACTTGGACTAACATTTGGTGCGTCCACTGCCATGTGTGAAAACTCATTCTCAACATTGAGGAATGTCTTCACTGACCATCGACGGTCCATGCGCCATGCACGCAAGGCACAACTGGTACAGCTGGCCTTCGAGAGAGACCTCACACGTAAATGCCTGAATGAATGGAAGGAGAAGGTCCTCAGAAGATTCCACACCGAGACGCATCGCCTGCAGCTCTTCTGACAGCGAGTACAGTGGAATAAAAACTATACGAGGAGTTCAGATTGTGTGTGTGACTGCTGGTGATGTGTGTGTGGTTGTGGTCAGCACCCGCCATGGTCGGCTGCTTTGTACTTCTGATGTTTAAGTTAAATGTTGTGTTTGGTGCTTTGCATATCCCATATCTAGTGCTTTGTGCATAACCTTACCTCTGTCTAATTGACTGCTTTAAATGCAGACCTTGTGGTACCTTCAGGCTGGTCGTATTTGCTGTTGATAGTTTAACGTGATGATCGCAGGTCATAGCCGACTGTATCTTATTTCAAAGTGCACTGATTCCGGTGCCAACCTCCCCCGTTTAGTCATTGTATCTCTGGTATATTAATTTTCTAATGCCAATTCTTCACAACACCTTGTATAAGTACACCTGAATTGGTGCCAATTGTCTAATCATTGAATATTTGCATTGTGAATGTGCCAGTTTGTTGCGGCTCTCCTGCATTCGAATAATTTTAGGCCAAAAACATCGGAACATATTAAATCTAGCTGAGATCAATTTGATTAGTATGCAACGACAACCTCAGTATAGATGTGTCAATGCTGCATGAATACAATAGTATACAGGGTTATCAAAAATATTAAATATAATAATTTTGCCCCCCTTAATACTGAGCCCTGGCTACGGGCCTGCTTCATTCCCTCATACAGACTTGTGAAAATGACTCCAAGGGATAAGATTGCTTCGTATAGTTCAGTTATTTCCTGAATGAACGTCTTGGAGTAAGTAAGTGTGAGGTAATGTTGATATTAGATGTGCGTCGCTTCGATGTCGAGACAGATGACGTCCACCCTCCCTTTGTGTATCCTTGATACAATTCAAGGACCAGTGTGTGTTTGTTGCACGACCAATGACCCCCAATTAATTAATGTATAGGGGTGTTTTTATCTTTGCTGGTGGTCTTGGAAGGGAGGGAAGAGGGGACGCAAATTCTCCATGTAAATGTGTATTGTGTTACACCGCCTTCAGGTTTTCCCTGGTATTACAAGTCTCCACGTTTTCATTGTTCCTTGCATTTAAAGTACTAGTGCGTGCCCGTACGTGCAAAAAAAAAAAATTCAAACCACGTGCCAGAAACAAAGCACACAGGCCGTTCCTTCGCTCTCGCGTGGCCATACGAGCAAAAAAACAACAAAAAAAAACTTTCAAACCGCGTGCCAGAAACAACAACCACACAGGCCGTTCCTTCACTCTCGCGTGACCGTACGTGCATGGCCGTACATGCAAAAAAAAAACTTTCAAACAACTACACAGGCCGTTCCTTCACTCTCATAAACGACAACTGGATTGGGGCATTGTGTTTATCTATAAATGCGCATAAGAAATCGGGAAATTATTAGAATACAGTAAGTCATCACTATCCGGAAGTCCGTACGTTGTAACCCGTAATGGGGAACGCGGCTGAGGATCTCTTCCCCAACGGCCACGCCTACGCAGCAACGTGTCCTGTCATTGGTAACTAAATGGCGCCCTTTCCCCATCGGCCATGCCTACGCAGCAAAGTGTCCTGTCATTGGTTTGGTAAATAAATGGCCATAACTTGGGAACCACTTGTCCGATTAATATCAAACCTTGAAAAGGCACATACTCAGGTCCCCAGCAATATACCTGGCAAGTTTCAATTAGATCAGACCAGTGGTTGTCAAGAAACAGCGGTCGCAGACACACACACAGACACACAGAGATTGCTGGAATTATAGATAGATACAGCAGTATTCCTGTAACCACATTTTCTAGTGCAGTGAGGTGTTTTGAATCTCAGCAATAGGTACGTTTTTGCTTCTTGTATGTAACCAGGGTTTTTTGTTTTTTTTTTGGGGGGGGGGTTGCCTCTACCGAGCTGTCAGTTGGCTATACACCACCCAAATAAAAGGTATGCATCGGAAGAACATGTTGCTGGCTTGGAACAAGATCGCCCGCAGGGTGGGTACTCTGCAAGTGTGTTTAAAAACCACAAACCATGTCAGCCTATTATTTAATGTTATACTTTATACCCTTTGGAATCTGTCCTTTGTCTCTTTTTCAGTGTTTGGGTGGGCCTTCAACTGGTAGTTTTGGCAGGAAAGCAGTGCCTTGGACAGCATAAGGAGAGGTAGAGGGACCGCCCAGGTGACAAGTGGGAAATGGGTGGTCCATCACTAATTAAACGGACCTTCGGTCAAATGATGAGGGAGAGCGGAAGTGTGCGGGACATCACAGCATTAAGTATGGGCCAGAGGCAATAAAAGCACATGCAGTGGGGTGGGGGAGAGGGGGGTGATTATCAGACACCGTGACTGACAGTGGAGAGGCTGCGCAATATCTGGAGAGCTGCCGCACAACACCACGCCCGCACCCAGCCAGATATGCCTCCGCTCTCATCCATCACGCCAGGCCCAAACCCGGAGCGGATCGCTCTCTGCTGAAGACACAATTGCCACTTTGCACACTGCGCCTGTTCCAGCTGTGTCCCACCGCACACAGTTTGTGGTATTTAAGTCTTGTGACTCTATCTGGTCCATCTCCTGTGGTGTGTCTGTCAGCCTAGATAATGTAGTTATTTAAGGATCCCGATCATTTGTTGTTTAGTGGGCGCATATGTTCGGTAGTTGGAAGGGGTTTATTGTTGTATTGATTGTTATTGCTTCCTTCTGTTTCCTTCCCAATGACCATTATCATTGAATCATTTATCACAAGCAAAGGTACCCAGTGTTTCCAGACAAAGCCGGGTCCCTCCTCCCACCCCACCCCTCCTCTATCCAGGCTGCCACCCCGCCTCCCTCCTACAACCACACCCTCCCCTCCCTCCAGGCTCTGGCCCCACCCCTTCCCCTCCTGCCGTACTTTCACAAATAAAATTATTTTACACCACTTCGTGGAATAGAAGTATTAAATTAAAAACAACGACAATAAACGCATTTTAGAAGATTACTTCACACCAGGTATTATTTTAATGATTTTACACATGAGATGACATACATCGCAAGGAGGCAATCGTGGCATTGTTATAAGCTGCAACAGAACTGAAACGGGGGTAAAAATAGCAGAATAAAAGTATTCAATTGAAGTCAATGACGCTTTTCATAAAATTATCTCACACTATTTTCTTTTTTGCCCATGACTTAACACTAACGTAACGCAAATGACTGAACTGTGTACGTAATACTGTTGCGAATTTGGAAGCTTACTGCACACAACAGCCAGGTCCTATAGATCAGCTATATCGGTAAGTATGTGTTTCTAGTTAGGGTACCGTCCTATGTTTAATGGGTGATTAATTGTACGTGCGCTGTGAGTTATTTTGATCGCTAGGATTTAAATTACCAACCACAACAACAACGACCCCTGCCCTCGCTTCCTTCCACCATCATCCACCGGCACCATTGCACACGTGCGTGTCAGCACGTACGTGGGCGGAGTCCAGTGTGCTAGGCGGGGTTTCTCTGGACGTTGGTGTGCTGGCTTTGCCCCAAATATGGGCACAAGCGTTACGCTCTGGCTTAGCCCCAAATATGGGCACAAGCGTTACGCTCTGGCTTAGCCCCAAATATGGGCACAAGCGTTACGCTCTGGCTTAGCCCCAAATATGGGCACAAGCGTTACGCTCTGGCTTCGCCCCAAATATGGGCACAAGCGTTGCGCTCTGGCTTCGCCCCAAATATGGGCAGAAGCGTTGCGCTCTGGCTTCGCCCCAAATATGGGCAGAAGCGTTGCGCTCTGGCTTCGCCCCAAATATGGGCAGAAGCGTTGCGCTCTGGCTTCGCCCCAAATATGGGCACAAGTGTTGCGCTCTGGCTTAGCCCCAAATATGGGCACAAGCGTTTCGTTTTGGCTTGGCTCCAAATATGGGCATAGAGCGTTCTATGCCCAATGAGGGAGTGCGAGCGAGGGATAAGAGAAGCGCGCATGGGCCAAATGAGAGTGGTTGTTGAGAGTTGTCTTCTGGTCTTGAGAGAGTTGAGAATTGTCTGCTGGTCTTCGGACATCTGGTGGTCTTCTGAAGCCAGTCGTCGCCTTCCTGGGGTCCCGCCAACAGAGCATCTTCTCTTGTGGCCTGTGTGCCTGTGAGCCTGTCCCGCGAGGATCGCCTGCCTGGACGTGGAGCGGCATTGTGTGGCGGGTTCGAGTCCTGCCTCATCGGATCGTCGAAGACCGCACAAGGTGGAGAGGTCCAAGAATAGGCTCTGACCTCCAGCTCGCCTTTCCTCGAGCTGGAGGCCTCCAATAAAGACCTGACAGGTCCGGTTTTTTTGGGAGTACGTGTGTGTGTTTGTGGCACCAGTCTAAGAAGTAAAACTGCATAAGTGCTTGTACATAAATTGCTATTCCTTCAGTATTCGGTTAACTCTGCCTTCTTGCGTGCTCCCCTGCCCCATTATAAATAAATATCCCTTTTGTTAAACGTTCCAGCTCATTATTGTGTTTCTTTCATTGGCTTGGCATGGTGTGTGTTGAGAAACAGCGAGGCCGTAAATTGTTAATTTGGTCCGATGGGACTTGGTAATCTCCGCTCGGGTTACACACAGTTCGGGCTCGGTAACGGCTCTTTCCGCTCGAGGGTGTGAATTCCCCGGTAGCTTTGTCCGCGGGGGTAATTAGGTATATTGAAGTTTGGCAATTGACCCTACCCCACGCGGTCTAATTATTGGCGATTCATGCTCCAATAAGGGACCCGTACCTTTCGGATAATTCCTGTGTGTTCGGTGGAGTCGACTCTACTGCTCCCTCTAGCAGTCGTGCTCGCCACCAATACCGGCCCCGTAACAATGTCATTCACTTCACCTTACCACGTCATTAAAAAAAGATGTGTGTGAACACCATGAAGACGCATCGCAGGTCCCTCTCAAAATACCACCCACCGCTTCGCTGAATGTGGAGGAGCGATCTTCTTCTTAAGTTTTATGACGTTTTCAGAGCCACAAGGCACCCAGACATAACAGCGATGAACAAAGGATCCTTAATGTAATCTATACAATGGCTTGCAAATGAATAACCAAGCAACTTGTAGAGCTGTCGTACAAAAAAAACAAACAAAAAAAACTGCACAACATTTTCAGCGGAAGAGGCATCGCCCGATGCGCCACACGGCACTGCAGGAGCTAACGCAAGCGGATGGGTTCTGAACTTTTGTCCATTGATGGATGTATTTTTGGTTGTATTTTGCAGAGGGACAGTGCAGTGAGAGTGGGGGTAGTTTAGCCATGCATCGCCATGGCTTGCAAAGGAGCAATCAAGCAGCTTGAATAGCACTCGCCAGGCGGTACAAGAACTCAACAAGCACTCCAACTAAACGGTTGATAAATGGCTGGCTTGGCACGTGTAGCAAGCTGATTGGTAATGGGACGCACCCGAAAAAAACCCTGCTAATTTCTTCACATTTTCAGATTTCACTCAAGATTCCGACAAATTATTTAATTCACAAGATCTGATCCTCAAAGTCGAAATTATCTTTCGATTATTGGTTCACGAAAAAGTAAGTGACCACTATATGTATTCGTTCTTGGTGTGTGTCTGTCTGTCTATTGGGTAGTCGATCTAGTCGAAAAAAAAAAATCCCAAATTTTATTTATTTATTATCAGTATTTAAAATGGCGATTTCAGTTAATACAATGGCGATTTCGATGAAACTTGGTTGGTAGGTTCATACCATGACCAAGTTGTGTGCAAATGAGAACGGTTGCTATGAACACCACCGTTGCCTAGCAACGGGACTTTGAAATTTTTGAAAAATCAAAAAAAATTTACTTTTTCGAAAATCAAAAATCGGGCCACGAGCGACTGTGGGCAGTACATTCAGCCATATTGTCAAAAATTTCCAGCCAGATCCTATGAAAACTGTCGGAGAAGATAGACTTTGAATGAACCCTGGTCGAAAACAATAAAAAAAAACGAAGTTCGTTATATCTCAGAGACTACGAGTCAGATACACATGAAACTGCGATGGTAGGTTCATGGTATGTCCGAGTTTTATGTGTGAGAAAGAACCGTTGCTATGGATCCCTCCGTTGCCTAGCAACGGCCGAAAAACCTCTAAATGTGGGGGTATTTTAACGAAAAAACAATCTGCAGCATTTACCCTTGAAGCTAGAATCATAAATTTTCTTGTATTTAATCCTCAGGTCATTCCCCATTGAACAGACCCATTGCGTCAGGTTCTATTGGGTAGACGACTACCCATGTCCGCCAACCGGCTTATCTGTCCCGAGCATAGCTCCGTGGGTTTTGATCCGATCCTGATAAAATTTTGGTGGGAGGTTTATATCACGATCTAGTTGTGTTTTCCTGAGAATGGGCGTGGTGCGCCCATTATGGGTGGAGCCACGCCCCAAAAACGTATTTTTAGGGGGTAGCCGATTTCAATTTGCATCTTCTCCTCGGGGGTTTGTCGAATCTGGCAGGGGTTTCAGTATTTGGTTAGCACAATGGCATGTGCATAGCCCCACCGAGCTCGATTTTTCATTTTCGTCCCAAGGTCAATAACTTAGAAAATTGCGAATTTTGACATAAAAATCATACGACCACCCAAACTTTGAGAGCTAGGATGACTACATTTTTTATGCAAATCTTGAGGTCATTCCCCACCTAAAGTCTTGAAACCATTTTGCTCTATCTCGAACACCTTGCCTGTGGCGCCCCCTTCAAGTTTGTTTTTACGCTGATTTCATCAAAGTATGGATAATCCGAGGAGTGCGAAATGCCAAATAGCCTATATGACGTTATATTGTTCCTGGAATGTTCCAGAGGAAGTTTTGCACCAAAGTTCATAATCCTTGACCTTTGACCTTTAAAGTTCACAAAGGTCAAATTTTCAAAGTTGTAGGAATCAAACCGGGTTTTCGACCTTCTTCAACGAACTAACTTCAATAAGCTATAGCACGTATCCTGCTTCCTTATTTTAATGTCCACAACATTGTTTTGTGACCTTTAAAGGTTATGCAAAGGTCAAATTTTGAAAGTTGTTGAACGAAACCTGGTTTTCAACATTTTGCAGCTAATAACCCGTCACGCGTACCACATCATGTTGATCATTTTTATAACTTGGTCAAAAATTATCACATTGTCTCATCCTTGATTTCTGAAACAATTTACATCGTCAAATACCGCTCGTGAACCATCGTCGTCTTCAGACTTGTACACTTTAATTTGTCTGTGAGCATAGATTGTGGAAAATCGCATCATCTAATGCTAAAATTGCTCCAAGCCCCTAATTTGAAAACCATAGCACTTATAAAAGAGATGTATACAGCGATTCGTCGGTATAAGGATCAGGCTGAACAAAAGGCAGCTTAAGAACCTAGTGATGTGACAAAGGGCTGACAAAGATGGTGCGCCACCATTTTGGTAAGGCTTTTTTTGTGATGAGCACCAACTAAATTAATTTCAAAAGGGGTGTTTAAATTTACCCAAACACACAATTTTCATTCATGCACTCCATGGAGTTCCCTTAGTATGCATGCAAGTTTGGGGCCACTATGTTTCATGGTTTGAGTTATGGAGGACGGACACACGACACACGACACACGACACACACCACACCACACCACACCACACCACACCACACCACACACACACACACACACACACACACACACTTTTTATTGTAGATACCTGGTCTCAATGTGAATTCAGGTTGTTGTGGTGCTTCCTTTGGTGATTAATAGAAAGCCCGTTGAGGGTTAATTGGTGGCAATTACCATCACATACTCAGACCATGCCAAACGTCTCAGGCTTGCTCAGCCTAATTAGATATGAGACGGTACTAAATGAGTGCAACGAGGCCGATTCGGTGCCCCCATATCTGCACTGTCGTGGCATTTGGACATGCGACTGGGCATGGGCGTCTTCAAAAAGGTTGACCGTTAGTTGAATTGAGAGGACTCGCCAGATTTGAATCATACAACTGGAATGAACCGAATGACTACAACAATACTGTTTTGGAAATTCCTTCTAGGGGGTTATTACATGTTTAATATTGCGTAGAAGTTTCCTGAGTGAATGTTTATCATAAGTGTTCCATAAATAAATGTGATATTAGATATGCGCCAAAATTATGTCCACACAGACGACGTCCATCTCTCCTATTGACTGTGTCGAAGAAAGGCAATCCTTTCTGACAAATGACAGTCATGGCCAAAAATATTGGCACCCTTGCACTTTTTCAAATAACTCACAATTTTCTCTAAAAACAAGTTGAAATTTACAAAAGTATTTGGTTTCCACAATTCTTTATTTCACTGTTAATATTACAGAACCTTTGTTTTTGATTCAGAACTTAATATATCCTTTTAAATCAGAAAATAAAAAGAAATGGCATTGACAAAATTATTGACACACTGGACTTAATCATTGTTGGCACAGCCTTTGGACAAAATGACTGCAGTCATGCACTTCCTATAGCCATGAATGAGCTTTCTACACCTCTCTACTGGCAGTTTATCCCACTCTTCTAGTGCAAACTGCTCCAGTTCTCCCAGATTTGAAGGGTGCCTTCTCCCAACTGCTGTTTTCAGGGCTCCCCACAGGTGTTCAATGGGATTTCGATCTGGACTCATTGCTGGCAACTTTAGAACAGTCCAGCGTTTTGTCTTGAACCATTCCTGTGTGTTTTTTTGAAGTCTGTTTGGGGTCATTGTCCTGCACCAAGACCCATGACCTTCGACGGAGACCCAGCTTTCTGATATTTGGGTGAACATTGTGTTCCAATATGATTTGGTAATCTCCCGATTTCATGATGCCATGCACACATTCAAGGCACCCAATGCCAGAAGCAACACAGCAACCCCAAAACCTCACTGAACCTCCTCCATGTTTGACTGTAGGGAAGGTGTTCTTTTCTTTGAAGGGTTCATTTTGATTTCTGTAAACATAGAGAGGATGTGCTTTACCAAAAAATCTCTAATTTGGTCTCATCTGTCCACAGGACATTCTCCCAGAAGAATTTTGGATTGTTCAGGTGTGTTTTGGTAAACTCCAGTTGGGCTTTCTTATGTCTCTCTCTCTCAGCAGTGGGGTCCTTCTGGGTCTCCTATCATAGAACCCCCTTTCATCGAGTTGGCAATGGATGGTGTGAGTTGAAACTGTCGTACCTTGTGTATGAAGTTCAGCTTGAATCTGTTTGGCAGTTCATCAAGGTGCTTTCTTCACCATTCAAACAATCCTTCGATGTAATCTTCGATAAAATTTTCTCTTGTGGTCAAGTCCAGGGAGGTTGGCGACAGTGCCAAGGGCCTTAAACTTCCTGATAACATTGCGTATGGTGGACACAGGAACATCAAGGTCTCTGGAGATGGACTTGGAGCCTTGAGATTATTAATACCTGGCTACAATCTAGTGTCTGACCTCCTCAGACAGTTCTCTGGTTTTCTTTCTTTTCTCCATGCTCATTGCGGTACACACAGTGACACAACACAGCAGAAGGACTCCTTTTCTCTATTCAAACTGATTGAATGTGATTTTTATATTGCAGGCACCTGCAACTCACCACAGGTGAGTTCAATTCCAAAGTAAGAATCACCTCCTTGAAATCTAATGATTTCTAACAACTTTGAAAAGGTGTCAATCATGTTGTCCGGGCTATTTTAGGATTTCTGTGTGGAATAAGCTAAGATTTCGTAATTTTTTCTATTTTTTTGTTTTGTTCCACTGCAATCCAAAAAAAAAATACACATTTGTGATCCTCCAGTACAAAACCAGTCGGAAGTCGCAAAAATTCAATATTGAGTTATTGGGTTTATTTGAAAGTCCATAAAATAAGCTTCACAACTGTGTATCATACATGGTGGTTCATCACAAACTGACCGAGATATCTTACGATGAAGTTTAACAACACACGTTATTGGGAAAATCGAAATAACTGGATATTAGCTTCTGAGGTTTGAGAAACTATTGCTGGTATACGTTGCTAAGGACTTTGTTTCTCAAATTCAAGAAGCTAATATCTGGTTATTTCGATTTTCCCAATAACGTGTGTTGTTAAACTTCATCGTAAGATATCTCGGTCAGTTTGTGACGGACCACCATGTATGATACACAGTTGTGAAGCTTATTTTATGGACTTTCAAATAAACCCAATAACTCAATATTGAATTTTTGCGACTTCCGACTGGTTTTGTACTGGAGGGTCACATTTGGATGACAAAATATTTTTTCATTTCAACAATTTTCTGGAAGAAATGGTGCATTATTTGAAAAAGGTGCAAGGGTGTCAATATTCTTGGCTATGACAGTATTTGATGTGTAAACCTTTGAAAACTGTCTTAAATGTTTCTTTATTAGCGCTCGCCAGGCTACGGAGCATGAGTTTAAGTGGGAAAGCTGTGCCCCGGGCGGGTTGACAACAGAGAGGGAGGGGCCACCTCAGTAGCAAGTGGTGCATGGGTGGTCCCTTCGCTAAGTGTTGAGCAGACAATTGGCAAGACACACAGAGAGAGACAGAAAGAGACAGAGAGCACAGTATGTGCCAGAGAGAAATGGGCGCGGTGTGGGTAGGGGATGACAGATTCTGGTATCGATCGATGTGAGAGGGTGCACAAATTTGCAGACCTGTCAAGCGACGCAATGCCTCCAACCAGCCAGCCACACCTACTCCTTTGGGTCCCACGCACTGTCTGCCGTGGTGGCATCCTGCATTATACTAGCCACGCCAGTAGACGACCATGTCATGTGGCCTTTCGGGTTTCCTCAGCCAACTTACCTTCGTCGAAGAAGAGGGTGTTGCATTTGGGTCCGTTTGTCTGTCTGTCTGTGTGTTTGTCCATGCAGAACTTTAGTGTTTTTCTCCACAACCGCTTGTCAGATTGAGACCAAATTTTCACGATCGGAGCAACTACTTCTCATGTGGAATGTTTCATTGATAATTATGACATCACAGGTCATGTAGTGTGGCAGCCATGTTGAAAAAATGGAAAACTTTGGACCTCGATCTCTGAAACCACACCAAGGAAAAAAATTAAAACTTGGCACATGGCAAGTACTCCTCATGGAGAACAAGTGTGATTTTTTATGATGTCATAATTGCATATGTTGACCACAACATCTGATCAGTATGAAAAATTTTGAGAGTCATCTAGGGATAAAATGGTTCACAGAAAAAAAAATTGATGATGTTATCTATCACATGATTCAGCAGATATATATATATATATATATATATATACATATATATATATATATATATATATATATATATATATATATATATATATATATATATATATATATATATATATATATATATATACACACACACACATTTTATTTTTTTGTTAACCTTCAAAAATCTTATTCACATAAGTGGCTGAACATACTGAAGCAAAACTTTACACACATGACCGCCTAACCATGAGGAACAAAAGTTCAAACGTATGAAGTCATCGGTCACATAATTGGCAGCCATCTTGGATTGAGACAAAATCTTTAAAAAATATATTAAAAAACTCTGAAACCGCTTCATCAATCAATGTGAAACGTCACAGTTATGATTGCGTAGGCATGTGGAATATATGTTTTAAATTTCAACCTGACTGGACGCATAGTCTGGCAGCTATAATTTAATTTTTTTTGATGTGGGCTCTTTTTTGTATTTTATTTTTAATACTTGGCTGTGCCTGGATGGGTTTACCATGGCCTGAATACCATCCAGGTTCCTCTTGATGACTATCATTGCTTTCTGCTTGTTTGGGTTCCTTCTGATTCTCCTCTGAGAATTTAACCCTCTCCAATCTATCTTCTATCTATAATTCCAGCAATGTGTGTGTGTGTGTGTGTGTATGTATGTATGTATGTATGTATGTATGTATGTATGTATGTATGTATGTATGTATGTATGTATGTATGTATGTATGTATGTGTGTGTATGTATGTATGTATGTATGTATGTATGTGTGTGTGTATGTGTGTGTGTGTGTGTGTGTGTGTGTGTGTGTGTGTGTGTGTGTGTGTGTGTGTGTCCCCGCTGTTTCTCGACAACCACTGGTCCGATCTAATTGAAACTTGCCAGGTATATTGCTGGGGCCCTGAGGATGTGCCTTTTCAAGGTTTGATATTAATTGGACAAGTGCTTCCCAAGTTATAGCCATTTATTTACCAAACCAATGGGAAGACACGTTGTTACGTGGACGTGGCCGATGGGGAAGGGAAGCACAGCCGCGTTCCCCATTACGGGTTACAACGTACGGGCTTCCGGAGAGTGATGACTTCTCTTCTTCTTCTTCTTTCAGCAAGCTCCCGTTAGGGGTCGCCACAGCGGATCAACCGTCTCCATTTCGCTCTATCCTCCACATCTTCCATTGACACTCCAACCACCCGCATGTCCGCCCTCACCGTATCCATGAACCTCTTCTTTGGCCTTCCTCTTCTCCTCCTGCCTGGCGGCTCCATCTTCAACATCCTTCTCCCGATATACTCCGCTTCCCTCCTGTGCACATGTCCAAACCATCTCAATCTCGCCTCTCTCACTTTGTCTCCAAACCGTCCTACCTGCGCTGTCCCTCTAATATACTCATTTCTTATCCTGTCCATCCTCGTCACTCCCAACGAGAATCGCAGCATCTTTAACTCTGCCACCTCCAGCTCCGCTTCCTGTCTTTTTGTTAGTGCCACCGCCTCCAAATCATACAACATAGCTGGTCTCACTACCGTCTTATATACTTTCCCCTTCACTCTTGCAGCTACCCTTCTGTCACAAATCACTCCTGCAACTCTTCTCCACCCACTCCAACCTGCCTGCACTCTCTTTTTCACTTCTCTCCCACACTCTCCATTACTTTGGACAGTTGATCTCAAGTATTTAAACCCATCCACCTTCCCCACCTCAACTCCTTGCAACCGCACCATACCACCACCCTCCGTCTCATTTACGCACATGTACTCCGTCTTACTCCGACTGACTATCATTCCCCTTCTCTCCAGTGCGTACCTCCACCGCTGAGGCTCGCCTCAGCCTGCTCCCGACAGATCAGTATGTCCTAGAGCAGGGGATCACGACCCAAACTTGGAAAAAAAATCTCCCTCAAATCCTGGTTTTAGAAGAGGGGTTTTCACGTCAAAAGCGTTTTCTCTGACATTTTTATCAAAGATACCGCCGGTCCCTTTTCTGGTCGTGAGGTAAATGCAATTTCAAATTTTGAGTCATGGAGAAAAGAAGTTTGGGAATCACTGGCTTTGAGGTATGGACACTTGCCTCTAAGCTGTCGAGATAGGGTTTGATTCTCGACTCAGCTATAAACTGTCAGTCTGGTGCTTCACAGGCAGGATGGACGATAAACGGGAATCCTGTCTGCCAGCATGTGTTGAAAGACGTAAAAGATCACATGGTGTCCTTTGCGAAGAGTAGGTGAGCTATCACCAGCACCACGGCCAAATTCCAAATTCCTACTATAACTGGTCGAACGTCAGGCTTGGCCAGCTGGTTCGTCAAGACTCGGGACCAGCTTTCTCCAGCCGACCCCACAATAAATGTGGGATAATGGTGGCCGATGAAGAAGTTAACGAGGTAACTCCAGATTGCTGTCGTTTCCTCCCTGGGTCAACAGTGCCATAAACAGCATTCCCATACCTTCAACACCACCCCACTCTCCATCATGAACCTCCTGCCACCATCCTCAAACACAGCCCCCCTAATCCCCCTTCCATGTCCTAAGGAGCTTCATCCCTGTCATGAGCCAATTTATCGATAATCATCACCTTCAAACTTGTTGTACACCTCTTCCGTATCTTTCCTCTCCTTGCTGCTTTCTTATTTTGTCAATACAAGTGCATCAACCCTGCTTGCTGTTGTCCCTCTCTATCCTTTTCCAAACCTCCTTCTCACAGACTACCTTCATTACTTCCTCCATCCACCACCTTGATGATGTACACTTTTTTGATGTTCTTTCACACAAAACTTCTGCAATTCTCCTAAACACCTCTCTGTACTTAGTATAGGTCCACTCCTCCAAACCTTTGGCTTCTTTGCAAGGTTCCTCATACTTTGTCCTCACCCTCTCCTTGTACTCTACAACATCATTTGCCCTGCAGTTCCACCACTTTATCTTTTTTGAATAGAGGGGGAAGAAAGGCCACAGCTGCACCCTGAACTATCTGCTGTACTTGAATGGGGAACGGCGAAGGGTGAAGGGAAATTAATAGGTTTAGAGCAAGTGCATTACCTGTATCAGACGATGAATGCAAGAAACCCAGCAAACTGTGAA